>NW_027491325.1:1211571-1817357 GCF_021521415.1 Bidens hawaiensis
TGAAATTAAACTACCTGTAACATGAAATTGATACTGAAATCACTTCATATAATCATGTAATCATAAAGAAATCATCAATCAACCATCGATTTAATCATATGAACAAATCATCGATTTCATTGTATTTAAAGTTCTGCAAATGAGTGTCTGCAAATGGCGTATTTCAATTCAATTCAATTCAATTGAAGTGGTTTCTAAAATGGCGTCGGATACGATGGTTGAATTGACACAACGGTTAATTGGGATGGAAACGAATTGAAATAATTTACAAATTTGCCACCGCGCATTTTTTGAAATCAAGGATTATGGGTGTCGCGTGCGTAATGTACGATAAGAGATTATTGTATCGGATCCTTTATCTATCTATCTATCTATCTATCTATCTATCTATCTATATATATATATATATAAAAGAAAATCATGTAAATATTCTCTTCTTTTACTAGTGTAATCATCATTTTATCTATACAAGTAAGTTTGTAAACGCATCTTTTATTAGACCAGTATTCACGTGTCATCTTTCACCTGTGTGGCATGAGAATTATGTCTCTTCAAAGATAGTTAACAGAGAAATATTAGATGTGCGTATGAGTATGTGTATCCATCCATCTCTTGTATCGCCCCTTTGTTGGAGATAATCCAAACTTAAAGTAACCGTTAGAGTTTGTTAAGGACCATTCAAGAAGTCAAAATTTACTAACTCTGCTACTAGTTTTTAGTTGCATGTTTATGTTTCATGTTTAATAGGTTGAGTCTGTTAGTTTTTGATTTTAGTCATATGTTTACGTTTATGAACGTTGTATGTTGTTGCCTATTTAAGCCTGATTTTCATTAAATAAGATTGATCTAATCTTTCGATTAAACTTCTGTTATAGGCGCTTTGATCCAACATAATGGTATCAGGAGCATCAGGTTCTGATATTATTTTGATCGCCTTCATTTTTAAGCAGAAACTTTATCAACCACAAAAACCCTAGCCCTAATTCTCTATATAACCTCCAACAACAGCGGTATCCAAAATACGCCCCTTCCAATCTTCAAAGGGGATGGTTACGAGTTCTGGAAGATTCGAATGAGGACTATTCTAATCTCACAAGATCTTTGGGATTTTGTGGGTACCGAATACAATGATGCAGATAGGGATCATGTTAGACTACGAGATAACATGAAGAAGGATGTGAAGGCACTGTAATTGATTCAATCCGCTGTGCACGATGATATCTTCTTCGTATTGCAGGACCCTTGACATCCAAGCAAGCTTGGACTCTCCTACAAAACGAATATCAAGGTGATTCAAAAGTACAATTGGTGAAATTGCAAGGGTTATGTAGAGAGTTTGAGACAATTCAGATGAAGGAGGGGGGAGCCTGTTGCTGATTTCTTGTCAAAAGTCATGAAGATAGTAAACCAGAAGCGATCAGATGGAGAGTTTGTTACAGATCAAACAGTAGTTGAGAAAGTACTTCGAAGTTTGCCTGTGAGATGGGATCATGTTGTTGCTGCAATTGAAGAATCCAAGGACCTCAGTAGATTGTCTTATGATCACCTGATGGGGTCATTGCAAGCTCATGAAGCTTGAGTAAATCGAGTAGTTCAAGTTCCCGTGGAAGAACAAGTGTTGCAAGTAAGAGATGAAGAAAACACAGGAATGTTTGCACGTGGGAGAGGATGTGCACCTGGTAGGAACCGTGGATGAGGATATGGAAGAGGCCTTAGACGAGGAAGAAGGGGTTCACAATGTTACAATTGTAATAGAGTCAGTCATTTGGCTTGAGATTGTTGGAGTGAACCCCAAGATGGTGCGGCAATTGAAGGAGAAAGTAATGATGATGATGAAGGGCAGCTAAATATGACAGTTGCATGCACCAAATAAGTAAGTGAATGTGCTGATGCTTTTATGGCTCATGATGACAAACAACCAAAGATATTTGGTTCTTGGATAACGGATGTTCTAATCACATGATAGGTTAAAAACACATGTTCACATAGACAGATTTGTCCTAGAAGGTTAAGGTAAAAATGGGGAATGGTAAGAAGATTCAGGTAGAAAGGAAAGGTGTTGTGAAGCTTGAAGCCATGGCCAAAAAGAAAAGGATGATCAGTGATGTGCAATATGCGTCTGAACTGGATTATAATCTTTTAGGTGTGAGGCAACTGATGACAGCTAGTCACAAGTTACTATTTGATGAAGTTGTATGAACCATCACTAATAAAAAGAAACGGAAGGTGATTTGTACTATTCCTATGTCAAGAAATAACACGCTCCCTCTTGATGTCACACAAACCACTAGTGTTCGTCTCTCCACTGTAAGTGATGACACACTTGTGTGGCATTTAAGATATGGACATTTAAATGAGACAAGTTTGCATAATTTGAGTACAAAAGGCATGGAAAGTGTGGGCTGCCATCTGTTAAAAGTTGGAAAGTGTGTGAAGGTTGTGTTTAAGGGAAAAAGACACAAGATGAATTTCTTCAACATGCATCAAGAACAACCGCTCTTTGATCCAACACCCTTCCGAGCATGTACGCCATTGCCAATAATAAAAATGGTTGTTTACTATGATTAAACATGTGAATCGACTAAAATCTTATTTAAGCACAGTCTTTGTTGCAATGCCATCCATATATATATATATATATATATATATAAAGACCAGTCCTTATACATGGTAGGAAGTTTCTTAAAGATCAAACTCACTTATACGGTATCCAGCATGGAAATGTGCGAAGTAATATATACGACAATTGATGTTTGTAGCTGGTTCGTCATGTATGGATTGCTCATGTGCGTTATAAGGAGACGGGTTTAATTATATGACCTATCGTCGTGTTAGAAGACAAGGTGTCAACGTAAGTGGTAGGGCCTGCTAGTGTAGGAGAAGTAGACCTTTGTCACATAATATAAGTTTTAAGAGGTTGCTTTTAATATGCTAATCATCTTAACGTCTATAATCCTGGTTAGTATTGAAGATGGATACGGTATATGATTTAGCTTCGCACTGGTATTTCAAAATAGAGTTTTTGGAGACCTGGTAAAAGGGTCGTATTAGGTGGCTCGACTAGTATGTGACTAACTTGGTTACTTATACTCACTAGCTGCATCAACTACACGAGCTCCATGATGTTTGGGAAAATATAACCTCAAAATTCACTATCTTCACTTCATAGCTTAGACAAAGTTAACTCGTATACCGTTTTAATCGAATCACGATATTTCTGAAAATGGATGGGTATGTTCCATCCTAGCCTTACCGTGATCAGGTTGTTGATATTCACACAATCTTGTCTTTTAAGAACTTAATCAGAATTATATCTTCTAGGGCATATAAGCCTTTTTTTAAAAGAGCTTTGTTCACCACAAGAAACTGACCTATTTCGAAGACAACTGTCATCGACATATCCACAGCTTGTCACAGAGCCAGTATCGACAACATGTTGTCGATATAAATGTCGTCGCAACTTCTTTGTCATAATAGCTGAAAAAAGTCGTTGGGATAGAGTCGTCGATATAGCCATTTTTAAAGACAAAAAATACCGTATATCAACATTTTTTTGTCGGCATAGGGTATTTTTAAGAAAAAAAATATGTTTTTATATACCTATATCGACTGTCGATGTAACATAGTTTTAAAAAAAGTTTTAAATTTTATTAAATACCCTATATGTACGAAAAGTTGTTGATATCTTTTATTTTAAAAAATAAAAAATAAATAAATAGCGTACATCTATACAATAGCATGTGTAAAGCCAATGTGGATGGTAGGACATATAAACCCAATACGACTGATAGGACCTGTAGAACTAATATGGCCATGTCGGACCTGTAGAGAAAATACGACTTATAGGACATATTGAGGCATTGAGCCCATAAGGCTGATATACATACATACACACATACAAGTAGCCACATATATAGATAAAACTTACATAGACATACACATATACATATAAACTTATAATAACATACAACACCAAAATAAATAATTTACATCACAATAATACATATAAATAAATAATTAGTTAATTTCACCTATAGCGACCATATGTTGTTCTATTGGCCAAAATTTTATTTTATTTTCAATTTATTTATCAACCGGTAATAAAAGAAAAACAAAAAATTAAAATTAAATAAAACTAGACTATCTCGAGGACATATGATGAAGATTGGATTTCACTTTTGTGGCACTTTTGTGGATAGGGCTGTTCACGAGCCGAGCCGAACCGGGGCGAACGCTTGCTTGTTGCTTGGCTCGCTTACAACCGAACCGAACGGCTGAAATTCGAACCAAGCGAAAAACGAAACGAGCCAAAATCGAACCGAGCATTTTTCGATCGAACATCGAGCGATTTCGAGCATTTTATTTATTTTTTTCACTTTAAAAATTTTAATAAGAAACAAGTTTGAAAGCTGTAAATAATATATTTTGTAAACAAATTAGTAGTTTTTATATAAATGTATAATATGTTATAAATTTTTAGAAGAAAGAAGTTTGAAGTGAGATGTAATGAACATGTAAACAAACTTTTAGTATTCTGAAAAGTTGATTCAAACTAATAAAACTATTAAATTGACGAAATAGGAAAAATTTTAAAGAGTTTAAAAAATTATATACTTATATTTTATGTGTGTTGTCTATATATTTATTTATTTGTTCATATATAATTATATATAAAATAAATTATAAATATTCGAGCCGAACCGAACCGAGCAGACCTTTGCTCGTTGCTTGGCTCGTTTACAAACCGAACCGAGCAGAGCGGCTCGTTTACAATCGAGCGAAAAAATGAGCGAGCATTTTCTGAGCATATTCACAGCGAGCGACGAGCGAGTTCGAGCGTCGAGCTGTTTGGACGGCCCTATTTGTAGGTAACTTACTGCTTATATCTAGAACAAAGAACAATAATTATAAAATAAAAACTAACCTATTTCGAGGACATGTCGTCGAGATAAAAGTTCATTTGACAGGCAACTTTACCGTCTGTCTCTCCAAAATACAAAAGGTGGAGATTTTTAAGAAACTGGATCTCGAGGGCATGTCCTCGAAAAGATGAGTATGGTAATAGCGACCATTTTTGTCCTTGATATAGCATTGGTTGTCTTGTAGTGATTGAATTTATTTTTTATAAAGAAGAAAGCGAGAGAGAAAGATATAAAACAATCGGAGCCGGTTGGGCCATGTGGGCGACCAGCCGGGGTACTTAATTTCCAGGGGCAGAAATTTTTTATTATATATATATATATATATATTTATGTAAAAAAAATATGTATGTTTAATGTTTTACCCTAATTATACAATAACTAGCTTGGTCTGGTGACAAATGGGTATGACTTCCAACCAAAAGGTTGTAGGTTTTAGTGTTACTTTGACGCATTTATAAGCTTACTTTTATATAAAAAAATTTTAACACGACCTAAATCATAACCAAGTAAGTCCATTTAAAAATTTAATTGTTTAAACCAAACAAAAAACCTTTTACGTAAGGCATAAAATTTTTTTGCTTATATTATTTCAATACTCGTTAGAGCCTACAGGTCTTTTTATTTTGACTCGGTCGAGACATATCAATTCTCGAATACGCCCCTGAAAACAATTACAGTATAGGGTAATATGCCTAGGAAAACAAAGTTGATTATTTCATTTCCTCCTTTCCTACTCTTATATTTATCAGAAACAAATGGATATCAAAACAAGTTTTTTCCGGGTCGTTATTAAATTAACACTATAGAACGTTTGATCATCAAAAGCATGTTTAACTTAATTTCGCTTGAATAGTAATCGTGAGTGACAAGATGGATCTGATAATAATGATAAAACACCAGATTTAACATATATAAAAATTGGTAATAAACATTTTTTTATAAGTTTTTGTAAATGAATAGATAAAGGTCATATCCGCCATGTTAGTAATAGTCAATGTAAATCATTGGCATACACTGATTGTCTTATAATCAAGTTTGTTTACAAAGTTGTAGACTGTCTAATATTGTAATATAGACAATATGATGTAACTAAAACTTGATCAAAAAAACTGTTTGGATGAGTTGACCACGTACCCTATGGTCGTCAATGCCACCCCATGTGACCGGTTTCTACATAAACTTGATTTTCAACCCGCATGACTCATCCATCTCGCCACCTATAAAAAAGTAATCTTTTGAACGATTTATGATAGAATCGGTAGTGTGATCATGAAACTACCTGAAGACATCCGCAATGCTGTGAAAACGACGGTTGATGTATGAAAGATTAGCCGGGCAAAAGCTAATAACTTTAATTTTGGGAGGATACGAAAAGGAATAAATGATTACGTGTAAAGATCCGCTAGCTCGAAACTTGGTATCACATGCCATATTATTCAATATATTTCTTTTTGGGTTTATAATTTGTGGTTACCTAACCTATCATCTTTTCTCTCTTTTTTAATTGATAGGAACCAACTTGATTGAATCTAGACACCAAATATATTGTGGTGATAGATGAGTTTTCCCAACTTGGGATTTTAACTTTGTTACGTGGGGATGATTATTATACACATGGAATTGCATTTGGATCTACATAACAAATTCTGTAACTTAGTCTATGAGGGCAAGATAGCTTTATTTGGGTTAAAAAGGCTCCAGATCAAGTACCAAACATAGAAACAATCTAACATGTGGATATGAGTCAGCATGGGTCCCTTAGGTTTCCTCCCCATACAAATTATCTTTCTAAGCTCTCAACCATCATATCTTAATTTCACTTAAAAAAAACTTTTCAATAGAGAGACGGTGACATTTTTAAGTGAAATCCACACCGTATTCTTGTGTTGACTCACCTCAGATACTACCATCACGTTCGGGGTGTGTGTTAGGAAAAATAAATATTGTGAATGAAGATTAATTATAATAATTAATATTAAACTCTTTATATAATCATGAAACTCTTGAGTAGAGCCTTTTTATGATAATTGATTAGTTTTTATTAGATTATTAAATTTCTAATTAAATGAGACTTTACTCACTCTTAACTCTTGTATATATAATAGGCTATGTGCCTCATTTGAAAGATGCTAGGAAGAATACAAGCTAGAAAATTCAAGAAAAAATGCATGCATGCATGAAGAGTTATTGGTGAAGAAAAACTTTGAATACTCGTATGTTGGGCCTATAGAGATAAATTTCTTTAATTGATTCATCTACCTTTTCATTCTATTTTTTCCATATGTTCTAACATTACAATTTACCGATGTAACCTCGGGCGCGTGGACATCTCCGGCAGTACCAACTACTTCGGCTGTTGTACCCTGGGAGACAGACGCGTTGTCTTATGTAGAGGTGCGAAATCTGTTTTATGGGAAACGTGTTGAGCATGTGACTCAGCCTCAACCGTCAAATTTAGTTTGTTTATTGTTGCAGCCAAGAGACTTAGAAGACATTGTTGTGGCAAAAGTTGGACCCTATCTTTTGGTAAGTTCTTGTCAGGGAGATTACAAGAAGATGTTGTTGAAGAATAAGTTGAAGACTTTATCATTTGAATAGATTGGTTGGAATCATTTAACATATTTGTTATATTATTTCATTAATTATTTTAGTTTATATTGCGGTATGTGTACTACTTAGTTTTTCATGTTAATAACGAGAGTATCGTTATTATTTGTATTAATTTTAATATAAAAAGTATCTCATATTTCTACAGTGTGTATTAGACATTTAGACATGAATGAAAGAGCTTCACAACTACTCACAACTACATATACGTATGTGTGTTTGAGCAACTTAGGATCTTTTTAGATGTTTTCACTGGGACAATAAAAAAACAAATGTATGTACTAGTCTTAGAGCATTTACAATGGAATCCCTATCGATATTCATTCATATAATTTAACTAACATACACATAGCTTCATAAAATTTGTTTATTTTTTATAAATTTTTCACATATACTCATACTCAATTAAATAATATTTCACTCACAACCACAATAAATTATACGATATGAGATGAATAGTTAACACCCAAATATAGGGTTTTACTTTTGTGTTCTTATATAATTTGAAGTATGGGTCATTGACGTAAGGACTCCAATATAAGGGTGAAAATTAACAAAGTACTACATAATTTTCTTATAATTTGGATATATGGAAGAAGATATAGACTTCAATTTAAGTGTTGTTGGGGAAAGTGGACAATATTCGTTAGTATAACGAACCAAGTGCTACACAAGCTATAACAACAACCAAATGATTTCATTTTACTTTCTTGTGACACTAGAATATTCTCTTTAATAATGCAATTTGGAAAGGTTGTGTGAGATTAGTGTGGGGCCAGAAAATGGAATAATAAGAGGTTAGGGTTAACATAATGTAGGCATTATTGCTTTGTTTAGTTATTAAGGTATCATACTTAACCTTATTTCATAACCTTAACTTTAGCTAAAGGTATATTGAGTGCAAACTTATGGATTCTACGGTTACCTAAATCAATAGTGGTGGTTTGGTTTTGACCCGAGAAGGCTACCAGATCAATAATCGAAGATAACAAACATCATAAAGACATGTGGCATTGAAAAGCTATTGTGAACAATCATCCAACCTCTTCCAATTAGCGTCTGCCATTGTTTGGATCAATATGGACATGCTATTACACAGTTCATGTCATCCAAGTAGAAACAAAAGTAAAAATCTCTCAAAATAATAAATATTTTATAACTCAAAAGAACCTTTTTACAATGATTGTTAATGTTCATAGAGATATAACACTGCAATGACAATGTGTAATGCAGCTCCAATGGGAAGAACATCTTCTCCCTAAACGAAAATAAGCAAAGAGTGGGGATTGAATCAAGCCAGTAACTTCATAAGTATTTTGATTCCAAACATCACCTCTGGGGTCAATAGAACGCAGAATCCACACCAACTATGACTAGTGGCACCCAGAACATTTTATAAGGGTGTCGGAATTTTCCTGTGTTCGGATGTCCACCACTCGATTTTGGATTTTTTTGGTCCGTGTCAGGTCGCATGTCCTTAAACACTAGCACTACTTAAATTCTAAGCATGAATATATGAAGCAATCAAAATACCAAACGACTAACTTCAAAGTCTAAGTCTAACGCCAGTCACTCTTAACAAAGCAATCAAAATATAGAAGCTTGTATATAGAATCGATCAAAGTATCAACACTCAAATAATCATAGGGTTCCTTGTATAATATTGGAGAAAAAAAAACATGGCTAAAATCAGGGGGCGTTCGGTTCGTGGAATTCGTTGGAATTGGAATTGGAATTGGAATTTGATTTTGAATTGGAATTTGAAGGAATCCTTTAAAATCCTATATGTGTTTGGTTGGTACATTAGTTTATGGAATTTGAATTCAATGTTATAAAAAGAGACAAATTTACCCTTTAGGATTACAAATTATAAATAAAAACCCAAACTTAAATATTAATGAAAAAATATTTTTAATAATCACAATTAGTGATTTCTATCAAGCCATAGTCACCTTCGTTGGATCTGCACAACTCCGTCACCGGTTCGTCGTATGTATCGGTAAAACGCAGGTGTTGCGACAACTCTTAGGCAGTGTTTCCAGGCCAGGAAACTTGGTTCAGATCTTGCCGGAACTACGTTGATGGTGGTGTTGACCGGAGAAAATGGTGGTGACGGTGGTTGCTTGGGTTAGGGTTATTTGTGTAAAGTCACTAATATTCCTTTGAAATCCTTTGGCATATGGAAGGAATCTAAATTCCATTAGTTGATTAATTTGGTTGGAAATTAAATCCAATTCCAATTCCTTCTTTATCCAACCAAACAGGTTACACAAAGAAATTCAAATTCCAATTCCTTTGAAATCCTTTGAAATCCTCCAACCAAAAAGGCCAATCAGGGTTGTTCGGGGATATTCTTGGGTACAAACTTGCCGGTCAGTAGGGACATATTGCAGTTAACTTCCTAAGGCGGAGGGGAAAAGATAAACGTGCTACGTATGTTCTAGTAAACGATTAGTTAAAAACATATATAGGAGAAATATTATTAACTAGTTTTAGAGCCCGTGTCACACACGGGATAATTCAAATTATAAAATTATAAGTAAAACAAATAATTACATAGCGTATATAAAAAATGTATTACATCTATGCTTGTATCTATACAATGTGTACATAAATTGATTTTATTTATATCACAAAATGATTTTTTTAAATGAACTTAATAAAAAAAATGCCCGTGTAAAATCGTACCCGAGAATGCTTCTTTCTATTGAAAAATTTATTCTCGGTGTCATATATGTATATTTGAAAGAATTTTGGTTATGAACCAATTTCGAAAATAAGATTTCTCATTCAATAGTAGTTCTAACCACTCAGCCTAAATACAAAAGTGACGTTACCTTTATTGATATATTTATCAATTTACCACCCATCAAAGGAAAGTAGGACATTAAATTGTAGCAATGGATGTTCTTCAAGAACTATGTTTTTCTAAGCTACACCATAAAAAAGATTTTGATACGTTTCAGAGGGCTTCTCGACTTTGTCATAATGACAACATAAAAAATAACATGTTAACCCATTCAATTTTGTGAATATTTTGTTTCATTTGAGCATAGTTTTGCATGACATTCTTCCCATACAACGTTTTGATCACCATTGAAGGAAAAATTAATGTTGACATAAATATTTCAAATTTGATAAAAGTTAGAAGCATTGATAGGCATGGGGGTGACATGTCGAAAGTGTTCGCAATCTTTTCTTAAATTTTAATAGTTGAGGGAAAAATAGTCAATTTGCCAAATTCCGAACCTTTTGATTATTTCAAAAAATGCCCTTAAAAATAAACTTGAACCCGAATCATGTTTAAAATTCTAACTTTTATACTTTTGACATTTTAAAGTCAACACTTTGAACCCATAACAAATTTAACGATAAATCTATTTTGTATTCTCAAACTTTTAAAAATACTCAAATTTTCATTTTTGGCTCGTAAAAAATCTTGACCTAAATGTAGTTAATTTGTACCAAACAATATATTTACCAACTTTTGACCCACAAAATCAAATTTAACTTCCACAAAAAAACCCGAAACAATTTTCATTTGAGAAATATGATTTATTGTTGATATTTGGAATTCACCCAGTATTTTGAAATATATAGTAAAATAATATGTTAATATTTATATTTATTAAAATATATAGATCTTATATAAATATAGTGTAAAAAGAAAGTAAATAATTATTGATTTATTACATATATTAGGATATATTAGTTTTGGAGGGAAAAACTTATAAGAATTAATCAAAACACGACAAGTTTTCACATTTATTTTACTTTATTAGAATAGGTAGATTAGGATTATAAAGTAACTGATATAATAACTAGGAACATAAATGAAAAAAACAAAAAATAAGGAAAGACCAAAATATTAATTTTTGTCAGCATAACCAATGTTCAAGACATCAACCAAAATAATTAAATTAAATAATAGAAAACCAACAATAAATAAAACTAAATTATAAAAAAAAATTATGATTTTGTAGTCTAAGAATCGTCATTTCACCCTTCTCCATTTTCAAATTTCAACGGTTCACATACAACGCTTATTTGAGCTATTAGCCTCACATCACTTCGGCTCGAAGGCGACATGTAGTGAAGGCGGAGTTTCTATTAACCTTTCATATAAATTTGGGTGGTGGTGTTTGAAAGAACTGATTTGTTGTCATTTGTTGGAGAATTTGGAATGCGATAATTGAGAGAGTCTTTGAGAGTAAAGGGCTTAAAATAGATTAGCAGATTGGAGACATAAAGTCGACTGGTTATTTTTGGTACAAGTTTAGGTCAAAAATATAGCCTATAGATTGGTCAAATTGGTGTAAATTTTTGTTCATGTAGTTTCCTTCTTTATTTTTTTGGTGGCTCTCTCCGTTTGTGGAGGTAACTGTTGTGGTGTGGGTTTTTTTTTAAATAAAAGTTACAGTTTCAAAAAAAAAATATTAGCATGTACTTAGAGCATTCATATCCTTCCATTATCTCTAAATCTAAAATTACACTAAAAATCACTACAATTTTCTTTTTACATTTCAATTAAATAATATTTTTTGTACATTTATCATTACCTGTAACATCCCAAATATTTCAGTTCAAATTTGATAATTTAGTAAAAATGAGGGATCTAAAATTGCTCCAAAATAAATAATGAAAATGAAAAATATGAAGGTGAAAGCATCACATATTTAAGAAACAAGAAAAGTGGGTTTGTCTCATATTGGTGTAGAAAAGAAGTGGAGATAACCCATATGGGTTTTAGAAAGAGATAACTTGTCCCAGATCGCTAGAAGATAAAATCTGTGAGCTCCTAATAAGGAGATGCGTTCACATGATAAATATTCTATGTGGCAAGACACACTCAGTGGTCTTAGCGAGGGTGCAAAGCACCTTATGCGTACGCGCACGGGCTTGGGCATGGGCACGGACGACGGGAGCAATGTGGGGCTTTGATATTAGCGCACTTTGCACTACGCGATGAGTAAAGAGCCCATCGCGATACGCGACGAAGCTTCACACAACTCGATAATTGGGCGGTGTCACGATACACGACGACTAAACTTTACGGGCCATTGCGATACGCGATGACCACGTTAAGTAATCGGAGACACTGTCCACATGTGGCACACATGGCAGGCCGCGCGTCAAAACGTTACACCCTGCGGATATGATGACTCATCGCGTTACGCGGTGGTCGTCGCATACAGGCCATCGCGATACGCGACAAACTCAAAGATAGCCTATATAAGGGGGTTCACGACATCATCTCTTTTCACACTAAAACAATCACAAAACACAAACACAACATTGTTTTTCGTGCCGCGAGTTCCAAGCCCCGAAGTACTGTTGGTTTAAGACCCAGTTGCCGACATAGAGTAGAAGTGCTGCTCGTTCTAACTTGGGCATTAAAACTCCAAATACCTGTGGAAGGTTAAGCATCATTCATTAATAAAGGTTTTCAAATGAGATCACCACATCATTCAGAAAAGACAATCACAGGTGAATGCGTTAAACCTTTTACAATCAGTCAGTAAGATAAATGGGTTTTTTTTATCTTAGGAAGTCTGTCAGATGCTTATAAGAGATTACGTGATCTCTCATATACAAAATAGAACATAAAAGCAACTCAGACCGAGTACATATGTGTCTGGATCCAAACATAACTGAATAAGTAGTCATAACCAGTTCTCCAATGGGCATCAGTTCCTAGAGAACCTTTAAATTGTGTGTGTATGGCAAGTGGTACAAATCCCAGTAATAGGAGACGTTCCTGCTAAGTTTGTTGAAGAAAACTATCTTATCAAAATAAAGATTTGTTAAATGTTTTTAGAGTCAACGATTCACCAGCATATCGCTGACGTATTTTTCCAACATTTTAGGGAAACAAGTTTAGCACAAGTAGCAAGGAATTTGAGTTACTCGTGGAGTTAGATGCTCGCTATATAGAGATGACTCGGTTTTTAATTATTATTATATTGTTAACATATTAAACCAGAATTATAAATCAAATACTCAGATATTGCTAAATAAATTAATATTTTATTATAAATAAAGTCTTCCGCTAAATCAACCCGCAACTCTGATATATTTACATTTGAGGTACCAACTATTGGTCACACTTCTAGGCCCTAAGTCGGGGTGTGACAAGTTGTTATTAGAGCCATCGATCTTAGTGAATTAGGTGTTTAAATCATACCTAAGCTTTGATCAAAGATAGATATAAATCTTATTACCAAACCATTGGTGTTAACATATCAATCTTATTATAGATATGAGCAGAACCCAACTCATAATTTTAATGTATTCACAAGTTGAAGTTAGTCAAAGAAGCAGAAACATACCCATAAAGAGAATCAGATAGAGGATTTTCATGGCCCATTTGTACACAAAGTATGTACTAGCTGTTTCAAGAACAAACAATAAGGAAAATTATCAAAGCATCTCAAGAACTTCATCTACCATCATCACCAAAATAATCATATCAAATCATTTGTTAACCAAAATCGCACCCACCGACACTCCAATTATAGAAAATGATAATAAATGGGCAGCTAATTTGAATTGCATTCGAACCGCGGCTAAATTGACCTCTAACACTATAAATACACGATTGTAATTCGATTCACGAGTACCACGTATTTTTTTACTGCAAAACGACTTAAACCCCTCAATCAATTTTGTTTTAAAAACAACCTAGCACCCCGTTTGATTCGTGTACATAGCCGAAAACCTAATTGGTCGTCCACCCTCGTTACCGATTACTGTAATTGACATATGCTTTTAATTTGTTTTAACCAACAAACGTTAACCCCAAATGAATTTTAATTAACGTCAGTCAATTTGGCCCGATTTAAATTCTAGGGTTCGAGTGGGAAGAACACGTACTGGTTATAATTTCTGGGTTTTTTACTATAATTGAGTTAGACACCCGCTCCAGTGATGGGTGTAAGTTTCTTAGTCATTTTAACCGGCCTGGGGGCGTAGGTTCGAGTCACCCAGGCCCGGTTTTGGGTTCTATTTTGTTTTTTTTTTCTTTTTAGCAAATTTTGTCATCATTTCGTGTTTAAAACATTAAATAAACGTTATTTCGAGAAACCGAACCCCTGACTTGTTGCTTTCTTGTCTTTAAACTTTTATTTTATATATATATATATATTTATATGTGTGTGTTTATATATATATATAGATATATATATGGGGATGGGATCAAGTGAAAACTCCTCTTAGAGAGAAAACCTAAAAACTCCTAAAAAACTATTTTTAACTTTTTTAAAAAAATTGTTTTTGAAGTTTCTTTTTTTCCATTATTATTATTATTATATGTTGGTATTGGTTCAAAAAAAAAAGGCCATTTGTCGGTAACCTCGTCGGTGTAGTGCACATGTGTAATAGTGTGCATCGCATATATGTAAAAGTGTTGTATTACATAGAATACAACGCTATTGCACATATTTGATACAACACTATTGTATATATACAATATAAGACTAATACGCACACCGAATACACATTAGTACGTATGTGTAATACAACATTAACGTACATGTGCACTACATCGACTTTTATTTTATTATTATTTTTTTGCATATAATACAACACTACTATACATATACAATACATAAATATCGAATATATGCAATTAAACACTATTTAACTTAAAAATACATAGTAATACACATGTGTAATACAAATGTATCGCACACTAATAAGTATGTGCATTACAGCGGGTTTTTTTTTTTAATTTTTTAATTTTTTTAATTTTTTGAAGTAAATGGTTAGAAAATATAAGAATAATAACGAAAACAGAAATTTGAAAATAGTTTTTTTATTTTTAATTAAAAATAATTCTTTATGAGTTTTTAAGTTTTTTTTCTAACGATGAGTTTTCTCTTGATCCTCTCCCTATATGTGTGTGTGTGTGTGTCTATATATATAAAATGAGATAATAGTATTTTTATCACCCGATTAATGAACCGAATGATGTTAAATGTTCAAAATAAATCTTCACTTAACCTTCACCATTAATAAATATATATTATTGTATATATCATAATTATTTCATTTATCAACTAATATTTATCTTATGTATTGGAAATCTAACCTAAATAATAATAATAATAATAATAATAATAATAATAATAATAATAATAATAATAATAATAATAGTTTAAACCCTAAAAGACACCGAATCCATTTTTTTTAAAACCGATTAGTAACCGTTAGGTCATGTTACATTATTTGTTTATACACTCTAGTTTAATTTACAAATTTAATTAAACTAACAATTTTACTTAAAACCCTATCGAATCCCCAAATCCATCACAAGTCTTGTTATTATTTGGTTTTAATTAATTAATATTACCGTTAACAATTAGGAACTCTTGCCGATGTATCCTGAGGAGCTCAACCATTCCTATTTTAATTTTTTATCTCTAGCTCGTCTTCACTTATTCCACTCCTTAATGTAAGTAATTCACATCCCCTTTTTTACCGTTTTACATTTTGGGGGCGTTATGTGTTCTCAAGTTGAATAAACTCTTTTTAGTTACTACAATTCCACTATTTGCATAAATATGCAATTGCTCAATTAGTGATACGTGCGAATGTGACTATGTGTGGCATCTCATCCTCATCCTCATCCTCATCCTCATCCTCATATAGTGTGATCATATAGCACCATAGTAACTCGACCCGTTGGGGTGAGGGAAATGACCTCTTTTAAATTATTATTATGCTGGTTGTTGTGATTCATGTTTATTGCAAGGAATTGTCATTTCAGTATTATGTATATAAGAAAACCATGATTAATTGCTCAACTTTTATGTTGACAAACTATATATTCACTTATGACGCATGTAGATTTTTGGAATGAAACAAGTATTGAAGTTTAGATTTTTCCTTAGGTTACAATAATGAATAAAGAACTATTTACTTTTAAGTCATTGATTGTAATGTTATTTCTTTGAGACAATGTTTGTGTTTTTGTGTACTTGATCGATATATGAAATAAATAATTTAGATATTGACATGCGTAATTTATTCAGTGTCTTTTGAGTTATGATACAAATTATGTCGCACCCCGACATGTTCCGTCATAGGTTGGGGTGTGACAGATTGGTATCAGAGACGAAGGCTATAAGATAAATGGTTAGACGTAACGACATAGTAGCATGATTAGGGTCCCTATACGTGTTTCTATATGTGCACCCTACTTGTTTAAACTTTTGTACATAGCTTAGCATATCTACATTGTTTATTTTATACAATTGTACACAAAAGCACACACTTATTCCAAGGCTATGCCTCACCCTTAAAATCATTTTTCGAAACTCTAGGATGTATTTTAATCGGGAATTTCCTTAAGAAGTCCCACCTTTTTATTCCCCTCTCCTTGAGGATGATTCGTGGGACAGATATGTAGTAACTGGAATGGGGACACACTTGTTCACCGAACCCTTGAAACCAAGGCTTGCGAGCCTAAGGAAGTGCAATTCGCATAAATCTCAATCAACTTCAAGTCCCAGTTGCTTTCTTGGAGAGTTTACTGGGGGTGTGAAACTTATTAGGCCAAAGCATATCACACCAAACGTCTACGAATCTACTACCCTTATTGTATCAAACGTGGTCATGTGACGATCACAACCTTAACTTATAACCAAATTCATGGTGGTTCGTGGCTAGACTCGGTTTTTCCGTATTGTGTTTTAGTTGAATAGAGGGTTGAAGTATACAAATACAGGGTGGTTCCCTAATTACTTCAATCATCTACCTCGACACCCCCAGAATTTGATTTTATTCTATTTTGTTGACGCTAAGCCATAATGATACATGGATATTTTAACAACGAATTTTATTTGATTTTCAATATTTTTCATTTGATTGGAAGAAACCATGGTGGTTCATGAAGTCCTAACCAATAAATGAGTTTCATAAGTAATAGAAAATTTCTCAACCTCAAATTAATATTAAAATTCATAAGTGTCAATTTACGCAAACTCTTGTACTTACAATTTTACCCGAGTCTCATAAAATTTTATCCTTGCAGTATGACTTCCCGCCTCATCAATCGTAACCTCCACACCGACAACTCTAGCTATAGGATGTCATCTCACATTGCGAAGGGAATTGTAGAAGCCCTTCCATCAATCATCTCTCAGTTCCAAACCATGAACGCTGCTACAACTCCCGTGAATCTAAACTCAATTGTTTGCTCCTTCAAGCAATTCATGAATGCTAACCCACCCAATTACGTTGGGGCCGAGGGTGCCACACCCTCCTCCAATGGTTCGAGTAAATGGAAAGTGTGTTCCTCCATTATGCGTGTCCGGAAAAGAAAAAGACCACCTACGCCTCAAGAGTCTTCAAATTGAGTGCTCTCACTTGGTGGAATAGTAAAAAGCACTCTCCTGGGGCTGAAATTGCCATGGCTTTGCCGTGGGATGACCTAAAGAAGCTCATGTTGGAAAGGTTTTTCCTGAAATAAGAACTCGGGAAGTTGGAAGAGGAGTTCTGGAACTTGACGCAAGAAGGTGGTGATAATACCACTTACAATGATCGGTTCCATGAATTAAGCCTCCTCATCCCACATATGGTCACTCTTTTGGTGTGTGCCATTGATAAGTACATATCGGGCTTGCCATTGAAAATCCAAGATTTAGTCCTAAGTCGTGACCCGAAGATCGTCATGATGACATTACCCTAGCCGGTACCCTCATCGAGAACAACGTCAAGGCCGGAACCTTAGCGCGAAAGAGTTCTAAAAAGCCCAATGATAAGCAAGCACCCAGACCCACTAAAGAACCAAGCCCGAATCCTCCAAGCACAACAAAAACCACAACTCTTCCCATTACTGCAACAATAAGAGAAAGCACAACTCCCAAAACTATGTCTTAGTCCAACCACAAGCCCTTCCAAACAAGAAGCCCTACACCGGCCCACACCCGTATTGCAACACTTTCCAACGCCACCGTCTGGCCCAATCCACTTGTCGGATGTGCACCAATTGCCACCAGTTCGACCACCTCACCCAATATTGTCGAGAAGCACATCGTGTTCAAACCGCTCCACCGAGGTTCGCACCATCAAACCAACCCAACCAAGCCATCCCCATGCTCCAATCGTTACTCCTGTTTGGGCTTGATACAATTGCGGTGATCCAAATCACCTCCGCAACGCGTGTCCTTGACTCGCTCAAACCCACCAAGCCTACGTTGCACCACTACCATACTACACTTCTCAAGCCTACAAAGTCCAGCTTACCAACTCATAGCTCCCCAAACTCCTCAAGCCCAACCCATGGTCATGCAAGCCTATCAAGATCCAACCACTCAAGCTTCGACTTCTCAAACCTAAGCACCTCAAGGAACTCAAGGGCAAGCTTTCGCTATCAATGATCATCAAGCCCGTAACTCGAACGATGTGATGAAAAATACGTTTCTAGTTAATAAGCACCATGCTTCGGTATTATTTGATTCGGGAGCCGATAGGAGCTTTATCTTCTTTGATTTTGAATACATATGTGATACCCCGTAGTAATTTATCTAAGCCCTTCACGGTAGAGATAGCTAACGGTAGTTCGATGTAACATCCAACTTTTGTTAAATAATACATAATAGAAAGTTTGTTATTACTGTGTGTCGTTAAGTTAGTCGTGTGTTAAGTATTTGGAGTAGGAATTGGGAATGGATGGTGGGACCCATGAAACCCCCCTCTATATAAACCCAACCACTTCTTCCTTTCTTTTCTTTTCTTATCTAAACACACAAACACACACACACACTCAAGAAACACACACATACTCTCTCTCTAGCACTCGGATTTAAAATCCAAGCCAAAGAAGGGTGGAATCTCGTGTTTAACATCGTCAAGCAACAAGAAACACGTCCAGATCTTCGTATTGTCCAGATCTGAACTCGAACCCGAAGAAAAAGGTGGGTTTTGGTTTAAATGGTTAAGTTTTATGGTTAGAATCATCATGCAAACAGATATAATGTTAGATCGGGTTGTAAAATGTAAGAAAAATATAAACTTGGTAAGTTATAACCTCTTGGGTGCACTTTAAGGTGAAAAGGTGGCGTTGGACTATGAGAGATATGGGTTCAGGATCAGGTGCATGGGGTCAGAATGTGTCGGGAGATGGCTTTAAAATGGTAAAAACGACGAAAGGCAGGAATTTCGCATCGCACAGCCATGCGAAGCGAAATCAATAATTTCGCATCACATGACCATGAGAAGTGAAAAAGCATGAGAAGCGAAAAAGTTCCATGCGAAGCGAAAAAGCATGCGAAGCGAAAAAGTTCCATGAGAAGCGAAAAAGCATGCGAAGCGAAAAAGTCATGCGAAGCGAAATTCCATGCATGCGAAGCGAAATTCTTCCATGCATGCGAAGCGAAATTCTTTCATGCAAAATTGTATAAAATTCATTTTTTGATGCATATTTGTTAAATGATTGTTAATGAAAATAAAATTTTTCCGAGTTGACCTGGCAGCTCAAGCCCAGCCAGGGGCACTACCCCTTGGACCCTGCTACCAGGGGTGCTGCCCCCGGACCCCCGTTAGTTGAGGGTTTCATAAATTTAGATGTAGGAAGTTGTGGTAATAGATAATTGACACGCGTAATGTATTGTACAGTTAGCCGTGCACAACTAAAGAAGGGAATTACCATTAACGGCGGGAGAAATCGACTCCAGGTGAGTTTTAGCCCCGTTTCTCTTTGAAATGTTTTCGGGGCTGTGTGCATACTCCTATGTGATAGTTAATACATTTACTTAATTGATAAGTGTATGATACGTGTATGACTATGTATTGGATGTTATTACTATATAATGATAGTATGAATGAGCATATATATATATATTATTATATACATGAGACAGGTAAAATATGCACGTATGATAAATGTATGGTTATTCAAGGCAGTAGGGACCAGACCCTTATAATATCTGTGATGTTAGGGACCAGACCCTTATAAGATCTGTGATGATAGGGACCAGACCCTTACAATATCTGTGATGTTTAATGTAGAATAGCTTATGGTATACCATAGGGTTTTATGAAAGAAAGTATGTAAGTACGTATGCATGTATATAAGGTATATATGAAAGGAGTAATAGAAAACTAAGGTATGAATATGTATCTTCGGACGCGTACGAGTAAGGGTATGAATGTATTGTATGTTAATTGATTAACTAGAACTCACTCAGCGTAGCTGACTTTTAGTATGCACGCAGGCAAATAGGTTGACGCAGCTCACTCTTAATGGGTAAAAGTTCTCTATTGATTTTATTCTAATGCAAATGGGTAGCTTCGACGTTATCGTTGGTATGGATTGGCTCTCTCTCCACCGTGTTGAGATTTGTGTTTGAAAAACTTATCCGAATCCCTATCGATAGGGGCGTGATTCTAAATGTTCCCAAAGAAACACCCTTCTCAAAGTTAAACCTGATGTCGTGCCTCGAATCCCAACGTTACTTACGCAAGAAGTATGCCACTTTCTTAGCCCATGTCACCACAAAAGCCCATGAAGAAAAGCAACCTTCCGACATCCTGATTGTTCGCGACTTCCCCGAAAATTTTCCCAATGATGTTTCTAGACTCCCTCACGTACGTCAAGTGGAGTTCCATATTGACCTTGTACCCGAAGCAAACCCCATAGCCAAAGCACCTTGCCGTCTTGCACCTTTCGAAATGCAAGAAATCTCTAACCAAATCCAAGAACTAACTGACAAGGGCTTCATTCACCCGAGTTCGTCTCCATGGGGTACAGCCATTTGTTTGTCAAGAAGAAGCATGGTACTCTTCGTATGTTTATCGATTATCGTGAACTTAATAAGCTTACTATCAATAACCGTTATCCCTTTCGCTTATCGATGATCTTTTCAATCAAATCCAAGGAGCTGCATGTTTCTCCAAGATTGATCTCCTTTCAGGTTATCACCCACTCCTTTCATGTTTCTCCAAGATTGATCTCCTTTGAGTTCCGAGTTATGCTTTTGGGTTAACTTATGTTCCCGCGGTTTTCATGGAACATATGAACCATGTTTGTAAACCATACACGATAAGTTCGTGATTGTTTTCATTGATGATATCATGATATATTCCAAATCCTACACCGAACACAAGAACCATTTACGCATCATTCTCGACTTGTTGAGAAGGGAACAACTTTACGCTAAATTCTCCAAGTGCGAATTTTGGCTAAAGCAAGTTTAATTCTTGGGCCACATCGTCAATGACAAGGATATTCATGTTGGTTTCGCTAAAATCGAAGCTGTTAAAAATTGGAAGACCCAGTCTTCTCCGATGGAGGTTCGTTCGTGTTGGTACATTTTGATGTGTCAGTACTTCATAGGTTTATTATTTGTCTTGTCTGTAATAAACGATATGTGTTGTTCTATGTTTTTGTTGGACTCGGTCTGCCCAAGACACATATTATGATTAATGTGGCTAGTACGTTATGATCCAAGTCGTGTCATACCCAATAACAAGCTAGACAAACACCGATTATATTTGTTTATATATGATATGATCATAAGTAAATAAATATTGACACTTATGTTATTTGGAAAGGGTTTCTAAATACAATGTACTTGTGAAATGAATAAATCATATGTATGATTTATATTTTGAGAGAGAACATTACACAATGTTATTTAAGATGGTTAAATAACAATATGTAACACTTATCAATTTGCATGTTGCTTGAAAAATGTTATGTTATAATTCTATGAAATGAAAATACATAACATAATAAGTTTTACATTTTAAAACTTGTTTAAAAAAAAAATATAAAAATTGAAATGGGCATGAGGGTGGTCGCCCCCCCTCTCTTTCTCTATTCAATTTTATATTATTATTTTCAAGTGAGTGGAGACATGCAAATGTTGCGATTGGCACTTTGGGTGGTGCCTTTGAATGACCACAACATCTCTCTTTCATTTTTTATTACCCATTTTTGCAAATAAAAAACACTCTTACTCTCTTCCTTTCTCTTCCAATTTTGGCCAAAGGAGAAGAAGAACAAGGAGGTGTTTTTAAAGTGCTAAAATCCTAGCTAAAGGTGTGTTGTTGGAGCTTGGGGTATACTATCTTGAGGAACTACCTATTGAAATTCTTGCCTACTTTTAACCATCTCCTTCATACTTCTTTGGTTTACTTGAAAGGTAGATTAACATGCATGAACTTATAGTGACATGCATGTGTTTGATAGTATGTATTTCGTATTTAGATCTAGGTTTGGGTTTTGCATGTATAAAATTGGTTTTATTCACTATGAACTAACAAGATTTAAACCTTTTATCCGCTGCGTTTTTCATAAAATTGGAGTTTTATGACTTTGATAATCTTGTTAAAACCCAACAATGGCATCAAGAGCCGCTTATACGGATGCATGCTTCATTAAACCCGAACATTTTCAGGTTTATGGTGGGATTTTACCATACGGCCGAAAATTTTAGGGGTTTTGGTTACCCCATGGTTTTTCAAGGTTATGCTTTACATGCATGTGGTAATCTTGAAAAACTAAGTCATTTAGATGATTGATTGTGTTGTTTGGACAAAAACCCAAAACTTTCGGTTTGGTTGTTTTTTGGCCGAAAGTTTGAGGGAAAAAGGGGAACCATATTGGTCTTGTATTATTGCACATTTGGATGTGTATTGGATGTTCATAACCTAGCCATGGCCTTGTGTTTGGTTGAATGATTGTGTTGATGTGTTTGTTCATTCAAGTGGTTGTTTGTTCATTCGATATGATTGTAATATTTATTTGGGTTTGTAATTTATTTATTCATTCATTTGGTTTGTAATAATAAGTAGATTAGATGCATTTCTTTTACTAGAAAAATGTATTAGGACATATTTTGTAAAAGAAGATGCAAGGATAGAAGCCCAAATAAAGTGGAGACCACAACACGGGGGTGAACACTTGGAGCATTTGGATGCGGGATCAAGTGGGAGTTCACCGACACAAGATTATGTCCTTTCGGGTCCCTTTGGAAAGACCTTTTTGACACACTTTTCTTCGGTCAACAAGTGTAGTCAACATTAGGAGGCTATGGTTATGAACTTGTGGTTGTATGTTTTATGCTTGCATGGTTGATTTTCTTTTGTTTGTGTTATTGCAATATGGTTTGCTAACTACTTAAAATCAACAACTAGCATAAAATTGGTTCCTTAGAAATCGTTAGGTAATAAAAATTGGTTTTATTAAAGTATAATGATTTCATAATAAAATGGGTTTTATTAATAGGAATTTTGAAAATGGGTTTTTCAACTTAATACCATACATTTGAATGCATGCAAATGAAAGGTACATAAAAGCTTTTCCAATCTAGAATTTAGAAAACTAAAATCCCTTTTATAAAATAAGTCGAACACCATCCTTTTATACAACACTCAAATCACTTAGGAAATCGATATGGGACAAAGGTCACCTAACCATGTTGGAGGAAACTTGGGAGTTTGAGATGGGTTTACCATATAAGTGGGATAAAGGTCACCTAACCACTTGTATATGTAAACTCACACGTGTGTATAAGTAGGATGACTTAAATTGGAAACCATGTGAATAGGGTCACCGAAACCGGTTGGAAGTAAGTGGGTTTTTAAGAAGAAAACCGATGCATGGAAACTTGGATACTTATATAGCAAGACTTGTAGCAAAAGGTTTCACTCAAACTCAAGGGGTTGACTATGATGAAACTTTTTCTCCCGTAGCAATGCTAAAGTCTATTAGGATATTGTTTGCCATAGCCGCACATTATGACTATGAGATATGGCAAATGGATGTCAAAACCGCTTTTCTAAATGGGCATCTTGAGGAAGATGTCTATATGGTTCAACCCGAAGGTTTTGTCGATCCACAACATCCTAACAAAGTATGCAAGTTAAAGAAATCAATCTATGGATTGAAACAAGCATCTAGAAGTTGGAATCACCGTTTTGATGAAGAAGTTAAGAAATTTGGATTCATCAAAAATGGTGATGATGCTTGTGTGTATAAGAAAGCTAGTGGGAGCATCATTACCTTCTTAGTATTGTATGTTAATGAGATACTACTATTTGGGAATGACATTCCAACCATGGAAGGTGTAAAAGCATGGCTTGGAAGTTGTTTTTCCATCAAAGATCTTGGTGAAGCCGCCTATATTTTGGGAATAAAGATCTATAGGGATAGATCAAGGCGGTTGATAGGTTTAAACTAAAGTGCATACATTGACAAAATCTTGAAAAGGTTCAAGATGGAGAACTCTAAGAGTGGTTTGGTACCTATTCAAAGAGGAACGATATTGAGTTCATCTCAATGTCCAAGCTCAAAGGAAGAGCAAGATAAAATGAATGGGATCCCATACGCATCGGCTATTGGATCCATCATGTATGCAATGGTATGCACTAGACCGGATGTGTCATGCGCTTTAAGCATGACAAGTAGATTCCAACATAATCCGGGAAGTAGCCATTGAATGGCGGTCAAGAGTATATTGAAATACCTTAGAAGGACTAAGGATATGTTTCTAATATACGGTTCGGATGAGGAGGAACTTGTCGTAAAGGGTTACACGGATGCGAGTTTCCAAACCGATCGAGATGATTCTCGATCACAATCGGGATATGTTTTCGTTATGAATGGTTGAGTAGTCTCTTGGAAGAGCTCGAAACAAGATGTGGTAGCTTTGTCCACCACATAATCGGAATACATCGCCGCCTCATTGGCAGCTCAAGAAGCTGCGTGGATTAGGAAATTCATTGCCGACCTAGGGTTGGTCCGTACCATTCAGGACCCTCTAGAAATCTTTTGTGACAATGAGGGTGCGATTGCTCAAATCAAGGAACCTCGTGCTCATCAAAAGACGAGGCACATTGAGCCAAGGTTCAACTACATAAGGGATGAAGTTGAGAAAGGAAAGATGTGTATTCGCAAGGTTCACACCGATCAAAACATTGCGGATCCACTCACGAAGCTCCTTGAAAGGCCAAAGCATGAAGGTCACACTTGTGCCTTAGGACTTCGATATTCTAGTGATTGGATATGATCTAATTTTGTATGTGGATATCGGAACAATTGTTATTTTCACTCATTCATATGATTATGGTTTCTCATTATGACATTTTGAGTTACGTTCCATTTTCGCATGTTTAAATCCATGAATAAGTTAATTATTCTAAATGTCCGTAGTCGCTCATAATTGTGGGAACAAGTATGAAGTTAAGACTATTATGAACTTGGATTGGTAGATATTCATAAGGTATGAATATAAAGCAAAAGGTTGCTGCCAAGGTTTATAGATATTTATGGGATATAAATATTGGACTGACCCGCTCCCAAATGTTACTACATGGAATCTTTCTGATTGATCATAAGTAAATTTGAGTAAAAGGCGAATATCATAGTATCCTTTGACTTGAGATACATATAGGGTCTTGATATTCACCAAGTTTTATGCTTTGACTTAGTTCTTCGCTGCTCTGAAACATGACAGTACATAAGTCTAAGATCAGGTACAGTACTAAGTGATTGTGAAAGATATATGTAGTCAAAAGGGGATTTGTCCCTCTTATTCGTTGAGAAAGATGTCTAAGGCCTGCAAATTTAAATCAACAGAGAATGATCACTCTGTGTCTCTAGATTTGACATTACATCTGTGGCAAAAGGATAAATGATTGTTTCACCTAAATCATTTCAAGTAAGAGACTTGAAGGGGATGATGTTATTGAATGGCACTTTATCATGCGTATTAGGGTAGTAAACTGTAGTTAGGCGGTATTTGCTACTTGTATCAATCTTCTATGAATCTTGTGCAAGTGGGAGATTGTTGGACTCGGTCTGCCCAAGACACATATTATGATTAATGTGGCTAGTACGTTATGATCCAAGTCAGGTCATACCCAATAACAAGCTAGACAAACACCGATTATATTTGTTTATATATGATATGATCATAAGTAAATAAATATTGACACTTATGTTATTTGGAAAGGGTTTCTAAATACAATGTACTTGTGAAATGAATAAATCATATGGATGATTTATATTTTGAGAGAAAACATTACATAATGTTATTTAAGATGGTTAAATAACAATATGTAACACTTATCAATTTGCATGTTGCTTGAAAAATGTTATGTTATAATTCTATGAAATAAAAATTGATGTGTTGTAAAACACTCGTATTTTTCGCACCTTTTATCTACGTTTTTATATTACGTTTTATGTGTTTTAACTCGTTTTTGATAGCTTTTACATATTTTTATTTATCTTGTAGGCAAAAGGGTGGAAAGGAAGAAAAACCGGACTTTTGGAGAAGTTTACGAGCCTTTTACGCATATGTTTTCAAGTAAAACTCAAAGCCCAGCCAGTCTACGATATGAAAAAGCCCAAGCCTCATAGTATATCAAAAAATAAAAAAGAAAAATAAAACCCTAGGGCAGCTAGAAGCTGGCGATCGCAGCAGGCAGCAGGGGGATGCAAAGGAAAAAAGTTTTTTCGGTTAGTGTTTGAAGCTTGTGACGGCTAGGGAAGGAAGAAGACACAAGAACCAAGCCTCGGGATCATTAACCATCAGTTTTTACAGCCACGAACAGCCTCAGAACAGCCTATATCCTTACGTCTTTTCATTGTTCATTAACTTTGATTTTCTTGTTTAATTGTTAACTAGTTTTGCAATTACATGAAAGATTGATTTGTTATTGATTATTTTTGATCATTGGATGTTTGAATTGATGTTTAAGATGAGTTTATTAATGGTTTTATTAAAGGTTCATGGCTGTCCAATTATGATTCTCGGCTAAACTTGTTAGTTCTACCTAGGGATGATGATTATTGTTAGTGTTTGATAGGTTTTATGGATTGTTTGATTAATAGACCTTAATTGCTATTGTAAAGTTTGATTTAGACATGAAATAGGTTGTGTTTAGTGGCTGGAAATTATATCAATTTATTGCATAAACCCCGTGTGTTGATTGATTAGTTTTGTATTGATTGATCGGTGTATTGTTTGATTTTAGACTTGGTGTTTAGGGTTAGTTTGCAGTAGGAACAACCGTAGGGTTTTGTTGCATGATTTATTGGAATAAGTACAGCGGTTAAATACCTTCTTTGAGACCGAGAGGTGATAAGAAGTTAGGGTTGTCTCATTGCCTTTGCATGCTAGAATAAGGATTGCGCGAGAGCGAGTTCGTTTCTTGTCAGGTTTAGGTGTTTTGAGCGACTAGTTGATCTATTTTAGTTTAAGTTGAATTGTTCCTGTATCCTTGGTTGTGTAGTATTCATTTCCATTAGGGTCGAGTGTTGGTGAGACCGAGAGGTGATCTAGCATTAGGACACGTTAGCAATTGTTTCCCGGTTTGGTCGTTTTAGCCGATTTTGAGTAGTTAGGGTTTATTGAGTGAGACCGAGAGGTAATCCAGTGAGCCCGAGCGATCCTTAGTCGTGTCATCTTTAGGGACCGGTGTCTTGAAGTCATCCAATCCATTAGCTTGTTAGGCCTACAATTTGATTCAGACCTAGGTAGACGTTTTTCTCCATCCTAAGTTAACACAGTTAGTTTTCCGTTAAGTTTTCTATTTTTGGTAAGTTTTGTCAGTCAGTTAGGTTAGTTCAGTTAAGTTAAGTTAAAAGAAATCAAAAATCAATTAAATATTATTCTAAGGTAGGTCTTGTCTAGGGTTAGTAATCGTTAGCGTCTTACGTTTCCGCGTGTTCGATACTCGGACTTCCTAGGTCTATACTACTTGCGATCGGTACACTTGCCGGTTGTGTGTGGTTTTAGGATTTTCGTTTTAATATTAAAACTTAGTTGTGAAGGTCATTATTATAGGGTTATTAGACATACATCAAGTTTTTGGCGTCGTTGCCGGGGACACGGTTTTAGGCGTTTTGAGAGCAATCCGAGTTAGGACTTACCTTTTGTGCTACATGTAATTATTTTTGTTTTATTTTACTTATTTGTTAGAATAGTTTAGATAATCTTATTTCTAATTACAGTTTTTATGCGACAGACTCGATCTCGTGGACCACCCAACACTGAAGCATTTCCCGAGCCAGAGAGAGAGTTTTGTGAGAGACATCGTCCCGTTTCACCCTCGTCCACTTCTTCATCCGTTGACCCCGAAGATAGGGATAGGATCATGGGCGACATTCCACCGAGGAGGACAGTTGCGGATCCAGCATCGCACCACCAGCCATTGGAGTTGCTACGAACTGGCAGATCCCATCGAACATTCTAAATACCATTGCTCATTCTGCTCAGTTTCACGGGTTGCTTCATGAGAACCCGCACTCTCATCTTACTCGCATCGTGCGTATCTGCGACACTTTCCATTTTGCGGGCGTTTCCGAAGACGCCGTTAAGCTCCGCGTCTTTCCGTTTTCACTCGCTGACCAAGCGAGTCTGTGGCTCGAGTCCCTCCCACAGGTCTCTATAGCTACTTGGGCTGCCATGAAGACCCAATTTCTTGAAAAATACGATCGTTCGGCTAAGGCTGCTCGTTTGCGTAACCAGATACATTCTTTTCAGACGGAGGACACCGAGAGTTTTTACGAGACCTGGGAGCGATTCAAGAATCTATTAGCATTGTGCCCAAACCACGGCTTACAAGATTGGGCGGTCGTCGAGAAGTTTTATAATGGAGTGACGTACGCGACGCAGAGTATGCTCGACACGGCGTCGGGAGGAAATCCGTTGACGACTAAGGATCCTGATGAGTGTATCGCTTTATTTAACGGGTTAGCTATGAGTGGATACCAGAGACCACACGCCAGAGGAGGTAAGACCGTCGATTCCATCTCACGAGGCATGCATTCGGTGGACACCACCACCGCACTAACGGCACAGGTCGAGGCGTTGGCGAAGATGGTGAAGGACATGCAGACGAAGAGCAAGTTGTGTGAGATCTGCAGAGGTGGGCATGATACCGTTCAGTGCCCAGTCAGTTCGCAGGAGGAGGCCGTAGACTTCATAGGAAATCCAAACCGAAACCCAAATTCTTTCAATTCTTATAATTCGGGACGGAGTGGCAATCAGAACTCCAATTGGAGGAGCGGCAGCCAGTCCGGTTTTCAGCAGCGCCAGAGTTTATTTCAGGATGCGGGTGAAAGAGCGAGCAGTGGGGAGAAGAAGCCCACTTTGGAGGAGATGATGGCGCAACAGACACAGATGTTGTCACAGCTCATGGCACGAGGGGATTCCCGACACAAAGAGACGCAAGAGAAGTTCTGCGAGCACGAGGAATTCATGAGGAATCAGGCAGCATCGATTCAGGATCTCGAGCGGCAAATTGGAGAGATAGCCAGTAGATTAAATGAGAGGCCGCAGGGTACGCTACCGAGTAATACCGAGCAAAACCCGAGAGGATTCGTGAAGGCTGTGACAACGAGGAGCGGTGCAGGGGCACGAGATGAGCCCATGATTCAACAGAGATCTAAAGGAAGAGTTGTCGAGGAGCCTGCAGTCGATGGAGAGGAGGAGGCGGATGTGGAGATTCACATGGAGTCTCCGCTGGCCAAGGTGCAGCAGAGGAGCAGCCCAGGGAGTTCAGCACAGGCCGAGAGACAGCAATCACCGAGCAAGCCACCAAGAGTTTACAAACCCCGATTGCCATACTCCGGGAGAGTTCGTAGAGATAGAGACGAGGAGTAGAACTCCAAATTCCTTGAGCTTTTGAAGCAGCTTGACCTTAATATCCCATTCCTTGAGGCACTCACTCAGATGCCTAAACACGTGAAGTTCCTTAAAGATATTCTTTCGAATATGGAGAAGTTAGCTGAGGTAGCTTCCACCCCTTTGAGTGCTAACTGCTCTGCTGTCTTACAGAGGAAATTACCCGAGAAGATGACCGATCCAGGGAGTTTCACAATTCCCTGCACCTTGAGTGATGATACAGTGATTCATGCGCTGGCCGACCTTGGGGCCAGTATCAATCTCATGCCTTATTCCGTGTATTGCAAGATGGGTTTAGGCGAACTGAGGCCTACCAGGATGAGTATCCAGCTTGCTGATCGTTCCGTGAAGTATCCACGTGGGATTGTCGAGAACATGCTCATTCGCATTGGTAAGTTCATCTTCCCGGTGGACTTCGTTATTCTTGACATGAATGAGGATGATAATGTTCCACTCATTCTGGGCCGACCTTTTCTAGCCACCGCACATGCGTTGATCGGCGTTCGCGATGGCAAACTGATCCTTCGAGTCGGGGATGAGAATGTCATGTTTGACGTTCGACAGTCACCTAAGCATCACAAATCGACTGATGACTCCCTATGCTTTATTGATACGATCATGACTCATGTGGGGGAGTTTTCCAGTGACCTCGGTGGAGGCCCCGCCTCAGCCACACATATCCTAGATAGGGAAAACCCGGAGGTTGAGATGGCTGCCTAGACTGAACACCCCCCTGATGCTGACATTGAGTCATCTTCCTTTGATTCTAAGTTATCTACCGGAGATCATCGTGTTCATCAGTTGCTTGAGTTGGAGGAGTTACAGGACCATACTTACGCGCATTCAGATTGTTATAAGCAGCATGTGAAGGAACTGCAGGATCGTAAGTTAGAGTGTATTGAGCAGCTTAAGTGTGGGGATATGGTCTTATGGCATAATTCCCGGTTGAGGTTATTCCCGGGAAAGTTGAGGTCCCGTTGGTCAGGTCCGTTTATTATTACTGAGGTTTTCCCGGATGGCACTGTTGAGATAAAGGACAAAGGCGGGACGTTTATGGTGAACGGTGATGGACTGATGCACTACACTAGCGAGCCGATGACTGATCAGACGGTCGAGGTATTCTACCTTGACCCACTCTCCGAGATGTAGACGTGTGGACGCATCACTCGGGAGACTGCCCGAGTTATAAAGTTTGTATTTCTATATTTGAGTGTGCTATCTGTTTTATTTGTTTTGTCTATTTAGAAAAAAAATAAAATAAAATAAAAAAATAAAAAAAGTATAAAAACCAAAAACACAAAAATATGTTTATTTGTTTATGTTTTTGTTTTTCGTGTTTTACGCCGCTACATGTGAGCGAGTTTGAGTTCTGCAGGTTATATTATGCGCATGGTAGCTACGATGGCGTTGTGGAACAGGTTCTCCCAAGGTTGCGGCCGCGAATGAAATGTTATACGGTCGTTTGGACACTACTCAGCTGTTGAAGATTCTGCACACAAACCAGGGGAGTAACCCATTCTTTGTTTTAGTCTTTTATACTTTATTTTTATTTTCTGTTTTATTTTTATTTTATTTTATTTCTTTTCCTATCTCATCGAGGAAGATTTCGTTCTAAGTGTGGGGACGGGGTTTATTTTACTTAGTTGTAGAAATTTTATTGAAAAAAAAAAATTAAAAATCTGAAAAATTTTGAAAAAATAGTCCCTTGAAATTTGTTTTCTCTATATTAAACAGGAGATGATATTATTACCGAGTAGTGGTTATTTTATAAATTCTTGGTGGTTTCAAAAATATATATATAATAAATAAGAATAGTGCCCATTAGACCCGCACGTAATGTATGGTAACCGAACGGTTTAGACACAGTAATCGTGTGTCGGTAGGCTCAGCATTTGAGAATGAAAGGGCGGTTTGGTTGTTGACTTAATTGAACCTCTTAAATGGCCTGACTATAGTGGGAAACGTCTTAGTGGTTTTTTTTGTTTGACTAAGCTCGTGACAGGACTGGAATGAAAAGCCGGGTCATACTCAAGCCTAGAGTCACATGATCGTCTGTTTATATTAGCAGTTTTATCTTTTGTATTTGTTTCTATTCAGGCAAAGCCATGTACATTGAGATTTGAAAATAAAAAAAAACAAAAAAAAAAAGAATTGTAAAAAGCCAAAAGGCAGAAAAAGAAAAATAAAATAAAATAAAATAAAGAATGCATTTGTAATTGCGTGCACTTGAAAGAGAGCTAGAGTTTATAGTTTGTATATGAGTCGAAATGTTTAATCATGTGGCAAAAGGTTTAAGTCAAGTTGGGGTGGCTCGGCCCGGTAAAACCATAATGGAATTGGTGAAGTGGCAGCAGGGCTTTTAGGTGTGGGTTCCACTTAGTCATACAAATTAATAGAATTATCACGCCTTATTTTCCTCGGTAAGTATTAGGGGCATGTGTTTAAAGTGGACAGCAATACCGGCAATCGACCTGATCTAGATTATTAGGTGAAACTTAGAAGAGATATTTGGGTAACGGGTCACTTGTTCTAATACTTTAAAAAGAAGAAAAAAATATATTAATAATAATAAATAAATAAAACCAAGAGTTGTTGGTTGAACTCGGATATGATCCTGTGTAGTATTCTTTTTCAGGGACGAAAAAGTCTTAAGTGTGGGGATATTTGATGTGTTGTAAAACACTCGTATTTTCCGCACCTTTTATCTACGTTTTTGTATTACATTTTATGTGTTTTAACTCGTTTTAGATAGCTTTTACATATTTTTATTTATCTTGTAGGCAAAAGGGTGGAAAGGTAGAAAAACCGGACTTTTGGAGCAGTTTACGAGCCTTTTACGCATATGTTTTCAAGTAAAACTCAAAGCCCGGCCCGTCTACGATATGAAAAAGCCCAAGCCTCATAGTATATCAAAAAGTAAAAAAGAAAAAAAAAACCCTAGGGCAGCTAGAAGCTGGCGATCGCAGCAGGCAGTAGGGGGGAAGCAAAGGAAAAAAGTTTTTCGGTTAGGGTTTGAAGCTTGTGACGGCTAGGGAAGGAAGAAGACACAAGAACCAAGCCTCGGGATCATTAACCATCAGTTTTTACAGCCACGAACAGCCTCAGAACAGCCTATATCCTTACGTCTTTTCATTGTTCATTAACTTTGATTTTCTTGTTTAATTGTTAACTAGTTTTGCAATTACATGAAAGATTGATTTGTTATTGATTATTTTTGATCATTGGATGTTTGAATTGATGTTTAAGATGAGTTTATTAATGGTTTTATTAAAGGTTCATGGCTGTCCAATTATGATTCTCGGCTAAACTTGTTAGTTCTACCTAGGGATGATGATTATTGTTAGTGTTTGATAGGTTTTATGGATTGTTTGATTAATAAACCTTAATTGCTATTGTAAAGTTTGATTTAGACATGAAATAGGTTGTGTTTAGTGGCTGGAAATTATATCAATTTATTGCATAAACCCCGTGTGTTGATTGATTAGTTTTGTATTGATTGATCGGTGTATTGTTTGATTTTAGACTTGGTGTTTAGGGTTTGTTTGCAGTAGGAACAACCGTAGGGTTTTGTTGCATGATTTATTGGAATAAGTACAGCGGTTAAACACCTTCTTTGAGACCGAGAGGTGATAAGAAGTTAGGGTTGTCTCATTGCCTTTGCATGCTAGAATAAGGATTGCGCGAGAGCGAGTTCGTTTCTTGTCAGGTTTAGGTGTTTTGAGCGACTAGTTGATCTATTTTAGTTTAAGTTGAATTGTTCCTGTATCCTTGTTTGTGTAGTATTCATTGCCATTAGGGTCGAGTGTTGGTGAGACCGAGAGGTGATCTAGCATTAGGACACGTTAGCAATTGTTTCCCGGTTTGGTCGTTTTAACCGATTTTGAGTAGTTAGGGTTTATTGAGTGTGACCGAGAGGTAATCCAGTGAGCCCGAGCGATCCTTAGTCGTGTCATCTTTAGGGACCGGTGTCTTGAAGTCATCCAATCCATTAGCTTGTTAGGCCTACAATTTGATTCAGACCTAGGTAGACGTTTTTCTCCATCCTAAGTTAACACAGTTAGTTTTCCGTTAAGTTTTCTATTTTTGGTAAGTTTTGTCAGTCAGTTAGGTTAGTTCAGTTAAGTTAAAAGAAATCAAAATCAATTAAATATTATTCTAAGGTAGGTCTTGTCTAGGGTTAGTAATCGTTAGCGTCTTACGTGTCCACGTGTTCGATACTCGGATTTCCTAGGTCTATACTACTTGCGATCGGTACACTTGCCGGTTGTGTGTGGTTTTAGGATTTTCGTTTTAATATTAAAGCTTAGTTGTGAGGGTCATTATTATAGGGTTATTAGATATACATCAAAAATACATAACATAATAAGTTTTACATTTTAAAACTTGTTTCAAAAAAAAAAATATAAAAATTGTAATAGGCATGAGGGTGGCCGCCCCCCCCCCCTCTCTCTTTCTCTATTTAATTTTATATTATTATTTTCAAGTGAGTGGAGACATGCAAATGTTGTGATTGGCACTTTGGGTGATGCCTTTGAATGACCACAACATCTCTCTCTCATTTTTTATTACACATTTTTGCAAGTAATAAAAAACACTCTCACTCTCTTCCTTTCTCTTCCAATTTTGGCCAAAGGAGAAGAAGAACAAGGAGGTGTTTTTAAAGTGCTAAAATCCTAGCTAAAGGTGTGTTGTTGGAGATTAGGGTATACTAGCTTGAGGAACTACCTATTGAAGTTCATGCCTTCTTTCACCTTCTCCTTCATACTTCTTTGGTTTACTTGAAATGTAGATTAACCTGCATGAACTTATAGTGACATGCATGTGTTTGATAGTATGTATTTCGTATTTGGATCCGGGTTTGGGTTTTGCATGTATAAAATTGGTTTTATTCACTATGAACTAACAAGATTTAAATCTTTTATCCGCTGCGTTTTTCATAAAATTGAAGTTTTATGACTTTGATAATCTTGTTAAAACCCAACAGTTTTGTTTAATCTGGCTTAGTGATTAGTGAACTTAATGGTTAAGAAAAGTTGTGATAACTTCGCCTATCTTGTAAATGGCGAATATGTGTAGTATATAAACACATATTCGACATAGGGTTTAGAAGAGTTTTTTCCTAGCCGTTTTTCAAAGAACTCGTATCGGTCCATTCCACAGACCTGCAATTGGTATCAGAGATCTGACCATGTGAAGTTGACCAGTTTAATTAACCAGACGAAGTGTTTAACTTCGATTACTCTAAGACGAAGACGAACTTAGCTACTACTTCTACTTTAAAAGGAAGGGAAAAGGTTAATTAATTTTCAGTGGGTCATATAACGTCTTTAAACATAACTGAACTGGTTAAGATGGAAGTTAAGTCAGGATCCACGACTAAGGCACCTAAGTTACTAAGAGGAATGGACTTTGTACAATGGAAAGAAAGGTTTGAACAGTACACCAAGTGGCAAGATGCCAAGATGTGGGTGTGCATTCAAAATGGCTACATACCACAACAACTTAAGAAGTATATTCAAATGGAAGAAGACGAAAAGAAGATGTATGAAGCAGAAGGCAAGGCTCTGGCTGCAATAGCAATGGCTATACCTCTAGAAATTCTACTTACTTTTATGAAATACAAAACAACAAGAGATATGTGGGATGCCTTGAAGAGTATATATGAAGGAAATGCTTCCATCATAAGCTCGAAGTCTGAGCTGTTAAAAACGCAGTTTTCAGTTTTCAAGTATATGAGAAAAGAGATGTTGGATGAGATCATCACTCGCTACTGAACTTGACAATTTTGATATCATAATTGTGACAACCGGAAAAGTTCTGGTAAACATTTGCAAAACTTCTGAAACAATTGTGAAAGTATCCAATAGACGGGATGTCTACTTAATTCATTTTGATATTTCAATGGACGGAAAGTTTACTGAACTCATGTTGTTTATACTTATAGACCGTGAGTCTACTTATTTACTTAGCGGCACTTATCAATTTTCGGGACGAAAATTCTTTCAACAAGGGGATAATGTGACACCTCGCTCTTCCATGTTAACACCATCAACCCAACTCCGTTATATCACACGTCACACATAACATTTAAACGAGTCAGTATCGAGTCACACACAAGAGTCGGTTTGTACGCGTTGGTGATAAATGCCAATCCCGTAAACAAATACATGTACGTGCTATGTGATTACTTGCCTTGAGTGTTCATACTTTGATTATTTTATATATATATACACACACACACACACACATTTAAAAAAAACAAAAAAACCCTAAGGCGCCCCGAGCCGCGCGCAGGATTTGGCTAGATCCCTCGCGTCGCACGGGGGATCGCCAGATCGTGAAACTTTTTTAAAATAATTTTAAAAAACCCTTGAACTTATATTATCGACCTCTGCCATTTTTGGACGAAACCATAGAGATTTTGGGTCACTTGGGAAGCTTAAGGGTGCGTTGGAAGTGCTAGGGGTTGTGTTTACATTATAACAATCGTTAGTTGTAAGTATCCATCTCTTAAACATTGTTTTATTGATTTGTTAAGTGTTCTTTCGATGTTAAGTGGTTCTTGGCATGATAATCTCAGTGATATGATCATTATAAGACATGTGTGATTGATAATTGATGAATTAGAATGTTGTTGTTCATGAAAACATGATTTAGTTAAGGTTCATGATAGATTGGATTCTGGACAGAATTGTACTCGCTTATTTTTTTGACTATAACTTGATGATAAACGATGATTTTTAATATATTCTTGATTCTAGGATATAGTTCGTCAAGTCTAGTTTCCTGAAAGTTATGAATTGTAATTTTTAGATATACTATAGATAGGTTTTATGATTTTACAAGATTGCATGTCTAATCTGATTTGGGGAGATGTTTTCTGGTCTAACTTCCTGACATCATAACTTGATATTGACAAAGCCAAATGGGTTGGTTCCACTTCTGGAACTTAGTATTATGAATTTAGGAGACAACCCAATTGGCCTTGTATAGCTTGGATAAATGAGTTGAGATAACCAAGAAAATACTTTTTGTTGCGCAATCTGCTGGACTGTTTGTACCTATCTGAAATGATTGAATTATTGTGAGCTTTTCATATATGATAAAAATATAATAAAAGTTTTTTGAGAAATCTAATCCATCTATTCTACTATGATAAATTTTGTAGAATAAAATCAGTTTGTACGTGCTAGAATCTGCCTCGTTAACTGAATGATCATAAGTTATGTTGTATGATGAATATTTGATTGCTTTTCCATGAAATGATGTGTGGATACATGTTAGGACTTTTATTACAATTGACATTACTTAATATCACCAACGAGTTGTCGGATCAAGTTTGTGTTGTGTATGTTTCCATACATGAGTCTTAGAGTCTTGTGTTGTTAAACACATTCTCATAACATAAACACTTGTACTAGGTAACGGTTAACGAGTCAAGTGCATACATTGGTTTGAGAAAAGTCTATTACACGCGTCACCAGGTGAGTTCATGCTTTTTCCTAGTTGTTTTCTGGATTGAAAACAACAAAACTATTTTCGTATACTTGTTTTCTGGATTGAAAACAACAAAGCATTTTCCTTACTTGTTTTCTGGATTGAAAACAACAAAACATCTCTTACTTGTTTTCTGGATTGAAAACAACAAAACATTTTCCTTACTTGTTTTCTGGATAGAAAACACAAAAAATTTGCCTATACTTGTTTTCTGGGTTGAAAACATGGACATACTTGCATACTGGCTTTCTAGAGGAAAACACAGCGACTTACTTTGGATTTATGTAGTTTCTTATATATCACAAGTGTATACTAGATGCCCTCATATTACTTAAAGTCCTTACATACCTTGAACTGTTAGGATGGGATCGCGGGGAAATATAAGTAGTACTACTAGGTTTAACAACCCCCACCTGCTATAACTCGACTGCAGGTCGGACGGGTGTAAATTGTCCTAACAAACATCGCTAGTGTTTTGTGATAAACCTGGTAAGAAGGCATACAGACAGTCAGCTTCGGTTTAAACGTCTCGTAGCTTATAAGTGGATTAGCTACCCTGGTATATATGAAAAGTGCTAAATCTACATACACCACTTGTGCTACGTATACTACCTATACTATATATATTACCTTTTACTATAACTTATGAACTTAGCAACCTCGTGTTGACCCTTGAGTATTTATACTTGCCCAGGTTACTAGATGTGCTAAGGAGTGGATTGCATTGCATACATCTGGAGTCACACTTGTCGCATGAACTTTTTATTTCACATTATTTACACTTGATGGGTTGTGCATGTTTGAACACATGGTTCATTGTTATTTAAACCATTTACTTTTACACTTCCGCAAAACTTTAAATTGTTTGGATTGGATTTTGTGTTCTCTTGTTTGAATGAGACTTAAATAACTGTTTTAAATATTTTAAATTGGTTGTTTGGTATAACGAATGAGCTAGATCCTGGTATGTCACACGCCTCATGGTAAAACCCCGTTAGCCGAAACTTGGGGTGTGACAATAATCGACGAGACAGAGAAAGTTGAAAGGCTTCTGGATGCACTTCCACCGAAATGGGAAATGTACACAGTCATGATTAGAGATGACAGGGACTTTAAGACATATGAACTGGAAAACGCAGTCAATAGACTCAGAGGATATGAGATGAACATGAAAAGAATGGGAACTGTGACTGATCGGGTTTAGGATCCATCTATGTATGGGGCCAAAATTTCTTTAAGTTCTAACTCTGGATCAGTTGCTTACTACACCAAATGGAAAGTCCAAAAATTGTCATGAATTCTGAGGGTGATATGTGGTTTGTGGGGTGGAGTTACTCCAACAAAAAGTCAAGCTAGCTCAAGTGGATCTGCAGGTAGTCCACAAAGTGTAAACTACTCGTCAATCCTATGAGTGTTAAGTCGGCTGAACAACAGTTTGCTTTATATGCACCATTCATCGCTTCATATGAGAATTATATTATAGGGAAGATAGTAGATCTAGAGACATTGGATGAAGACTATGATCAGATTGATGCAGACGACTTGGAAGAAATGGATCTACAGTGGAAAATGGCTATGATCGTGAGAAGAGTGAAGAGGTTCATGAACAAGACGGGAAGAAGATTTGTGGGACAAAGTCCAGGGTTTGATAAATCTAAGGTTCGTTGCTACAATTGTCAGACAAATGAGCACTTTGCTCATGAATGTACCAATGAAAGAGTTGAGAAAGGGACAAATCAAACTAGGACTCAGTATGGAGTAAGACAAGAAGTGAAGGCTATGATGTCTCAGCAAAACGGGGGATATAATTGGAATTTGAGAGTTAGAGAAGCAAACAAGCAATCTCATGTGGTGAGGTTAAACTTTGACAAAGAAAATGGAAGGTCATTCATTGGAAGTGATGAAGCCTATATGGCATAACTCAGTGATCTGCTATCTGAGGTAAGTATGGAAGAGTCATGTTTAAAGTGTCAAAGTTTAAACGATCAACTAAATCAATAAAATACTAAAACAATGAGCTAATGAAATAAATAAGTGAATTAAAAGAAGACAATCACCGCATAAGAGAAAAAACATACTAATTGTGCTAGAAAAATCAAAAGTCTAGAGAAAGATGTAAGAAGCTTAAAGACAACTCTAGGTGAAAAGGTTCAAGTGATAGATCTCTCTTATGAAGTGGTTGAGAAAAAACCGAGAATTATCTCAAATAAAGATAAGGAAATTGCTGATTTCCAAGTCAAAATAATTGATCTAAATAGAAAACTTGAACAATTCAGAAACTCTTCTTTTGTCTTGGATCCTGCTCTAAGCTCTTTAAGATTTTCAAATGAAAAGCAAGAACTTGGTTACATAGAAGTTCCTCCTCCTTTTAAGAATAATTATACAATCACACATGTTTAGGAGCTTAATATTGATATGCCAAAAGAATCAGGAACAACGAAGCTATCCAACTTTGTCGTCCCTGATCAGGCAAACTTAACAGAGACGAAGTAACATAACTTCACTAACTCAGAACAAGCGAAGTTAAGCAACTTCGTCTCACCAGCTGGACTGTTAGATAGACAAACTAAATTGAAACAGTTCACACCTATTAAGTTCGTAAGAGGAAATATGATGGATGAAGAGGCAGGAACCTTATCCAAGGAGTCAAATGTTGATTTTATAAAAAGAAAAACATGTTTGAATCCATTTGTGACTCCATATGTTAAGTTATTTGACTCGGTTCCGGCCTCAACATCTGACAAAGTTAACTCAGAATCCATCAGTCAATCAACCAGAGTTGGTCCATTGGAAAATATGTCATGCTTTAAATGTCATCTTAAAGGTCATGTTGCAAGTATATGCCCCTTAAAGAAAAGTGAATAGGCAAAAGGGAAAAAGTAACCAGTGACGAGGCACCAACCAACTAAGAATAATTTTGAATTCTAATAAAAGTCATACTTCTAATATTAATCAACGATCATGTTTGGTCCCCGTTTCTAAAGGAACCAGCCATGATTTTTTACAAACTTTCAACATTTACCATAAGAAAATTCAACTACAAACAGCCTCACAGATATTTCCTTACTGCCCGTATTCCTTTCCACAATTATTATTATATAATATCTCAAGGAGCATCTAAATGGCATCATCAATCATTAACACATAATTAAAGATGTAGACGACCCAAGACCTCAAAGGCTTGGGGTCCCCCATTCTAATATAGTTTTCTTGCATGTGCACGAGCAGTCAACTAGAGCTGTGACAACAAGTGGGTTGTAGATAGTAGCTGTTTGGGAGGAGTGTATGGCTGATCTTCTGAAAGACCAGTAAGAACCTCAAGACACAAGGCGAGGCTCGGCTTGGAAATCTTCTGAACCTCAAGTAACTAGGCGCTCTAGACTTGAGAGAACCCTCAAACAACCCACCAGAAAATCAAAGAACAAAAGACCCAAAAGGGGTTTTAGAGAGAGAAAGTAGAGAGAAATATATAAGAAGAAGATTTTATTTCTTTTCAAGGATGATTTACAAACTAGGGGGAACCCTCCTTTTATAGGCCAAGGATGGGTTTTCGTGACATCATCTTTTACATCACACTAGCCAATTACATCATGGCTTACATCACACTAGATATTACATCATTGCTTACATCACACTAGATATTAAAATATTAAACATACCTAAGTGCTTTAATTACTTTAAGAGTAATTAAGCTTTATTCTTAAACACACATTAAAATAAACATAATAACAATCTAAGCAAACATTAGTGATACTTCCTTGGGACGTGTTTCTTCATTTCTTCCATATCTTTTATTTCCAACGAGAGTCTGGGTGGGACGGATCATCTTCATAGGGGTCAAAATCATTATATCCATCAACAAGATGAGTTTTTAAGTACTCATCTAAAGTTTCTTGCCAATTTTTGGAGTATGTATTGTTGTTTTCCCAGATACCTTCTCCTTTAGGGTATGTTTGGTTGTAGGTAATGGAATGAAGGGGGAATGGAATGGAAGAAGGAATGGAATGGACAAGGTAATGAAATGAATCATTCCATTCCTTTGTCTTATTTGGCTAACCCATGGGAATAAAATGAATTATTACTTTATGTTGTTTGGTATCCTAAAAAATTGTATGATGAAATAGAAATAATAAAAACACTACTATCTCAAAATAATTTATTTTACAAAAAAAAAAAAAAAAAAACCGCAATGGCGACGGTGGTGGTGTTAGCTCCGGCGATGAAAAATGGTGGTGGCAGTGGCGACGGTGGTGGTGGGGGTGGTGGTGGTCAAGCGGTGGTAGCATTGGTAGTCATGGTGATGGTAGGGTGGCAGTGATGGTCAGGCGGCGGCGGTGACAATGTTTTCAGTGGTTACAGTGACGATGGTGGCGACGGCGGTGGCGGTGGTTGCATTGGTGGTAAGGTGGTGGTGGCGGAGGCGGTGGTGGTGGAGATGGTGGCGGTAAGGTGTCGGTGATAGCAATGGTAGCGATAGTTGTTGTTAGGTGGTGATGGTGTTGAGAAAGTAGGGTGAAGTAGGAATGGAATGAAAAAAAGAAGGGGGTAGGAAGGAATGGTTTTGATGGAATGGGATTCTATGTGTAATGGATAATTCCATTCCATTGAGTAACCAAACACCACTTTTTTCATTCCTACGCAATGAATCATTCCATTTCCCCTATCATTCATGCATACCAAACGCTACCTTAAGTACCTCAGCTAGCATTGATTCTAATGGCATGTTGTTTGCCTTTGCAAGACTTAGTCGTGCATCCATGTGTTCTTTTGGAGCCCAATATTTGTAGCTAGGGTGTGAGGGTTAAAGGTTGGACCATGAGTGGATAAAATAGTAAGGAGCATGCAAAACTACTGACTGTCCATCTCTCCCTGTTGATGGAGTAATATAACATCCCGGCCTTCTAAAATATACTACAAAATACTTCTTCTTTGAAGATGTTACTTTCTCAATCCATTGGTGGGGAGTGAGGAACCACTGAAGCAGTGTGAACGTGTTTTTTGCTTCTTTGTTCTTTTTATCACACTAACATTCAATGATGTAGGAGAGAAGCTTCCTAGCATTGAAAGTCATGGCAATTGTGTGAGCTTCAAAAAGGTACCAGAAAAGACATAGTGCTTCCTTTGGCAACTCATAGAGGTCTTTTATATGGAAAATATTCATAAACGGATAATCTGGGTGGAAAATGATTCCTTTCATGAGCGGACCATGTCTTTTCAGGATCATTATGAGGAAATCTCTGTAGGTTAACAGAGATCGCTTTTTTAGAGTATGATCAGCAATCACTTCAATGATTTCTTCGGGAATGGTCTTGTTCTTGAGATCATCGATAAGTTGGTTTGGGTTTGAGGACGGGCCTGAGTTATTCATCATGACTAAAGTTGGTAGGATGTGGGGATGTCTGATGTGTTGATGCTGGATCATCCTGGCCTCCTTGTATTTATAGTCCTTTGGCTTATATTCTTTGGGTCTTGATAGGAAATCTGCGAGGATATTATCTTTTCCTTTTATATGCTTAACAGTAAAAGTCCACTGAGTGAACCAATTTGCCCATCGTAATAATTGTGCTTCTGAGAGGATCTTTTGTTTGAATTGTAGCATTCTTGGGAAGGCTAACATATCCATCTCTATCAGGAAATTATGGCCAATCAAGTGGAACTGAAACTTTTCGATTCCTTTCTTAACTGCTAAGATTTCTTTATATGTGGAATGATAATGCTTTTCTGATTCTTTGAACATGCCGCTTTTGTATCCACATATTTTTCTGACACCCTTATCGTCTTCTACAAGCAATACTGCTGCCCAGTACTCGTTACTAGCGTCTGTCTGCAAGATTCGTTTGTCTGTTTGTGAAGCAATCTTTAAAAGGGGCATCTTGTCAGCAAGTTCCTTTATTCGTTTGACTGCATGTGTTTGGCTTTCGGTTCAAGTGGGAGGATTCTTTTTTGGCATGGGGAACAGATGAGCTGTATGATTGGACAACTTTGGCAGGAAATCAGCCATATAATTAACTAATCCAAGAAACTGTTGAGTTTCTTTTTGTGACGTCAGCTTATCTGGAATCTGGTAGAGTTCTTTAGCAATGTGTGGCTGAGGCTGGTACTTACCATCGGCAATCTTCATTCCCAGAAATTCAATAGAACTCACTCCAACTTCCATTTTCTTCTTTGAGAGCATAATCCCATACTGCTGGACAATAGAGTGGAACTTTTGTAATAACTCTACATGGGCCTCTTCCGTGTCCGAAAACAGAAGGATGTCATCAACATAAACCAATGTGTTATTAAGGATTGGTTTAAAAATGCGTATCATTGCCTTTTGGAAGACAGACGGAGCATTTTTTTTAATCCAAATGGCAGTACTTTCCATTGGTAATGATGATTTGGGATGCAAAACACCGTTTTTGGTCGTTCTTCAGGGCTGATCCCTAATTGCCAAAACCCAGCTTTTAGGTCAAAATTGGAAAGCACCTTTGCACCTACTAGCGATTGGAACAGTTCCTTTCTTTATGGGAGTGGGAACTTGTCATCTGCTAGGAAGTGATTCAGTGGTTGGTAGTTAATAACCAGTCTTAATTTTCCTCTGACTTGTTCACTTCTTTTGTTGACGTAGAAAGCTTCACATACCTAAGGAGATGTTGTTGGTTCAATGAGATCTTGGTTGACCAGCTCTTGGCATTCTTGGATGGCTAGCATGGTGTGGTCTGGGTTCATTCCTAGATGACTGGCTCTTGTGGGGTTTATGTCTTCATTCTTATTAAATGGCAAGGTGACAAAGAAGGATGAGTTTAGCCATAATGAAGAATTGTGTTTTTTGAGAAATTCTGTGGGGCTACCAGAACAGGAAGTTTGGATGATCTTCCTTTTTATTGCTTCGATTGTAGAAGAAAAGGATATCATAAACATTCTTGGAACTGTGCTCTACGGTTCAGTAAATTTTTTGTATCGGAGTCCTTCTTCTCCATATCTTAGATCTCGAAGCCGGTAGAGGACGTCAAATCCTAATAAGAGATCTTTTAACATGGCAGTTTGGTCCTAAAAACCTATGCTTGATTGTGCACGTGGGAAACACCCTCAGATGTATCGAAACACTCCTTTTGGTGATTACGAATGATTCACCATTTTCCGCAATAAACCCTTGGTGATGTAGCTCCCAATATTCATCAGGGAGAATATCTGGGTTTAGAACTGAAGCTCCAGATCCAATTTCAAAGAATGCAATAACCGGAATTGGCTTAGCATACGTACTGGTGAGAAGGTGAACCTTGGCAATCAGTTCTGGAACTTCTTTCTTTGGCTTGTGGGTTTTATTTTACTGGGAGCGATCTTTTGCCATATAACATGGAGTTAACCCTGATTTTGGGTCATCGGGGCATTTTGCTCACGTGCTTATTGCAAGATGAGTGTTTGGGTCTTCATTGGGCATTTTGCTCATGGATGATGTTTTAACCGCCAATGTTTGTCGGTTACATTGGACTATAGCCAGGGAATTCTCATTCCTGGATGGTGGTGCTTCAGGATATGCCATCATCATGTTATCATTTCTGCCCTGCTTATCTTTCTTAGGATAGCTTGTGGACGTCTTCTGTTCTGTGCTGCTTGATGAAGCACTGCGGTTTGTGGATGATTTTCTTGCTCTTGCTCCGATCTGGGCTTGCTCGTTTGACTAGAGATTCATTGATGGTGACGTTTGTGAGAACGAGTGAACCGGTAAAGGTTGTGGTTTAAAAGCTATTCTGATAAACGGGGCACTCGGTAGCCTCCATGGATCGTCAACCATGGTTGAAGTTCTTTGCTGCTTGTGTTGTCTTTCAAGATCCACAAGCTGTGCTTTAAGGAACTTCATTTCAGCCTCCTTTTGAACTAGGCTGCTTGCCGGCTGTGAGCTAGGTCTTGCCTGGACTAGCTGGAGTAACTCATTATGGACTCCAAGTGTCTTGGTACGGACTTCATAGATGATACTCTCAAGGCTTTGTAATCTGCTTACCAAGCCTTCTTGTGTCTGACTGAACCTGTTCTGCTGAGCTAGGATAGTTTTGAGAATATTGTTCTGGGCAACAACATTCTCGCTTTGCCAATTGAGTGTGGCTTCAGCAGGAGTAATCTGACTTAAGGAGCCTGTGGGGTTCATAGTGCTGGATGGCTGTACTTTCTAGTTATGTTTGGTTTATTGGACAGGGTCTTCAAATGAAGTCAGAGCTGGGAACTCAGTCTGGTGTTCTGGGGACGAGGTGGATGCGATGGGTGTGATGACAAACATTTCCTTCGGCTTAGAAGAGGTTTTGGGTGATGAAGGTTTAGTCAGCACAGACTGTGACTGTGACTGTGACGGTGAGTCACCATATAGGACATAGTAGTCAAACTTGCCCGATGGTTCACCGAGAAGGCCTACGGCTGGATCTCCTGCTTCATATCTCTTCTGCAAAGACCTTTGGGATCCTTTCTTCCTTCTAGGAATGTCTTCATCATATTGAACCCTGTCTGCTTCATCTGAGCCTGACTGACAGTTGCATACGTCATATGGGAAATGTTCTGTTCTAACAGGCTGCATCATATACATGGTTGAGAAGACATTTCGTCTGTCTTCTTTCTTGAACTTGACTTCAACTAGACCATCCTGGTGTCAGGTGAAATCTGGAGCTGTCATTGTCTGAACTGGAGCCTGATGGATCTGTTCATAATTAGTTATCCATTTTTCTGGAAGAAGCTTGAGAAGCTCTTCTTTGGATAGCTGCTTAGGAACATGGGTGCAGGTCGGGACGGCGTTAGAATCGATGTCGATGAACAGCGCGTCACCTAAATTATCATGCCCGGGAACCATGATGTCCAAAGAATGATTTTGGACTCTGTACGCCATCTGGTAATGGAAGGTTAATATGGATCTGAGCCTTTAAGGCTGTTAACAGTGATGGATCTTTGAGCGGCATGTTGAAGTTTGGGTAGAAGGTGACAAACACCATGCCGGCGTTCAACGTGGTCTGAATGGTACCAATACAGGCGTGTTGGTATTCTACAAACCTGGAATCGACCAAGGCGATCCGAGAAAACGCTGGTAGACCTTCTCTACCGTGGAAAGTCAGGGCTAACCTGATCGCACCGAAGTGGATGTGGGTTAAGCCTTGTGCTTGGTAGATCCTTGGAAGATCTAAGGGGAGGGATAGGGTGACTAGGTATTCGGAGGTTGTGGCTGGAAGCTGGTGTGAATCAAACTTGGAAGTTTGAACATACTCCTTGACACTTGGGTTAGGATTTGGACTAATTATTTTTTTGACTCTTTTTGTGAGAGAATTTTGGGGTTTAGAAAAGACACTATAGGGATTAACTAAGGGCATACTAGTAATAGGGATTTTAGAATCATTAGACAAATATGAAAATTCATATAGCTGATCAATTCTAGACACTGACGACCGGACATAGAACGGGATAGACTGGACATGGAACGGGACGGACTAGACTCATGGTTCATATCTGAATTTTAACGTGATCTAACACCTTCTAGGCTTTCCAAATTCGTACCAACTAGAGACTTACAGCGACTCTTCTCCTCTTAAACGTCGTCTTACCACTCATGAACAAATTGTCTACCGACTCAGGGGAAGTGTTTACACGTCATATTAGACTGTTCAAGTCCTAACAAGATCAGTTGTTCTGATGTGAGAGATCCAATCAAAGTCGGCAGTCACAGAGCATGCTTAAAAGATCCGGGAAGGCGGACAGGAGCCTAGATATGGCTCTGATACCACAAATGGGGGGAGTGTATGGTTGATCTTCTGAAAGACCAGTAAGAACCTCAAGACACAAGGCGAGCCTCGGCTTGGAAATCTTCTGAACCTCAAGTAACTAAGCCTTCTAGACTTGAGAGAACCCTCAAACAACCCACCGGAAAATCAAAGAAGAAAAGACTCAAAAGGGGTTTTAGAGAGAGAAAGTAGAGAGAGGCTAGAGAGAAATATATAAGAAGAATTTTATATTTCTTTCCAAGGATGATTTACAAACTAGGGGGAACCCTCCTTTTATAGGCCAAGTATGGGTTTCTGTGACATCATCGCTTACATCACACTAGCCAATTACATCATGGCTGACATCACACTAAATATTACATTATTGCTTACATCACACAAATATTAAACACGCCTAAACATACCTACATGCTCTAATTACTTTAAGAGTAATTAAGCTTTATTCTTAAACACACATTGAAACAAACACACAATAAAACATTTAGTGATACTTCTTCGGGACGTGTTTCATCATTTCTTCCTTATCCTTTATTTCCAAGGTAAAATCTGGTGGACTAGAGCGGTTTGGATCCGTATCTTCTTGATGTGTGTCTAATAACCCTATAAATATGACCCTCACAACTAAGCTTTATTATTAAAACGAAAATCCTAAAACCACACACAACCGGCAAGTGTACCGATCGCAAGTTGTATAGACTTAGGAAGTCCGAGTATCGAACACGTGGACACGTCAGAACGCTAAAGATCACTAACCCTAGACAAGACCTACCTTAGAATAATAATTATATTGATTTTTGATTTTTAAATACTTAACTGAACTAACTAGACTGACTGACAAAACTTACCAAAAATAGAAAACTTAACGGAAAACTAACTGTGTTAACTTAGGAATGGAGAAAAACGTCTACCTAGGTCTGAATCAAATTGTAGGCCTAACAAACTAATGGATTGAATGACTTCAAGACACCGGTCACTAAAGATAACACGACTAAGGATCGCTCGGGCTCACTGGATTACCTCTTGGTCTCACTCAACAAGCCTAAACTACTCAAAATCGCCTAAAACGACCAAACCGGGAAATAATTGCTAACGTGTTCTAATGAAGGTTCACCTCTCGGTCTCACCAACACTCGACCCTAATGGCAATGAATACTACACAACCAAGGATAGAGGAACAATTCAACTTAAACCAAAATAGATCAACTAGTCGCTCAAACACCTAAACCTGACATGAAACGAACTCGCTCTCGCGCAATCCTTATTCTAGCATGCAAAGGCAATGAGACAACCCTAACTTCCTATCACCTCTCGGTCTCAAGGAAGGTGTCTAACCGCTGTACTTAATCCAATTAATCCCGCAACAAAACCTTACGGTTGTTCCTACCGCAAACAAACCCTAAACACAAAGTCTAGAATCAAACAATGCACCGATCAATCAACACAAAACTAATCAATCAACACACGGGGTTTATGCAATGAATCACTAGAATTTCCAGCCCTTAAACACAACCTATTTCATGTTTAAATCAAACTTTACAATAACAATTCAAGTCTATCAATCAAACAATCCAACAAGCTCATCAAACACTAACAAGAATCATCATTCCTAGGTAGAACTAACAAGTTTAGCCTCTCATATTATTTGGACAGCCATGAACATTAAATAAAAGCGTCATTAAACTCATCTTAAACATCAATTCCAACATTCAATATCCAATACTAATCAATAACAAGTCAATCTCTCAAGTAATTGCAAAACTACTAATCAATTGAACAAGTAAATCAAAGTATATGAACAATGAAAAGGATGTAAGGATATGAATGAATTCCGGGCTGTTCTTGGCAGCTACAACTGATGAAAAACCTTCCCGAGGCTTGGTTCTTGTGTCTTCTTCCTTCCCTAGCTGCTACACGATCAAACCCTAGCTCAAAAAAAACTTTTTCTCGTTTTCTTTTCTTCCTACTGCTGCGATCGGAACCTGCTGCTGGCCTAGGGTTTTTATTTTTTTATATAATATAATATAATATGGTCTTGGGCCTCCATGATGCATACGGGTCGGGCCTTGAGTTGTTTACTTGAAAACGTATGCGTAAAATGCTCGTAGAATGCTCGAAAAGTCCCGGTTTCTTCCTTTCTTTTACCCAAAACCTACAAGATTAATAAATGTATGTAAAACCTATCTAAAACGAGTTAAAACATATAAAATATAATAATATACGTAGATAAAACGTGCGGAAAATACGAGTGTTTTACAACGCATCACTTCTACTTGTGGAACATTGATTTCTAAGACTTGGTTGAATGGGCTTTTACTATTCCAGTAGTTTAGGATAACTTGATCCAGCAAGAGAATGGGATCAAGTTATCCCAAACTACTGGAACAGTAAAAGCCCATTCAACCAAGTCTTAGAAATCAATGTTCCACAAGTAGAAGATACAGATCCAAACCGCTTCAGTCCACCAGATTTTACCTTGGAAATAAAAGATAAGGAAGAAATGAAGAAACACATCCCGAAGAAGTACCACTAAAAGTTTTATTGTGTGTTTGTTTTAATGTGTGTTTAAGAATAAAGCTTAATTACTCTTAAAGTAATTAAAGCATGTAGGTATGTTTAGGTGTGTTTAATATTTGTGTGATGTAAGCAATAATGTAATATTTAGTGTGATGTTAGCCATGATGTAATTGGCTAGTGTGATGTAAGCGACGATGTCACGGAAATCCATCCTTGGCCTATAAAAGGAGGGTTCCCCCTAGTTTGTAAATCATCCTTGGAAAGAAATAAAAACTTCTTCTTATATATTTCTTTCTAGCCTCTCTCTACTTTCTCTCTCTAAAACCCCTTTTGAGTCTTTTCTTCTTTGATTTTCCGCTGGGTTGTTTGAGGGTTCTCTCAAGTCTAGAAGGCCTAGTTACTTGAGGTTCAGAAGATTTCCAAGCCGACGCTCGCCTTGTGTCTTGAGTTTCTTGCTGGTCTTTCAGAAGATCAGCCATACACTCTCCCCATTGATGGAAGAGTATACAAGGGGGCCGTGTTAGTTTTATCGGATAAAATGGAGGTAAACTTAGTGGGATGGGTAATGTGACTAATGGGAAAATCAAGGTGGAAAAGGTGAACTATGTGGAAGAATTGAAGCACAATCTCATGAGTGTTCTCAAGTATGTGATAAGGGATTTTCAATGCATTTTACAAATTACGAAGCTCTTGTATTACACCCTGGTTTTCAAATACTTGAGAAATGGATACTAATGAGAGCTCCAAGGGAGAAGAATACCTATGTAATGGATATGAGAGCAGCTTCAGTTGCTAGTGAAGAATCTTGTTTGCTATTAAAAGTATTGGAGTCAGAATCTAAGTTATGGCACATATGCATGGGACACATTCACATGAGAAAAATGAACTATGTTGTCAAGAATGAGTTGGTATTGGGAGTTCCTTTAAAGAGTTTAGGTTTTGAAGACAAGTGCATTCTTTGCAAGAAAGGGAAGAAGCATAAAAAATCTCATTTGCCAAAGTTGGTGAATTCAATTGTCACACCATTACATCTACTACACATGGATCTGTTTGGTCCCATAAATATCAAAAGTCTAGGGGGATATATTATTGTTTGGTGATCATTGACGATTACTCATGTTACTCATGGGTGTATTTTCTGGTGACTAAAGATGAGACGGTTCAGATGGTGATCAATCTGATTACGGAAGTTGAGAACCTTGTTGGTGGGAAAGTTAAGTACATCAGAAGTGATAACGGGACGAAATTCAAGAACTATCAAATGGAAATATTCTTCTTACAAAATGGAATAGAGTATCAATTCAGCACACCGTATACCCCACAGTAGAATGGAGTTGCAGAAAGGAAAAATAGAACTCTGATTGAGGCGGCAAGAACCATCTTGGCGGACTCAAAGCTACCTGTTGTGTTCTGGGCTGAGGCTTTTGCCACAGTGTTCTATATCCTTAATAGACTTTTAGTTGTTAAAAGGCTTCATAAAACATGCTCTGAATTAATGCATAAGCAAAATCCCAATCTGAAAGGTTTTGAGCCTTTTGGATCCACGTGCACGATTTTAAAGAAAAATTCAAAGTTTGGTGAAGTGGCTGACAAAGGTTTCTTTTTTGGTTACGTTGTTGGGTCACCAAATAACTATGTTTTTAATATCACCACTAACAGGGTTAAGGTGGTGTGCAATACTGATATCACCAGCTACTCAGCACCTCTACCTTGCTCAGGATCAGAAGGGGCTTTTGATTATGATAATTTATTTAAATCATTTAATATTCCTTTCATGTTTGATGCATATTCAGAGGAAATATTAGAAACTTAAATGTTGTCTGATGAATAAGAAGCTACACCACCCACTATCTCAAGGACAAATGCTTCTACGAAGAACACTTCAAATGTGGAAATTGAAAACAGTGAAGAGTTCTATAACCCTTTCCACAATCAGACATATTCAAAAGGTGTAGATACCAACTTTGGTGAAGATATAGTGGTTGATTTATTCTCAAATTTAAAAGTTCATAGGGATCACCCTGTTGAAAACATAATTGGAAATGCCAATGAGGGAGTACAAAGAATAAGAAGCATTGCAGAGAATGTGTGTGTCTATCTTGAGATCCAAGAGAATGGCATGCTGGATGAGTGTCTCTACTCATGTTTTATCAATCAAGAAGAACTGAAAAATTATCAGATGGCACTGAAAGATAGCTCCTGGGTTGAAGCAATGCAAGAGGAGCTGGCACAGTTCAAAACGATATATGTGTGGACGTTGGTAGAGAAACCAAGTGATGTACATGCTATAGGAACTAAATGGGTGTTTAAATGCAAGAAGGATGATAAAGGTGTGGTTATAAGGAATAAGGCACGTCTGGAGGTCCAAGGTTTTAATCAATAAGAAGGAATTGACTACAATGAAATTTTTGTACCTATAGCCAGATTAAAAGCAATTAGGCTATTTTTAGCCTATGCCGCATGTAAGGATTTCAAGGTTTTTCAGCTGCATATGAAGAGTGTGTTTCTGAATGGAGAGGTTGACGATTTGGTATATGTGGAGCAACCACTAGGATTTACTGATCCTAATCATCTAGATCATGTGTATCGGTTGGGCAAAGCGTTATATGGCTTACATCATGCACAATGGGCGTGGTATGATACTCAGTCAAACTATCTTTAGGAGAATAGGTTTGTAAGAGGAAAAATAGACAGCACATTATTCGTAAAATAGCAAAAGAGGGACTTTCTGTTGGCCAAGTTTATGTAGATTATTTTGTCTTTGGGGCATCGAAGATAGAGATGTGCAAGGATTTTGAGAAGGTCATGCACAAGAAGTTTGAAATGAGTGCTATGGAGAGTTGACATTTTTCTTAGGATTGCAAGTTGATCAGAAGCATGATGGTATGTTCATCTATCAGACTAAGTATGTTCATGACATGCTTGGGAAGTTCAACATGGAAGATATCTCACCATACGACACTCCGATAAACGTAAATCATAAGCTATTATGCAGACAGTCCGGATGATATGGTTCTAACTCTGTACCGCTCGATGACAGGTTAAACTGCTTCTAGACCTAACATTATGTTTGCAGTTTGTTTGTGTGGGCGTTTTCAGGCTAATCCTAAGGAGTCACACTTGAAGGCAGTAAAAAGAATATTGCGGTACGTAAAGGGAAAACCAAAGCTCGATTTATGGTATCCCAAAGGAGGTGACACGGAATTGGTGGCATACATAGATTCTGATTATGAGGGTTGCAATCAGAATAGGAATTCTACAATGGGAGGTTGTCAATTTCAGGGAGGAAGGCTAGTATCATGGTAATGCGAGAAGCAGACCACTATCACAATAACTACATGTGAGGTAGAATACATAACAGCTGCGAATTGCAGCTCACAGGTTTTGTGGATACAACAACAGTTGCGTGATTATGGTCTGAATTTTAGTCACACTCCTATGTTAATTGATAGTACTGCATCCATGTCCGACACAAACAACCCCGTTCAACACAGCAAAACCAAACCCATTGAAATAAGACATCATTTTATAAAAGACTGTGCTGAAAAGAAACTAATTGTTTTGGAAAAGGTTGACACGCTGGATAATTTGGCTAATCTTTATACTAAGGCCTTTGACTGAACTCACTTTTCAAAATTAATCCAACTAAATTGCATGCTTAATCCTGAGTAACTGTTTTTGATAAGAAAAAAACTTTTATGAGTTGATTTTAACTTTTCAAGTCTCATGGGAAATTATATGAACCTTCGTGATTAATAGTAAGGTCAACTTACGTAAGGTACTAGAGCAGAAATGCATTGACTCTGTATTCTATGTGTCGGTAGGCTCAGCCCAAGAGAATAAAAAGTCGGACACATCTTAGGGTCTTGTAAACTTAATTGAGTCTTGTGTTAGACCGGTATGAAAGGTTAAGTCATACTCAAGCCTCGTGTCATATGATCACAACTTCAAAACCTAATTTTTATATACGTACTCATTATATATATATATACACTCCCACGAAGCTTCGTACTTTGTTGCGTGATGGCGTAGACCTGAATGTTGAAGCTAGCGGAAGACAATTTTGCTCGGCACTTTGTTGTGCGGTGATGCAGACTTGAGCCTTGAAGCAGTCTGTAAATTTTCCAATATGGTGGATTTTGAAATGAGTCAATGTATAAAAAAGGCACAAGCCTAAGGTTTTAATGCAATATGCTCAATGAAATAAAAGCCAAAAGTCCAAAAAGCAAAGAGCACATGCAAAATTTAAGTAAAGTATCAAGTTAAACCACCATAAAGGAAACTATCGTCGGTCAATCTTGCTTGCAAGTTCCACTTTAGAGTTAATAGGTTGTATATTGAGTCAAAACTAAATTTGATCATAAGGCAAAAGGTTTAAGTCAAGTTGAGGCGATTTGGAAAGGTAAAACTGTGAATGAAACTTGATAATTGGTTTATAGGATTTTAAGTGTGGGTCCCACTAGCTCATACCAACCTAAATTGTGCTGGTCTTATCCCTCTAAGTAAGTATTAAAGGCGTGGGTTTAAGTGGACAACAATACTGTAATGGACCAGATCTTATAAAGTATGCGTGTGCTAATAAGTGTTCTTTGGTTGAACCTAGATCGTTTGATCCCAACAAATGAGATATCTAATGTGTAACTTATTTATATTTGATTAGATTTACATTCCACTATCCTTCAGGATTTGCCGTTTCGTAACGTGATTTTTGTCAAAGTTGAAATTTAAATGTTTTCAAAACATTTTCTAGGCTGAGGTTAACTTCGCTAAGGGCAAGTGGGCGAAGTTCTCATCAACTTCTCCTGTGCCGCAACTTTTCTATAAATATGAGTTCAAGGGTCACTTTTTTCATTCTACGTAAAATTTTCCACATGTGGCTGGATCAGAATGTCGTCTGGCTCTATGCATTCAAGTTGGTACATATGCATAGCTTCATTCCAACCAAACCCTACCGTGCCTCTGTATTATTTTTTATTTATATAATCTTAAACAGATTTCTGGGTTAGTTGGGTTGGTTTAGTCTTTTTAGGAGTTTAAATATAAGTTTCTACTAACTAGTTCTCGTGTGCTTGAACGTGTTTGTGTGGTTGGTTAGTGTGGGTTTTTGAGAAATTACCTCAGAAACATGGCTTTCTGAGTTGGTTGCTTTAAGATCTATTGTTATCATGTGTTACCAAAATGGATTTGTAGAATTTCCATTGAGATTTGAAGAGTTTTGGGGTTTGCATGTTGTTCAAGGAGGATCATTTGATCCCAAGAAAGGAGAAATCTGATAGTTCAGATTCCTCAGCCAAAGTTAGCCAACTTCGCCTATCAGGCGAAGTTCACCTGGTACTTCTCATATGATATAAAAAGGGTTTTTAGGTCATATATGGTCAAACATCTTTGCACCCCAACGGCGAAGTTACTGGACGAATTTTCAAAAATTTTTAAAGTACTAAATGAAGCTTTTCGTTTATTCTATAAGGTGTGAAATCATTCAACGATCACAACCATATAACTTTTAAACTCTTTGCTTCAGTTGAATGTTATGACCGAAATTTAAATTTAAACCTTACGGGTCATCAAATTCATCATTTATGTTCAGTTTTTGTGTAACCTGAGGTCCTATTTATGTTTATCGGTACTTCTTGTTCCTGAGATGGTCATCAATTTGATTAAATCATGTTTCTATCTTACTTTTAATGTTTTGACGGTGAACAGTTGCCGGAGATGGCGAACTTGTTCATCAGGCAAGTGAAGTTACAGCTGCTTGTTTTTTTTCTTTGGTTCTAACTTCATCTATTTAATGCAGATATGGCAGCTGTTGAGGGTATAGGAGGAGCAGGTGGTGATGATTTCAGAAAGTTTGCTCCAGCTCAAAATATGTGTGTGACTTTGGAATCGGAGTAACGAGGACTTGATGACTACCGCGAGATGATTAACTTTTTTACTTCGCTCGATGATCATTTATGCTATCTCTACTACATTACTGATGTCAGAACCTAATATTGAAGACTTTTGGAATACGGTTGGTTATGATTGTCGTGTTGAATCACGGGTGTTTCGAGCCACGGTGAATGATCAAGAGACTGCTTTTTCTGCTATTTCATGCGCACGACTTTACAGTTGGGGACGGTGATCGAGGATACGGGTCCTACAGAGTATTCCTACTTGTTTCGGAATGAGGCTTTTCAGAGAATGGGATATTCGGGTCCTATTGGTGATTCTCAGAAAAGAAAAGGCTTTATTTTGGGATGATGGAGGTTTTTGATGCATGTACTGATAGTATGTATGCCGAGTAGAAAGGCAGGTTCTGATGGTATGGGAGCGGCTATGCAATCAGCAATGGCTTCGTTGGTGTATAACAAGCCATATAGCTTTAGTCGCATGATATCTTATGAGTTGGGTAATTAGAGGCGAACTACTGGGAGGGAATGATTTTTGCTATTTCCCAAGTTTTTACAGATGGTACTGAATCTTATTGCACCGAGTTTTCCTCAGAGATGACCAATCAATTTTTGTGACTGTATAAGTAGACGGATTTTTGCTCAATGTCGTTCTTCTAGTGCAAGGAGCAGACCTGAGTTGCGACCTCAACCTACTGATTTATTTGAGGCGATTGTGAATCCATTTTTATATGTCTCCACTGAATGATGGTTACCTTGATGTACCTGCTCAAGTGGCTGATCCAATAACGAAAGTATCTCCACAACAGCATCCTCCAGAGCAGTTTGTTCCTTCTCTACTGGAGTCGGTTATTCAAAATGGGGGCTGTTGATCCTCAAGGATTTGAGAACATAGATCTTGACGTGGCCTTTGAATTAGAGTTGCCTATTACTTCAGAAGGAGTAGTTGTTTCTGAAGCTGTGGCTGAATCTTCTGCGTCTCGTTCATCTAAGGCTACGGAATCTGATAGCTCATCAGGTGGTATCGATGAGACTAGTCGTTATCTAGCTCTACAACGACGAATTCAGGGTGGTAAGAAAAAGAAGAGAACGGATGGTGATGATGACTCTGATTTTAATATTAAGAGTGCTGAAGAGTCTGAGGCTGTAACGCCCGTTAATTCTGTTTCCAAGAGTTAAGCTTGTAAAGTATGTTCTATTTTCGGGATTTAACCGACATTTCTCGGAAGCTTTTACGTCATCCCGGTACGTTAAAAGACTTAACTTTTCCTTCCATTATGCCTTATGTTTCAAATTGGAGGGACTTGGATGAAACTTTTATTTTATATCATAAAACAAAAGGTTAACCCTAACCCTAACCCTAACCACAACAGCCGATCGTAGCTAAGACCCCCCCTTCTCGTTTTTCTTCTGCCCAGCCAAGTTTCAGTCGTGAAAACTCCAATTCCAGGTCGGTTTTATGATTCCCCATGACTTTTACACCTTAATTGATCATATTAACGCGCTTATTGGTCGTTAAGGTTTAGTTTTGATGATAACAGTTTGCTGACAGATTCGTATACGTTTATTGTAGGGTCTGTAACGCGATGGTAATCCATTGTTTTTTATTGATTCTTGATTCCATGATGTTCTACTTTAAGTCTAGTTTCCAGAAAGTTATAACACATAATTTTTTGGAGGAGATTTGAATAGTTTTTATGAATTTATAAAATCGAGTGTCAAAGCTGATGCGGGATGACGGATTCTGGTCTGTCTTCCTGACATCATAACCTTTTTTCGACAGGTCTAAATTGGTTGATTCCACTTATGGAAGTTATTATTTTGAGTTCAGAACCAAACCCAATTGGAATCGTTTAATTTGGTTTGGTAATGAATTTTATAAAAATAAAACCATTTTGTTGCGCACTGAAATAGCTGCACGTACCTTGCTGTGTTGGAGGAATTTTTATGATTTTTGTGTCCAATAGAAAAATATAATAAAAATATTTTTATAAACCTAAGACATTTATTAAAGTCTGGTAAAATTTAATAATTTATTTCAAAGGTTATCCTATGTAATTAAATGCATCTTCGCATGCTAAAATCTACACGTTTTACTCGTTATTGATCGATAAGTTCGCTTTAGGCTTAACCGGTGGATGTTCAATTGTATTCTTGTTAGGGCTGTTTGAAGTGAGTTTTTGCACCACAATCTTCCTAGGTATGTCCCGTATATCATACTCAAAGATCATGTTCTTAGGTGTTCGTTAAGTTGATCAACTAGTTGTAGTTTGATTGTTATGTTCGGTTGTCTAGAATTGTTGAGTTTGATGCATTAATCGGTTGTGTATAATTTACAGGCCCTTGCTTGTGATTGTGCACTTAGGGATTTCCTAGCTCGTTGCAGGTGTTCGGTTGATTTCAGATGAGTTCTTAATGCCCCGTTTAACTCTTTTTAAGTTTTGGGCTAGCATGCACACCTAAATGTTTTCTCACTTGATGAAATGTTTTAAATTATTTTGCATAGGCTTGCTAGTATTGGCAAGCCTTGGAATGTTATTGAATGTGTGTATGTATATATATATATATATATTAGAATGGCCAATATTTGGCGAATGTTGTAGTCGTCTCGACTACTGAATGTTGCGTATACCTACTTTGTGTTTGCATGCGCCGAATGTTACATGTTTGGGCTGTACGTTTTCTCGGCACTGAATGTTATTATTGAATGTTATATATATATATATTGATATATATAGGAATGCACGTATAGAGATGCTCATACGTAAGAATGACTATTTATTGAATGTGGTGACCTAACCGATGTATTTCCGTTTACCGTTTTAAAACCGTTGGAATGATTATTTAAGACTTTTGTTACTTATTTAAAACTTGAACTCACCCAGCTTAAGCTGACTTTGTGTACATGTTAGTGTGAGTTTCAGGTTAGGAAGAGGATGCCTTATCGCTTGGACGTGCACGAAGCTACTTGGACGGTGAAGGGCATACGGGAATTGAAGATTTTATTATTAAACATTTATTTTTAAAAATTTTTTATTTAAAGATAATTATGTTGATTTTGGGCAAAATTCCCGGGTTTTGGAACTCATTTACTTATTTACGTTTTCCGCCGAATTATACTCTGTGATGCTTATTTTAATGAAAAGAATTGTTTTTAAGATGAATTATTTCTATGAGTGTCTTGAATGATTACCAACTGTGGGGTTCCCGGGGTTCGGGGCCTTACAAGTTGGTATCAGAGCCATGGTTCGAGGGATCCGAGCATCCCCGAATGCTTGGACTCGAACTGTAAGAAAGGAGACCAGTATGCCCACCGCGAGTAGCTGAATGCCAAGAGGTAACTTTTAATTATTTAGTCATTCCTTTATGTTGGGTCGGATTTTTTATAAGGAAGATTGGAATCTTCTCAACCTCCTCAGAAAATGGCTAAGTATGGAATACGAGCAAGCCCAGACGATCGAGCATGGTCTTTACTACTTCGAGCAAGGTTCTGAACCTTAAATGGTTGATTCTTCTAAGTGTTGAAGGCTTTGAGCAAGCTACACTTCAACGAGCAAAAGTATTCTTCTGTCGAGCATGGATTGCCAATCGAGCAAACAGCTTGATCATACATGTTCCAGCCAAGTGTTACGAGCACAGGATGATCGAGCACATGGGGATGAGCATGGATGCAATAAGAGGATGTCACGTGAATCTAAGCAAAGACTTCGAGCACAGTTCAGTTACCGAGCAAGATTTACATCTGAGCATGCTAAAGATTGTTGAATAAGAAAAGCTGAAGACATCAAGAAGAATGAGCTTGCTAGATGGACTAGTTCGAGCAAAGCATGGACAAGTCAAGAGGAATGAAGCTTACTTGAAGGGAATATGTATTCTTCGAAAGAGAATATATTCCAAGTAAAGTCTGCTTGAAGACACTCATCGAGCACACCTAGTATAGGAAGTTTGCTCGAGCAAGGTATGTACCTTGCTCGAGGACTGAAACACTTGTATTAGATTTATCTTTTATTATGTAATGACTAGGACTTATAGAAGGAAAGTCAGAGTCTATAAATAGAGGTCCTAGGGTACCTTTAGGAAATAGATTTCGAGACGGAATTGGCAGGCACTCACTGATTACGAAAAACGGCCGCCGTCACACAAAACCCTAGACATTCCATTCACTGTACCTTTGACGTATCATTAAATATAGTGAATCTTTGTCTCTGAATAAGCCTTTACTGATTATCATTTACTGTTTTGTGTTTGATATCTGTTCACAATTCCTCATTCTCAATCATTGAATATCCTGATTCTGCCAGGATATTCAATCGGTCTTTTGAGTATTTGAGTCGGTGTGTTATTGTCAAACCTTTGCTAAGGTTTCACCCTACGGACGGTACTGACAAGTGGTATCAGAGCTTGAGTAAGCTCACTGAAGACCACGGGACTGAGGGTTTGTGAAGAAGCTTGAAGATTCACTGTGATTTGCTGCTGTAAAACTCAGATCTGGTGAAATAAAAGACCAGGAAGTGTCAACCAACAAGATTCCAAGGTTGCTTGGACAAGAGAACTTCATAAAATGGAAGGTGCTATTTGAAGCTGCAGTCAACTACAACGATCCAGAACTTTGGATGGCTATCACTGAAGGGAACTATACTCCTTCAGCAGCTCCAAACAACAATGCTGCGGTTGATTTGAGAATGAAAAAGAGGGATGATAAAGCACTGTCAATGCTAAAGTTGGGGCTTTCATGGGAAATTTTAACCACTGTAAATCATCACAAAAATGCAAAGGATATGTATGATGCAGTGATTGAAATGTTTGAAGGAAACACTAAGTTGAGAGACATTAAGAAAGACCGACTGAAGCAGCAGTTGGACAGATTTAAGTTTAAAGAAGGAGAAAGGTTGAAGTCAGTGTTACAAAGGTTCATGACCATTATAAATGAAATTAGGACCACTGATTTGCAGATTTCCGATTTTGAGCTTAACAAGAAGCTTTTGTCATCTCTATCTGGCGAGTGGTATACTGCCAGCAAGTTCATCAAAGAGAAGGCCAACTTTCCTAACTTCAAGTTAGATGATGTGATAGCTTTCCTCAAGGCTGCTGAACATGAAATGATTGAAAACCATATGATTCGAGATGACAAGCCAAGCTTTCAAATGAACAATGCTCTTGTGGCACCCATGGGTAATCTCTCAGTCAAGAATCAACAGCCTATCATTGAGGAACCTTCAGAAGTAAACTCATCTTGTAACAATCAGTCAAGATTCAAGGTGCAGCTGATTGAAGATGAAAATCAATCTACTAGAAATGGGCAGTCTACTTTCACACAACATAATCCAACTCAAGGAACAGATTACCAGGCATTATTCTCAATGTTCACTGAGTCTTACCATGCCTTTGTGGCCAAGAATCTGATAAACACAAGCATCGTGGAAGAAGACTTAGAACAGATAGATGCTGATGATTTAGAAGATATGGACATCAAATGGCAAGCGGCTATGTTGGCAGTAAGAAGCAAAAGGTTGTATAACCGAACTGGCAGAACCAGTTTCAATGGACCAAATGAAAGGATTGGATTTGACAAATCCAAAGCCATCTGTAATAACTGTCAACAACCGGGACACTTTGCAAGGGAATGCAACATGCCAAGGCAGTCTGGGAATCAAGTTAACCAGAATCAGTTCTATCATAATCAGAACCAAAACTTTCAGCAGCAAAGGAATCAAATGCCCAACCAAAATTCCTATCAAAATCAGAATAGAACCCAGCAACAAACATTTCAACCTCAGAGAAATAATCAGATGCAGGTTCACACAAATCAAAACAAACCATCTCAAAATGGTGCGAACCAGCAAAGGGATCAAGGGAATGTAGCTGTTGCAAGGGTGGCTCAAGATGCAGAGTTTGACTGGAGTAATCATGCTGCTGAGATGGAAAGGGCAAATGTAGCATTCATGACCAAAATAAATGACAAGGCTGAATCCTCCAACACTTAGGTAAATTCTGACACTTCTATTTCTGATCTTCTTGTTAAAATTGATGAATTAAATCAGGAGGTTGGAAAATGGAAAACTGAATGTGGAAGGAAGGATGTCTTTCTGAATGTGTATGTTGATAGTGAAGCTACATATGAAAGTCAAATCAAGGGATTGGAGGATGATTGTATGGTATCATATCAAGTTCAATCCATAATGAGAATTGAGATAGAGGGACTAAAGAAGATGTTTGCTGATGAAAAACTCAAGAATGCAGAATTATTGATTGAAATGGAGTTTTTGAAAAATCTTGTCTCTACAGGAAACATTATTGGTCATATTGACAAAATGACAGAAGAAGAGAAGTACAAGAAGGTACCACCACCTTTTTGTGACAGTTATCCTTTGAAAGTTGATAAAGAGAGCAGAAGTGAGTATCTCAAACAGTTCAAAAATGTGTTTGATGATAAGCCTGAATTTATCAAGCAGTATGATGATGTGACTGTAGATCAGGATGGAGAATTTGTGATGAAACAGCCTGATAAGTCAGACACTGTGATTGATGAACAGCCTCAAGGAGTGAAAAAGAAGTGGAGTGAATACTCCAGTGAAGAAAGCAATTGTAGCTGTGGAAGCTCTAAGTCATCAAAGGAGAAGAAGAAGAAAAGAACAAATAAGAAGAAAAGTGACAAAATTCCTCTTCTTCCACCTATGACATCATAGGTAAGAAAGCACCATGAAAGAATGAGAAGAGAGCATGTTCCATTTGATATATGTGCTAGACCACAGCCAGTCATCAAGAAGAGAACAGACCCACAGCAAGTCATCAAGAAGAAAACAGAACAACCAAGGAAATCTTCTTATGATCAGAGTCATCCACCAATCTACCCAGTCTTTTCTAATCATGAATTGTTTGATGTTGGTGGTGTGGATTATGCTCCAAGAAGAAGACATTCAAAAGAAGAAGAGGGAAGTTCTTCAAGATTGCCATCCAAGCTGAAGAAAATCGTTTTTGTCAAAGAAAAATATCCACAAGCACTGGATCTCAGCAAGACAATCAAGATGGATTTTTCCAACACTTTGAATCCAAAGACATCTTTAGGATTTGACTTCCCTAAACCAAGTGACAAGGTCAAGGACAAGAAACTTCTTGAAGACTTGGGAAGCTTTGCTAAAGTATTCTGCACGAAATGTGATGCATATGGGCATCATACTGACTCTTGCTGGTTTCTTGACGATATTTTTGAAATTCCAGATGTGGTTAGTGGCTATGACATGAAAAGCTACAAAGAAATGTATGAGAGATGCTTGAATGGAAATAAAAACCCATCTGAAGACAAGAATCATCAGCCTATGTTGGAACAAAGGCTCAAAACAATTTTGAAAATCAAAGAAGATGACCAAATCCTGACAACAACAGACAAGAACAAAAGGTCACCAAATGAAGAAAAAGCAAAAAGGAGACCAGGTGTTCTAAATGGTGATGAGAAGTTTCTTTTGAAACAAGGATTTGAACCAAGAGGATTCAAGTGGAAGGCAAAGAAGGAAGTAGAAGAAAGGAAGGATAAGGTGATTGAGGAAGTTGTTGGTTGCACTAAAGTGTCTGCAGTGCACATTGGATCAGAATACGACACTGATGAAGATTGTGAAGTCGTATATGAAGATCCACCACCAGTTCCAATCCAAACTTCTGATGCATCCTCCACTATCTCTGAACTACAAACTGATGAAGTTTGTAACTCAGAATCAAACTGATTCCTTTTGTGTGTGTGTAGGAACAGTCCATGAGTAGCAATGATTTATGGTATATGGACAGTGGATGTTCAAGGCACATGACATGTGACAAGTCTGTATTGATTAATTATGTGAAGAAATATGAGGGACCAGTTGCATTTGGGAGTGATGAAAATGGAGGAAAAATTGTTGGAAAGGGAACACTCACAAATGGCAAAGTATCCTTTGAGAATGTTCTACATGTTGAAGGACTACAGTACAATTTGCTGAGCATTTCTCAAGTGTGTGACAAGGGATACAAGGTTGCCTTCAATGATGAAAATTGCCTGATTTTGAAGCCAGAGTTTGTGATTCCAACTGAAATGATTATGATGATGGCTCCAAGAAATGGCAACCTCTATAAACTGAGAATGAATACTGCAACTTCAAGAAGTGGTTCATGCCTTGTATCAAAGGCAACTGAGAATGAAACTGTGCTATGGCACAGGAAGATGTGTCATGTAAATTTGAAGAACATGAACAAACTAGTGAAAGGTGAACATGTTGTTGGCCTTCCCACAAGAGAGTTCAAGCTAGAAGTAAAATGCACATCTTGCCTAAAGGGAAAACAACACAAATCCTCACACAAGAGCAAACTGATAAACACAATAGATGAGGTCTTGGAATTACTTCACATGGACTTGTTTGGTCCAGTGAGTGTTCCAAGTGTTGGGAAGAAGAGATACTGCTTAGTGATAACTGATGATTGTTCAAGATTCACTTGGGTATATTTCATGGGCACCAAGGATGAAACACCAAATTTGATCAAATCCTGTGTACTCAAGATGGATAATCAACTTGACAGAAAAGTAAAGGTAACTAGAAGTGACAATGGGTCAGAATTCAAGAATGACATTATGAGTGAATTTTGCACTTCTAAGGGTATTTTCCAGCAGTATAGTGCTCCTAGAATCCCTGAACAAAATGGTGTTGCAGAAAGGAGAAATAGAACTTTAATTGAAGCTGCAAGAACCATGATTGCTAATGCCAACCTTCCTGTTACCTTCTGGGCAGAAGCAATAAATACTGCATGTTATGTGCAGAACCCGGGTTCTACTTAGCAAGGCTCAAAACAAGACCCCATATGAAATTCTCTACCAGAGAAAGCCATATGTGAAGTTCTTGAAGCCTTTTGGATGTAACTGCTCACTATTGAACACAAAGGACTACTTGAACAAATTCCAGTCCAAATCTCTGGAATGTTTCTTTGTGGGCTATTCATCTCATTCAAAAGCTTATAGAGTTTATTTGAAAGAGCACATGGTGGTCATTGAATCATCTGACATCATCTTCAATGAAAACCAGTTCAACAATACTGATGGTCCAAAATGGCTATTTGATCTTAAGAAAATGATCAAATCATTTAAAATCTATAGTGAAGACATGGATGATAGTATGTACAGAACCAGCTTTGAAGAAAAAGAAAACGCAAAACAAGTTGATCTGGACAAACTATGGACATCAGTTGCTCATGAAGCAAATGGTTTTGACTTTGGTAGAAATATCCAAGAGGAAGATGATGTAGAGAGAGTTGGACAAGTGGCTGCAGTTGAAATCTCAAATGAAGGTCAAGTGTTATTGAAAGTGAGCCCATCCAAAGTCAACAACCCTCTCAGACTGAAGAAATGTCTCAGTTGCAGAACCTATTTGACTCATTGCAGCTAGGAGGAAATGATGCCTCTAAATCAGGACTCAATCATGTTCAAAACTCCATTGAGAATTAAGTCAGATCTGAAGATGAATCTGCTGAGATGAATATGATAAATCTAGAAGCAGAAGTATTTGTACCACCAGTTGTTCAAACTACCTATGTTGAAAGAAATCACCTTGCAGAGAACATAATTGGAGATTTACATGAAAGAGTTACCATAAGTGCATCTGAAAGAGCAAATATCTGCCTATATGCATGTTTTCTATCCCAAGTTGAACCAAAGAATATCAATCAAGCTTTAAAGGACAACAGCTGGGTGGAAGCTATGCAGGAGGAATTAGCTCAGTTCAGAGACTTACATGTGTGGGACTTGGTGGACAAGCCCAGAGGCAAGTATGCAATTGGTATAAAATGGGTTTTTAGAAACAAGAGGGATGAAAGGGGGATAGTGATTAAGAACTAAGCTAGATTGGTGGCTCTAGGGTGTCTACAAGAAGAAGGAGTAGATTTTGAAGAAGTATTTGCTCCTATTGCAAGACTAGAGGCTATCAGAATTTTTCTAGCATATGCAGCATCAATGAACATTAAAGTCTATCAGCTTGATGTAAAATCTGCATTTCTGAATGGAAAGATAGATGAAGAAGTTTATGTCACTCAACCTCCTGGATTTGAAGATCCAGTTCATCCAAACAAAGTCTACAAGCCCAGCAAGGCACTTTATGGACTACATCAAGCACCAAGAGCCTGGTATGATGAGCTTTCTAACCATCTGTTAGAACATGGTTTCTGTAGAGGAGCCATTGACAAGACTTTGTTTTACAAAAGAAAGGGAAAAGATTTGCTACTGTTGCAAGTATATGTGGATGACATCATTTTTGGCTCAACAAATGAAATGTGCAAAGATTTTGAGCAAGTAATGAAGTCCAAATACCAAATGAGCTCAATGGGAGAAATGAATTTCTTCCTTGGATTGCAAGTGCAACAGAAGACAGATGGAATTTTCATCAATCAATCAAAATATGTGCAAGAGATTCTCACCAAGTTCAAGTGCCAAGACTTCAAGACAGTGTCAACTCCAATGGACACACATGAGAAAATGGTACCTGATGAAAAGGGGGAGCCAGTGGACCAGCATGAATATAGGGCCAAGATAGGATCATTGATGTATCTCACAGCATCTAGGCCAGATATTATGTTTGCTGTGTGTGTCTGTGCTAGGTTTCAAGCAAATCCAAGGTGTCACATATGCTAGCAGTGAAAAGAATATTCAGATATGTGAAAGGAAAACCAGACTTTGGAATTTGGTATCCAAAGAACTCTTCCTTTGATTTGATGGCTTATACTGACAGTGACTATGATGGTTGCAACATGAGTCGAAAATCAACTTTAGGAGGATGTCAGTTTCTAGGGAATAGACTTGTGTCATGGCAATGTAAGAAACAAACCACAGTATCAATCTCTACTGCTGAAGCGGAGTATATTGCTGCATCTGCTTGCTGTGCACAGGTTCTGTGGATTCAAAACCAACTGCTGGATTATGGTCTGAATTTCTTACTCACACCTATTTTAATTGATAATACTGCTGCTATGTTCATTGTTAAGAATCCAGTCCAACATTCTAAAACTAAGCACATTAAAATTAGACATCATTTCATTAGGGATTGTCAGGAAAAAGGGCTTTTAGAAATGAAAAGGGTAGACACATCTGATAATTTGGCTGATTTGTTCACCAACCATTAGATAAAACCAGGTTTCACTTTCTGTTAAAATGCCTAGGAATGATTAATGCTGATGAGGTTTAATTTAGGATGTGTGCTTAAGTGAGGTGCTTACTGATGATCAATGTTACTCACTTTGAATGTTTGCATGATGACATTGCTATGCTTGAATGATTACTCAAATTGCATGAATCATGTTTGTGACTGTTCTTGTGTGGAATTTATGTTAATCTTGCATGATGAATTTTTATGATCCTAAGTACTTCGAGCATGAATCTGTGCTTACATGATGAATTTTTATGATTCTAATTACTTCGAGCACGAATCTGTGCTTGATGATGTGTTTACTGCTCTTCGAACACAAGCATAGGCTTCAGTGAGACTATTCTAAGTCACTCGAGCACAGATGTCATTGCTCAACTGCTCGAGCATGGAAGTAGTCTTGAAAACTTTTACAAGTGTTTCGAGCATGCTTCTGTGGAAGATGGGTGTTTAATGCTTTTCGAGCACAAACAATCCATACTTGGAATTTCATGATAAACTTATTCCTTGTAACTTACTGCTCGAGCACAAATTTAAGTCTCTCGAGCACAATCATTAAACTGACTTACTTCTAAGGTTGCTCGATAGATTTTCGAGCATGCTCGATGAAATTCTGAGCATGCTCGACAGACTTAAGTGATGCTTTATTGTTTCTATGCTATCTGAAAGTCTGTGTTTTGATTCTGTGAAAGCGTGTGCTTCATTACAAATGCTTAAATGACAACACCATCTTTAAAATCACTGTTCTTCAACTGAATTTTCAAAAGGAAAATGGTTTTTAAATGGTAAAGAGTTTCTGATTAAGCAACACGGTTTTGGTGATCATACAAGAGAGATGATAACATTATCCAAGTTCCTAATCAGGAGTGAAAAGTGTTTTTTTTTTAAGTGGAGATTGAATCTAACTAAATATGGGAAATGATAGTATATTGTCTAATCTCCTAACTCATGGATTATAGGCTTAAAAGATTTCTGTTCAGCAAACTGACAATAGCTTCTTCTCATGAGTGCAGTGATCTATGTGATACAAATACTATAATCATGCTAAGTTTGATGTGGTGATTCATTTGAAAACTAAGGTATGTTTCCTTGCACATCTCTCCGAATGATAGGCAGAAAGGCAATTATCCAATCATACACGAGCCTGTTGATGTTTTAGTCTACCAAAAACAGTTTATCAAATTATGAGCAGCTACTAAATAGCTATATATATATATATATTTGAAAGTTCATAAACAGAAAATGAAGCAAACGAAAAAGCGTGAAAAAGAAGATGATATATGCTTCAAAATCATTAAAGATAAATAAATGTATCATGACCTTAAGGGGCAATAAAAGAACTACAAGAGTGGGGCATTCAAATAAGTCCTAAACACTCTAAATGAAAGGCATGTAAGTCCGGATGGCCTGTAAGTCCAACGTTCAACCTTATGGTCTGATATCTATGTATGTTATAATTAAATAAACTGCTCAGACAAATACAAATTATTTTTGACCAACGCATCAGGGGGTTGAAGTCAATTTGGGGTGATTTGGAGAAAGCTAAATACGCTTTGAGAAGAGATTAGGAGCAACTAAAGTCTAAAATGTGACCATTCTTACTCAAGCAACAAATTGAATCTTAAGTATATCACAAAAAGTCATAAGAATCATGCTAAGAGCATACACCTAATGTTAAGCCTGACTTAACTCATAATACAGCTGAAAATGAAGTGGTGTGACAGTTATTGGACAATCTGATCCCATGTTGAGATCTTTCCAATGAATTGACATAACTTTTTGAACTGGATTTTGATCTCTTGTTCACCTCAAACCCAAGCTTAAGCAAGCAGAATTGTAATCTTAATTTGCGAAGTTTGAGTATGATTTTGTCTTAACTTCTAGGCAAATGATTTTGACTTCACCATTGTTATCTGTGTTTGTTCTCAGTATTTTCGAGTATGATCTAGGAATTAGACTGTACTTCGAGCTTACTTTTGATGTGTTGTTATCTTTGATCTTCGAGCACGAAGATATACTTTGTTATTTTACTAAGTATCTTCGAGCATGATTGCTTGTGTAAGTATGAGTTAAAGTCTACGAGCACGAGAACTGAATGATAGGAAACATTAAGTGTTTCGAGCAAGGTGTGTGCTAGCTATCTTAGTGAGCGCTTAGAGTTGATTGAGTTAGAATTTCGAGAAAAGGAAAGATGATTCTATTGCTAAGAAATTTTCAAGCACACTAGGGTACCAGTTTCTGTGCTCGAATGTGGGATTAGGAAAGATTTAGTTAAGGTTTTCGAGCACTGTACTTCGAGCACACAGAAATGCATCTCAAGCATAGGGAACTGATGATATATTTTTAAGTATACTCGAGCAAGCATTCTACCATGTCTTTGTGTACAGGGGGAGCAAGTTTTTTGTTTTGGCTGTATACTCGAGCAAGGGTGGTACATGTAAATTTGAAATTAAATGACAACTGTCGTGTGCTAGACGACAAACCAAGGTACTGTACCACCAAATCGTTGGGTATAAAAAGGAGACTTAGAAAGTTTTTCACACATCTTTCTCTAATTAACCCTAGACGAAAACCCTCTTGCTCGTACTATCTTCACCTTGCTCGCTGTTCTATTACTTGTTAATTGCTCTTCGATTATAGCCATTAGCTCTGTTTCGATTTCGGTAAGACATCGCAGGTCAATAATCGTCGCACCGATTTTGAAATTAGGGTTTCCAATTGACCAAATTGACTAACTGTTTACTTGTTTTGCAGGTACGCATATTACTAAGGAACAGGTTAATTGGGGATGCCATTAATCATCAATCTATTCTCCTATATTAGTTATGCAACTTTGTGTACTGACAAACCTTCTTGTTTTTGCAGAACTGATGGCTTTCAAATTCGAAAAACGGCATAATATGTGTGCTCGATTTGAGCTAGACGATGACAACCGTGAGTTGGAGCCAATGATAACTTTTTTGAGAAACTCCAATTTGAGGGTGGCTTTAACTACCGACCCCACAATATACAGAAATCATATTTCAGATTTTTGGGGGTCTGCAACACATGTCAATGACGTCAATGGAGAAAGAATTGAGGCGTCGATTCTAAATCATGACATTGAGATAACTGAAGCCTCAATCAGAGCTGCTCTGGAACTTACTGACAATCTTGAGGATCAGCCGTCTTACTCCGTCCCAAGGTTACTGAGAGTTTTTCAAGAGACTATGGGATATCAGGGAGGAGTAAAGGAGGGACAGTTTCAAAAGGGGAGTTTTCCGTTAATCTACAGATTTTTAATTCATCGTGTTATTCAGTCTCTATCTCCACGACGAGGGACCTGGACTCTTTTGAGCAGAGAGCTTGGGACTCTCACTGTCGCCATCCTTTATCAACAACCCTTCAACATTTCACGACTTGTTTTTCAAGGGATGATCTCCAATGCAGAGAAGAATGTTACTCAACGATTTCTGATGTATCCAAGGTTTCTTCAAATAGTAATAAACAGAGCCTTACCAGACTTCAAAGAACAGGGTAGATTTTGAAGTTGCAAGACTCAACCATATGCAAACGTATGAAGGATGCTCAGAGTAACTTCATTGAGAATGATGACTGGGATGTACTCCCATGGTTATTCGTACCTGCACTGGGTGCCATTGATGTACCGAGGACTCCTGGCAACAGTGATGAGGAAGTTGATGATGGTGATGATATTGATAATGATGATGATGATGGTGCCGATGGAGGCGATGCGATGGTTATTGATAATGCTGCTAATGCACAGGTTGTAATTGGAGAGTCTGTGTATCAAATTAGACAAGAAGCTCTTGAGCCAACTGATAATGCTGAGATTCGTTCTTCCCCTGCCACAACTGAGCCCACTGAACAAGACATGCCTATCCATCCTTCATCTACTACGGCACCAACTGAACCTACTCTCCCCACCCAAGTCCCAGAACCATACAAAGTTCCATCCCCTGAAACTGAAGATACTGGACCATTCTCTGAACCAGCTCCAAAACCTACTGCTGAAACCCCGTCATCAAGTCCAAATCTTTATGATATTGTATGTGAAAATGCCAAACTGGAGTTTGAGAACATCATGCTGAGAGAGAAGAATGCCATTTTGGCTGCGAAGAACTCGGCCCTGGAAGCTGCATTAAAGGAAGCTTTATTGAAAATTCAAACTCTTGAGGGGCAGTCTGAGGTTGAGAAGACCTCGGATGCACCAAAAAAGGGGGAGAATCTTGATGTTGAAGAGGAGGTTGGACCATCTTATGCACTGAACATGATCAATCAGATCTATGATGATGAGTCAGAAGTTGAGGGGGAGAAAACGGGAGAAGATGAAACTGAAAAAAAAAATTTTAAGAGGAAAGAAAAGGGCAAGGGAGTTGCACTTATAGACGATGACTTACACTCCCTGCCTCAACACACAACTCAGTCTGATAACATTTTGTTTAAAAAAAATGTAGTTGATCAAGACATGGCTGAGGCTGAATCCGTGAAAACAGCTATGGAATTGATGAATGAAGAGTTGGAAGCTCTGGAAAGAGAAAAGTTGAATCAAGGGGAGGAGGAAATTCCTCAGGAGGTCATAGAAGCCTTGATTAAAATGAAAGATAAAGAGGAGGATGATGAGAGGAGATTAAGAGAAGCTGATGAAGCAATCAAGGCTACAATTGATGCCTTGAAAGAAAATTTGAATGTTGATCAACAAGAACCTGAACAAGAAAAGGCTGTAGAGCCTTTGATCACTGAGCCTGAAGAGCCTGAGATAAATGAGCCAGAAATTAGTTTGGGACCAGTTAGTCAAGAAAAGGATTAAACAATCGAAGTCTCAGCAAGCACAATGGTTAAACTGATTATAATGAAGGATCTTACACTGATTCTGAATAATCCAGAGAGACATCACCCAGAGATTGTGATGGCAGTAAGAAAGGCTCAACGAGACTTTATAAATCTGATCAAAGGAGAAGATCTGAAAAATGTTGAACCAAGTGAACTCATCATTCAAGAGGTCACTGAAGAAACTGAAGAAACTCATAGAAATGAAGATGTTATTGAAGAATCTGAGTCTGTGGATGAGGAGATAATTATTGAAGAACCAGAAACAGAAGTGGAGCAGCCCGATACATCCACTCCAACTCAATCAAGTTTAAAAAGGAAAGACACAACTGATATTGAGACTCCAAAATCCAAAAGACAAAAATCTGTGAAGAAAATGGTATATAAGATGAGGAGAGACAAGCTAGAAGAAAGAAGAAGAGCTCAATCCAAACAAAATGATGAACCAATGATTGAGGCTCTTCATAACCTTGAAGAAGTGGTGGACTTGGATGGTGAAAGTGAAGATGAAGAAGAATTGAAGGAAGCTAAAAAGACAAATGAAGATGTTGAATATTTGATCAGTTTGGGTTATGATCCTCTGTATGTTCAAAGACTATCAAAAGAGGATGTGGCAAAAGAAGGTGATGGTTGGAGAGTAAGGAAAGGTAAAAGGGAAGTTTTGATGAAGGTTGGTCACAAGCCTGCTTTCCTGAACTTACAACCATTTGACAAGATTGATAGTTTGTACAAAAGGGCTCTCATGGAGAATCTATCTGACTATGTGAGAAAGGTGTCTGAAAGGAAGAAAGAGAAAGAAAAAGAATTCAAGGAATCAGACAGTAGCAGGAAAAGGACTGAAAAGAAACAAACAGGTGAAGAAGAATATGAGTCCTTAAAGTCAAAACACAAAGATATCAAATTCCTTCAGCTGTATGGCTACAGCTACAATTTCCTGATAAATCTCTCTCCTGAAGAACTTAAAAAAAGAATTCAACAGATTAAAGACTCTCATAAAGATCAAGAAAGTCGAGAAAAGTTTGAAAGCGAGCAGGAGTTAAAAATGAGATTACAGAAGGAAAGGGAAGAAAAAGAAAAGAAAGATCAAGAAGCAAAGAGGTGGTTTGAGGACCCTCAGAGAGTAGAGATGTTAAAGAAAATTGTGATGGAGAAAGGGATATCAGAAGAATAGTTTCAGAACATGCCTCTTGTTGAACTAAAGGAAATATATCACAGAGAGCAAAGGATGTATCTTGAAACACAGAGGAAACTGCAAGAAGACAGAAGGAGGGCAGAACAAGAAGTTCATGCAGAAATGATGAATGCCCTCCACAAAAAGGGAGTAAAAATGTCAAGGCTGTTAATGCAAACAGAAGATACAATAAAGAGATGGTATGTTGAAGAGAGTCTTGATAAGATTAAGAAAGTTGAAATTGGGAGTTCAAGCAGAACCCATAGGTCAGAGAGTGTGAGGCCTGTGCTGGCAAGAAACTTGAATTTGCCCACACATCTCTATTTTGACAGAAGATCGAAGACCTTAAGGGTTGTGACTGAAGATTAAGCAGAACATCTCATCATCTTCAGAGAGAAACTTTACAACAGAACAACTGACCAAGATGGCTGAGCTGACTTTATATGATAATCAAGTAAGGAGTCAACCATCTGGTCAACTGAGGAATGATCTCTCAAAGTTTTTGAAGGAACAAGCAGAAAAGGGATTCCCATTTCTGCAGCAGAAGAAGAGAGAGATCAGGAGTCAAGCAGAAAAGGAGAAGAGGAGGAAGAGAATCAGTGAAGTTCACATATCTGAGCTTTCCCTCTCTAAATCAAAGAAACAGAGAACTCTAGCAAGAAGCTCTCATCAGAAAAGGAAGACCTTAAAAGAATGCTTGGCTACGAAAGAAGTGATGAAGGAACCCAACTCAAGAGTGCAACAATTTGGAAGAATCACATATATAACGTACAATCAAAATGATGATTCGACCACTTTGAGAAATGATTCAGGGATACCTATTGCAGTCATAAGGGAGGATGGAGATCTGCATTATATGCATCCACAAGACTTACAAGATTTAATTAGTGGAAGATTTCCAAGTGATGCCTCTGACTCCTCAGAACTTGACATGCTGAAGGAAAGAGCTGCATATGTGAAGAAACTGAAAGAAAGAGCTAAAGCCAAGAACAGAGGAAGAAGATAACAGAATGGATCTAATGGATGATTGAGTTTTATTTCTATTTATCTTTGTATATTGTTTGAGTTGTAAAATTTAGTTTGTAATGCCCATGTGGCGGAATTCCAATTATGTAATGAAATGACATGTTATTAAATGATTTATCTAAAAATCTGATACATGTGTAACTCTATTAAGTAAATGAGGCACCGTAGGGGTTCCGAGGCTACTTGGTTGTCCGATGACGAGATGATGAAACTCTACCCACAGTTGTTCCTGTCGCGTCGGGATTCGGGGACGAATCCCATTATAAGGGGGTGGACTTGTAACGCCCGTTAATTCTGGTTCTAAGAGTTAAAGCTTGTAAAGTATGTTCTATTTTCGGGATTTAACCGACGTTTCTCGGAAGCTTTTACGTCATCCCGGTACGTTAAAAGACTTAACTTTTCCTTCCATTATGCCTTATTTTCAAATTGGAGGGACTTGGATGTAACTTTTATTTTATATCATAAAACAAAAGGTTAACCCTAACCCTAACCACAGCAGCCGATCGCAGCTAAGACCCCCCCTGCTCGTTTTTCTTCTGCCCAGCCATGTTTCAGCCATGAAAACTCCACTTACAGGTCGGTTTTATGATTCCCCATGACTTTTACACCTTAATTGATCATATTAACGCGCTTATTGGTCGTTAAAGTTGAGTTTTGATGATAACGGTTTGCTGACAGATTCATATACGTTTATTGTAGGGTCTGTAACGCGATGGTAATCCATGTTTTTGATCGATTCTTGATTCCATGATGTTATACTTTGAGTCTAGCTTCTAGAAAGGTATAATACGTAATTTTTGGATGAGATATGAATGGTTTTTATGAATTTAAACAATCGAGTGTCAAAGCTGATGCGGGATGACGGATTCTGGTCTGTCTTCCCGACGTCATAACCTTTTTTCGACAGGTCCAAATTGGTTGGTTCCACTTCCGGAAGTTATATTTTGAGTTAGGAACCAAACCCAATTGGAATTGTTTAATTTGGTTCGGTAACGAATTTTATAAAAATAAAACCATTTTGTTGCGCACTGAAATCGCTGCACGTACCTTGCTGTGTTGGACGAATTTTTATGATTTTTGTGTGCAATAGAAAAATATAATAAAAATATTTTGATAAACCTAAGACATTTATTAAAGTCTGGTAAAAATTTAATAATTTATTTCAAAGGTTATCCTATGTAATTAAATGCATCTTCGCATGCTAAAATCTACACGTTTTACTCGTTATTGATCGATAAGTTCGTTTTAGGCTTAACCGGTGGATGTTCAATTGTGTTCTTGTTGGGGCTATTTGAAGTGTGTTTTTGCACCACAATCTTCCTAGGTATGTCCCATATATCATACTCAAAGATCATGTTCTTAGGTGTTCGTTAAGTTGATCAACTAGCTGTAGTTTGATTGTTATGTTCGGTTGTCTAGAATTGTTGAGTTTGATGCGTTAATCGGTTGGATGACCAACCGAATCTGTTTGCATGGCCCTAGGGGAGTCTAAGGGCTGTGGGAAAATTATTTTTTTGATGCTCGGGGCTGTTTTGGTTGGTGCTTGGTCAATCGAGTCGGCGGTGCGCAAATTTTCGTTTAAATGTTAAATTGAAAGTTGTAAAAAGTAACCGTCAACCCTATCAACTCAGGTGACATAATTATGATGTAAGAAAAGGTTAAGATGGGAATTTGGTCCATTTGGGGCTGATTCGTTTGACAATTGGTTTTAAGATTTATTACGCGCGTATTCGACACGATTTGATTACCGGCGGGCGAGTTATGCATCATGGTTAGCCCCGACCATAATCGTAGGGTGGATTTGGTTAATTGAAAGGTCTTAGGGGCTGAGGTAAAGTTGTTGGGCCTTGGGCCAAGTTGTTGGGACTTGGGCAAAGTTGTTGGGCCTTGGGCAAAGATGTTGGGCCTTGGGCCAAGTTGTTGGGCCTTGGGCCAAGTGTTGGGCTTGAACGGCCCATTAGGCAAGAGTGATCTTACGGTCATGTTTAATAACGCGTTGTGTATAATTTACAGGCCCTTGCTTGTGATTGTGCACTTAGGGATTTCCTAGCTCGTTCCAGGTGTTCGATTGATTTCAGGTGAGTTCTTGATGCCCCTTTTAACTCTTTTTAAGTTTTGGGCTAGCATGCACACCTAAGTGTTTTCTCACTTGATGAAATGTTTTAAATTATTTTGCATAGGCTTGCTAGTATTGGCAGGCCTTGGAATGTTATAGAATGTGTGTGTGTGTGTATATATTAGAATGGCCAATATTTGGCGAATGTTGTAGTCTTCTCGACTACTGAATGTTGCGTATGCCTACTTTGTGTTTGCATGCACCGAATGTTATGCGTTTGGGTTGTACGTTTTCTCGGCCTTGAATGTTATTATTGAATGTTATATATATATATATATATATATATATATATATATATATATATATATATATATATATATATATATATATTGATATATATATATTGATATATATAGGAATGCACGTATAGAGATGCTCATACGTAAGAATGACTATTTATTGAATGTGGTGACCTAACCGATGTATTTCCGTTTACCGTTTTAAAACCGTTGGAATGATTATTTAAGACTTTTGTTACTTATTTAAAACTTGAACTCACTCAGCTTAAGCTGACTTTGTGTGCATGTTAGTGTGAGTTTCAGGTTAGGAAGAGGATGCCTTATCGCTTGGACGTGGACGAAGCTACTTGGACGGTGAAGGGCATACCGGAATTGAAGATTTTATTATTAAATATTTATTTTTAAAAAGTTTTTATTTAAAGATAATTAAGTTGATTTTGGGCAAAATTCCCAGGTTTTGGGAACTCATTTACTTATTTACGTTTTTCGCCGAATTATACTCTGTAATGCTTATTTTAATGAAAAGAATTGTTTTTAAGATGAATTATTTTTATGAGTGTTTTGAATGATTACCAACTGTGGGGTTCCTGGGGTTCGCGGCCTTACAGAGGCAAAACAACATAAGTTGGTAAGACGTACCAAGCGAGCCCAAGTTAGGGAGGGCTCTAGTTCTGTTCCAGTTGTTTTTGTTTCACAGTAGTGGCTAGTGTTTTGACTGTTGATGTGAGCGCTGGGTTGGTTACATGTAATATTACTATGGTGGCTTTTGATGTAACAGTTATTGTTTCATTACCACGTGTTTCTTTTACACCTTCGAAGGTGGCGTCTTTATTTGTTGATTCGACGGTTATGGCTTTATTTGGTGTGTTTGTGACTTTGCCACATGTGTCTACTTCTTTGCCTATTTTGTCTCTAGGTGTTGATTTTCCTCCACCCTACACCTATGCAGTGCCACAAGTTCATGTTTCTTTTGATACCTCTCGATCTGGCACAGAATGAGTGGTGGCTGAGCAGTCTAGCAATAATCTTATTCAGAATCAGGCTATTCATAGGCTGATATGTGAAAGTCGGCTGCAGTTAGCTCTTCTGATAGAGTAGACTAAAGTTTTAGATGCGTTTAAGAATTTCATAGCATCTCAGGGGAAGAGTAGCTAGAAAGGGGATGCATTAAAGAATGTTTGACGTGATGATACTGATGATGATCCTAATGCATCAAAACGTAAAAGTGGTGAAATGTCAAGCACTTCACAAGTTCTTGGTGTTCCAGCTACAACTCAAGGGGAGTCAGGTGAACCAGAATTTGGTGCTATTGGTGATGATACGGTGATAGTTGATGAGAGATTGGTGCACTTCAAGACTAAGATGATGTTGATGCTTTGTCTGAAGTTGATAATGAGTTAGAAGAGGGAGAGATAAGAGAGATAGGAGAGAAAATTGTTATTAATAAGTCTTTGGAAGGAGAGATTGTTAAGGAGGGGGTAGAGCATGTTATACCGTCTCCAATTCATGAGTAGATATGGACTAACACGGATGGTGTAGAAGCTGTGGATATGAATATGTTTAGTAAACTTGTTGAGGAAGAATGTGATGAGACTGAATGGGAAGAGCAGTCCAGATGGAAAAAAAGGTGTGCTGAGTGGTTAGTGAAAAGGAATAAACCAGCTGTTCTTCTACGTGTAAAAAGAGTTATAATATCAAGGGTTTCTATGAATCAAAGAAAGGTCTTATAAGCTAGATTTATGATGAGAGATTGAAGTTCTTTGTTCTGAAGTGTTATGATGGGATACAGTACTCTCCAACGTTCTTGAAGTCATTCAATACTTTACTAGAGTGTGAGGTAAAGGATCTTGCAAGAATGAAGTTGATTAATAGGAGTAAGGATAATTTTGCTGACTGGGTTCAGAGAATTATTTGGAAAGAAGTTTTGAAGAATAAGAAATTTACTCTGCTTAAGCCTCAAAAGGGAAAATTTGTTGAAGATATTGAAAGAGGTGTAAGATCAAATGGGAGACCATGGATGATGGTAAAATACAAACCCGTTCGAAGCTTGAAGAAGATACCGATGAAATCGATGCCACAAGATGTGTTGAAAAATATGAAGCTTTGGGGGTGTTTATAGTGAGACGGATGAAGTGGTAATGGAGGATGAGGATGAGCAAGATTTGTTAAGAGTATATGATCCTATGCAATTGGTAAATCTTTCGAAATCTGATTTGCAAGTACTTCATTATATCAAAATTTTTTACATTTCTGTGTGGAAGTCAGAAGGGAAGAAGTACCATAGGGTTGTTCTAGTTTGTGTGAAACATGGAGTGCATGTGGGATCGTTCGCGTGAAGATGGTGTTCGTTTGCATACTGAAGAAGAGAAACAAGAAACAAAAGAATATATTGCCAAGTGGGAGTCTGCTGACGTAGGCTGTCACGGTCTACTCAAAAACAATTAATTAAAGACTTAAATACCTATAAACTAGTACGGGTAAGTAAGGTCGTCTTCACAGGGACTCAAGGAAAGTGCAAGTTTATATTTTTAACTAATTAATTAACCTAAGTGGACAGACGATGTCAAGCGGTTTTTGAAAAGATTTAATTAAAACTAAAACGATTACTTTTAAAGATTTGTAAACAATATTAATAAAAAGGTATTCATTCTAGGTTCGGGTAATGTGTTCTTCAACTTAATCCCAGATTCACTTGTCTTGATTGCGTAGTAATTACTAGACCTAGTAGTTTGATTGTGATGACAAGCAATACACTAACCGAATTGTTGACACAATTGAACTCGATCTACACAATTACCAATTTATGTTTTATGGAAACTAATTAAGTAACATTAATCGATGATTATTAGTCCAATGACACAAGAGCCTAACCCTAAGTGTTGATGAACAAAACCAAACAAGTGATGTATTAATCAATAATCAAAAACATGAATTGTTTTAACAACAAAGAAATAATTGAACAAGATAAAAGCAATAAACTCAATCAAGTTCTTATCATGAAGCACAATAAATCTGGTCTTAAGGAGAATTACACAAAACCTTAACCTAGAACGAACACGAAAGTTTAGCCAAGCATCGACATATTATTAAATAACTTATCTTTAATGAACATGCAAACCTGAGACGAACCGAAGCCTTTAGAATGGAAGAAAATAGCCCTAGGATGCCTCCTTAGCTTCTGGAATCAATGGTATGACGAATGGGGTTTAGATGGGTTTATATAGTGATTAAACCTAATTTTTTTCGGTTTTAGGTCAGTTCGCGTCCGCGAAGCTGCCATGGGCCTCATCTTCGCATCACGCTAAGGACAAAATAGTCGGACTCAGATAACTGCATCTTCGCGTCGCGCGAAGATGCCTCTTACTGATCCTTAGCGTCGCGCAAAGGACAAACTGACTTCATAATCAAATTCTTCTCATCGAGAAACCAGAAATTCATATATTATGGATTCTGTAACTCATTTTCTATGCCGATATGTGCCCGTTTTACTAAAAGACACTTTCCTGGTAACCCGTCTTGTTCAGTTTTCGCTTCGGCTTCAGGTTTCTCATCCAATCCTTTCCTGAATCCTTCTTAGCCATCCATATATGTTTCCCCATACTTCCATCTTCTCTAGGTTTGCTTAATCTTCATCTCGATGGCTCTGAATTAGCTCGTTTAAGCTCCGAACGTCCAATTTCCTGAAAACACATAACAATACTTGAATACCAATGTTCAATCATTTATTTACTTAAAATTAACTAATTAATATATACTACTAACTAACTTTTACCTAACCATCATCTTCTGGTGTATTTTGGTGTGTCGGTACTTCATAGGTTTATTGTTAGTCTTGTCTGTAATAAACGATATGTGTGTTCTATGTTATGTTTAATACGGCTTAGTGATTAGCGAACTTAATGGTTATGCGAAGTTGTGATAACTTCACCTGTCTTGTAAATGGCGAAGATGTGTAGTATATAAACACATCTTCAACATAGGGTTTAAAAGAGGATTTTCCCAGCCGTTTTTCAGAGAACTTGTGACAGTTCTTGTGGTGTATTGAAAGACATCGACTGGTTATTCAATACAAAGCAATCGTTTGATATATTGTCTATTGTTGTCTTTTACTAATACTCGTATTCAAACACTTAGGGGATTTCTCACCCTTTGATTTTGTGATATCTTCTGTATCGATCCATTCCAGGGGCCTACAATTCATTTCTTGGTTTAGCGGGGTCTTACCGTCGTTTCATTCGCAACTTTTCGAAGGTTGCTTCACCCCTCACCGCACTAACCCACAAGGGTAAAGTTTATGAAAGGGGTTCCGATCAAGAAGAAGTGTTCCAAACCTTAAAGGACGTGCTTTGCAATGCTCCAATACTTGCTCTTCCCGTGGGTAATGACGATTTTGTCCGTCTTTTATGACGCTTCCTTCCAGGTCTTGGTTGTGTTTTATGAAACAAGACAAGCTCATTGCTTACACTTCGCGTCAACTCAAGGTTCACGAGAAAAATTACACAACGCGTGATATCGAACTTGGTGTGGTCGTGTTTGGCTTAAAAACTTGGAGACACTACCATTACGGAATGAAATGTGTGGTCTTCGCCAACTATAAAAGTTTGCAACACATTTTCGACCAAAAGGACCTCAACATGAGATATAGACGACGGACCGAGCTGTTAAGTGATTATGATTATGAAGTTCGCTACCACCTTGGGAGTGCAAAATTAGCTTGTCGCGGTCGTTGCTCTTAGTCGTAAGAGTCATATTAAATCCTTCTTGCTCAATTGTCACTATGCAATCCGACCTTCAATACCGCATCTTCGACGCACAACACGTCTCCGTCACCGAGGGTAACATAAACGACAAGATGTTGTGTGGCGCCGAACACCAACTTGAAACCAAACGTAATGGTTTACTCTATTATTTGAACCGTTTATGGGTTCCTAATAGTGATGGTCTTCGCAAGTTCATCCTAGATGAAGCTCATAAGTCACGATACTCTATTAATACCGGTCGGATAAAATTTATGCCGACAATCGTCCCATGTTTTAGTGGCTGGGAATGAAAAAAGATATCGCGGTATATCAATCTAAATGCCTCACCTGTTCTAAGGTTAAATTCGAGCATCAAAAGCCATTTGGCTTCCTTGAGCAATCGTCGATCCTCGTTTGGAAATGGGAAGACATAACCATGGATTTCATTACCAAACTCCCCATTTGATCGTTATCTCTGATCGTGATGGTCAGTTTACTTCTCACTTTTGGAATCCATTTCAAACCGCCTTGGGTACCTGTATTGATCTAAGTACTGCTTATCACCCACAAACTGATGGTCAATCAGAGCAAACAATTTAAACTCTCGAAGATGTGCTCCGCTCTTGCATACTAGAGTTTGGTGGACATTGGGATACTCATTTACCACTTGTAGAGTTTTCCTACAACAATTGTTTCTAGACAAGTATTGGCATGGCACCCTTTGAAGCTCACTATGGCCGAAAATGTCATTCCTTGATTTGTTGGAACGAGATTGGTGAATCGCAAATCACCAATCCCGAGCTTGTTTAAGAAACTTCTGATCGGATCGCTCTTATTCGTCAAAATCTTCTTGCCGCTCATAGCCGTCAAAAGAGCTACGCCGATAAGTGCCGTAAACCTCTCAAGTTCAATGTTGGTGATAGAGTTCTCCTAAAAGTATCTATATGGAAGGGGGTTGTTCGTTTTGGTAAAGGGAATAAGCTATCTCCTTGTTTCGTTGGCCCGTTTAAAATCCATGAAAGGGTTGACAGAGTTGCTTATCGACTTGACCTCCCCGAAGAGCTCACCAATGTTCATCCGACTTTTCACGTTTCCAATCTCAAGAAGTGCTTAGCTAAGGGGAATTTTCGCATACCCCTCAACGAAGTACAAATTGATGAATCTACGTGCACTATAAAAAAACCCATTGAAATCATGGATCGTATGGACAAATAGACCAAGCGTATCCGTATTCCGCTTGTAAAATGTCAGGACCAGGATTCGAGTGAAACCTTATAAAAGGTTTACAAGAACACACCGACTCGATTACCCAAAGGCCTGTTGAATATCCCGGCGGAATCAGGATATCCAACGAGTGGGAACGAAGGAGTGAAAATAGCAAACACAAAACAATAATATATCATTAATGGAACAATGGAAGGAATGTCTAGGGTTTCGTGTGACGGCGACGGCGGCTGTACGAGGAAACAAATAGAATATTCTTTGGAATGTTGTTCGTATTCCGTGTGTACCAACCTTATCCAAATCCGTGCCCTAAATGGAAACCTAGGACCCCTATTTATTGACCATGGCATTCCTTCTAGAAGTTCCTAATAATTACATAATGAAGTACAAAATAATACAAGTGTTGAGTCCTCGAGCAAGATAACAGTCTTGCTCGAGCAAACTCACTATGCTAGGTATACTCGATGAGTGTCCTCGAGCATACTTTACTTAGAAAATCTTCAGTGAAGATATTCCCATCCAGTAGACTTCATCCTTCTTGACCGGTCCATGCTTTGCTCGAACTAGTCCATCGAGCAAGCTCATTTTTCTTGATGTCTTCAGTTATACTTATTCAGCAATCTTTAGCATGCTCGGATGTAAATATTTCTCGGGAACTGAACTGTGCTCGAAGTCCTTGCTTTGATCACGTGACATCTTTTTATTGCATCCATGCTTGTCCCCATGTGCTCGATCATCCTGTGCTCGTAACACTTGGTTAAAACTTGTATGATCAAGCTGGTTGCTCGATTGGCAATCTATGCTCAATAGAAGAATACTCTTGCTCGTTGAAGTATAGCTTGCTTGAAGCCTTAACACTTAGAAGAATCAACCATTTAAGGTTCTGAAAACCTTGCTCGAAGTAGTAAAACCATGCTCGATTGTTTATGCTTGCTCGAAGTTCATACTTAGCCGTTTTCTAAGGAGGTTGAGAAGATCCCAATCTTCCTTATCATAAATCCAACCCAACAATCTCCCCATAGATTGGAACAAGCTCAGATGCACCAAAACACACCTGCATAGAGTTACACATGTATCAGACATCAAATATATATATTATTCAAGAACATGTCATTTCATTAATAATCAGGAATTCTGCCTCTTGGGCATTACATAGTAAATTTTTACATCAAAAACACAAGTTAAACAAAATTACAAAGATACATAGAAATAAAATCAATCATCATTGAGCTCCGTTCTGCTATCTCTTCCTCCTGCTCCTTTTGTCAGATCTTTCCTTCATTCTTTTGACGAGAGCTGCCCTTTGTTTGATCATGTCGAGTTCCACAGCATTGGAGGCGTCCATTGGAAATTCGGCATCAACCAAGTCTTGGAGATCTTGAGGATGCATGAATTGAAGATCCTCAGCATGTCTAATCACTGCAACAGGTATGCCCGTTGCATTCCTCAATGAGATAGAACCATTATGTTGATTATATGAGATGAATGTTATTCGTCTATTAATCTGAACCAATGAGTTTGGTTCTCTCATCTCTTCCCTCATAGCTAAGCACTCCTTCAACGTTTTCCTTTTTCCATGTGAGCTGCTTGCTTGGGACTTTCGTTTCTTGGTATCAAAGAGGGAGAGTTCTGAGATGTGCACTTCACTAATCCTCTTGTTTCTTTTCTCCTCTCTGCTTGGCTTCGTATTTCTCTTCTCTTTTGTTGCAAGAATGGGAACCCCCTTTCTGCTTGTTCTTTTATAAATCTTGAGAGATCATTTCTTTGCTGACCAGATGGCTGACTTCTGATTTGATTGTCATACAATGTCAATTCAGCCATCTTGGTTAATTGTTCTTTAGTGAAGTTTCTCAAGTCATCTCTAAAGATGATGAGATGTTCTTCTTTATCTTTAGTAAGAACCCTCAAGGTCTTGGATTGTTTATCAAAGAAGAGATGTGAGGGCAGATTTAAATTTCTTGGTGGCATGGGCCTCACACTCTCAGAGCTTGGGGTTTGGCTCGAGCTCCCTTGCTGAGTTTTCTTTACTTTGTCTAGCCCCTCTTCTTCATACCATCTTTTTATAGTTTCATTAGTCTGTATTAGCAACCTTAACATTCTGACCCCTTTCTTGTGAAGAGCACTCATCATTTCAGCTCTTACTTCCTCTTCTGCTCTCTTCATATCTTCTTGTCGTTTTCTCTGGGTCTCCATATATAACTTTTGCTCTCTGTTGTATATGTCGATTAGTTGGCCATGAGGCATGTTTTCAAACTGTTCTTCAGTCATTCCCTTTCCCATCACAATTTCCTTTATGGTTTGTACCCTTTTGGGGTCTTCGAACCATTTCTTCACTTCTTCTTCTTTCTTTTTGGCCTCGTCTCATTCCCTCTGTAATCTCATCTTTAACTCATGTTCTCTCTCAAATCTTTCTCGACTTGCCTGATCTTTGTGAGAGTCATTTATCTGTTGAATTCTTCTTTTCAATTCTTCAGGAGAAAGGTTTATCAAATAATTATAACTATAGCCGTACAGTTGAAGAAATTTGATATCTTTATGTTTAGCCTTTAACATTTCATAATCTGCTTCATCGGTTGCTTTCTTTTCAGTTCTCTTCTTACTACTGTCAGACTCTTTTAAAATCTTTTCACCCTCTACCTTCTTCTTTGATACCTTCTTCACATAGTCTGAGATGTCATCTACAAGAGTATTTCTGTAAAGTCTGTCTGTTGAATCAAAGGATTGCAAGTTTAGGAATTCAGGCTTGTGACCGGCTTTAATCAAAGCTTCTCTTCTAGACTTCCTCATTCTCCACCCTTCAGCTTCTCTGGCTATGTCTTCTTTTGTTAGTCTTTGAAGATACTTAAGATCATGGTTCAGGCTGATCAGATAGTCTCTGTGTTCATTTTCCTTTTCATCCTCCTTTGACCCCTCCTTATCTTCATTCTCCTCTTCTAAGTCAATTACTTCTTCAAGATTGTGAAGAGCCTCAATCACTGGATCTTCATTCTTTTCAGATTGAGCTCTCCTTCTTTCTTCTAATTTGTATTTTATTTTGTATATCATCTTCTTCACTGATTTTTGTCTCTTGGACTTTGGTGTTTCAACTTCAGATGTAGCTTTTCTTTTCAATTCAGTTTGAACATGAGTGAGAGAGCTAGACTGATGCATTTTAACTTCTGGACCTTCCATTAAAATTTCTTCATTAACTGATTCAGAGGTCATAGACTCATCTGATTCATGGTCGTCTTTGTCACAAACTTCTTTGATAATTGGTTCAGATGTGTATATCAGCAATAATTGGTTTTTCTCCCACTGTTCTTGTCTTTGCTCCTCTTGAGCCCTCCTTGTTGCATCCACAGTTTCCGGACTGTACTCTTCAGGATGTAGTAGGATGTCATAGTATGTTCTAAGCATTACCAATTGTGCAATGAATTTGACATATACGTTCCATGGCATCTTTGGTCCCTCATCCTTCTCAGGCTCATCCCTCAATCCCAGACCAATTTCTTGATCATTGTTAATTTCCATATCAGTGTTTACAGGTTCTATTTCAGGTAGTTCACTTTCAATTTCCACATGCTCTTCATGCTCACTTGTCACAGGTTCTTCAGTTTTATCCTTTTCAGGTTCATCAACATTCATACTTTCTCTCAAAGAATCAAGTGTAGCCTTTATTGCTTCATCTGCCTCTTTCAGCCTCCTCTCATCTGCCCCTTCTTTCTCTTTCATGTTTATAAGTGCTTCAAGCACATCTTGAGGTATTTCCTCCTCTTCCTCTTGATCCAAAGACTCTAACTCTTCATTTATCAATCTCATAGCAGTCTTCACAGATTCAACTTCTGCTATGTCTGGATCAATTATATTTTCTCTATGCAATATGTCATCAGATTGAACATTGTGTTGGGGCAGGGGATGTAGATCATCTTTAGTAAATGCAATCCCCTTTCCCTTTTCTTTTCTTTTCATTTTTTCTTTTTCAGTTTCTTCTTCTCCTTTATTCTCCCCCTCAACATCCGAACCTCCATCATCATATGCTTGATTTAGCATGTTTAAGGCATTTGATGGTCCAACCTCCACCACTTCCTCTTCAGAACTCTCATATATCTCTCTAATCACCTTTAAGCTCTCTACACCTTCAGGTTTCTCCCTCTGTTTTGGTGCATCTGAGGTCTTCTCAACCTCAGACTGCCCCTCTAGGGTTCGAATTTTCAATAGAGCTTCATTCAGTGCAGCTTCCAATGCCGAGTTCCTTGTAGTCAGTATGGCATTTCGTTCTTTCAACATTATGTTTTCAAACTCAATTTTGGCATTCTCACAAACAATATCATATATGTTAGGGATTGATGGTGGGTTTCTTGATTTGGCTTTGAGGCGGGTTCAGAGAACGGTTCAGATTCAGTAGTTTCAGGAGATGGGACCTTATATGGTTCAGAGGATAGGGTTGGTTGAGTTGGTTGGGTAGTTTCAGTAGCAGGTTGATCTTGAATGGGTTGGGTAGATGGTGTGGGGATAGGAATGTTATTAGTTGGTTCAGTGTCATATAAAGCAGGTTCAGTTGTGGCTGGTGAAGAAGGAATATCATCATTAGCATCATCTAGCTCCACAGAATCTGTGTCATCATGGTAAACCTTAGGTGGTGGTGATTCTGGTGGAGTTATCTTCTGGATGGTTGCAGCAACATCTGATACAACACCTGCTATAAATGTATCATCATCCACTTGTTCTGTAGCTTGATTGGTCGGACTCACAACTGGTTCATCTATCTCCTCATGGACCTCCACTTCTGCATTATCTGCCTCATATGCAACTTGTTCAATCAAAGGCACATTTGCCACAATTACCTCTTGTGAATCATCATCATTATCAATCATCATGCCATGTCCACCTTCCGGACCATTTTCCCCATCATCACTATGATCATCATCATCTGCATCATCATTATCTTCATCATCACTATTCCCCGGGGTTCTAGGCACATTAATAGCACCTAGAGCTGGTACGAGCAACCATGGGAGCACATCCCATTCATCATTATCAATAAACTTACTCTTAGCATCTTTCATGCATTTGCAGATATTTGGATCCTGCAACCTCAAAATCTGTCATGTCCTTTGAATTTCTAGTAGAGCTCTGTTTATTAAGATCCGTAGAAAGCGTGGATACATATGAAATCTTTGATTGACTTGCTTCTCTGCATTTGATGCCAACCCTTGAAAGATAAGTCTGGAAATGTTGAAGGGTTGTTGATTTAGTATGGCTACTGTGAGAGTTCCAAGCTCTCTACTCACTAAAGTCCAAGTCCTTCTCCTAGGAGATAAGGACTGGATCACATGATGAATCAGGAACCTGTAGATCAATGGAAAACTCCCTTTCTGAAATTGTCCCTCGTTTACTCCTCTTTGGTATCCCATAGTCTCTTGAAAGACTCTTAACAACCTTGGGACCGAGTAGGATGGCTGATTGAAGTTATCATTTAGTTCCAAAGCAGCTCGTATAGTTTGTTCTCTCAATGTCATTGTTTAAAACAGATGCCTCGATCCTCTTCTTGTTCACATCACTGACATAGGTTGCTGAGCGCACATATTGTGCCTCTTTTCAAATTTTAGGGCCTTCAGTTCTGTTCCGTAGTAATATGCATACCTTCAAAAACAATTAAACAGTTAGTCCGAAAATCAATTGAAAACCCAAATTTCGAAATCGATGCGAAGATAATCGAATAACGATGTCTTACCGAAGTCGAAACAGAGCTAATGGTTGTAATCGAAGTAAAATTGTGTATTCGAGCAAGTAGGAAATAGCACGAGCAAAGGGGTTTTTCGTCTAGGTTTAAGAGGAAGATGAAGAAATATGTGAAAAATTTTCTAAGTCCCCCTTTTATATCTAATGTTTGGGTGATACAGTACCTCATTTTGTCGTCTAGCACACGACAGTTGTCATTTAATTTCAAATTTAATGTACCTCCTTTGCTCGAGTATACAGCCAAATTAACAGTTGTATCCAACTGTACTCAAGTGCATAGTACACCCTTGCTTGATGTACTGGAAATATTCTTCTCAAGCACTAGCACACATGTGAACGTGTGCTCAAAATGACTTAGCCAAATTTCTAATGATCATTATAGTGCCTGCTCAAGTATTAAGCCATACTCAAGGTGTAGTGTGCTTCACTATACTTAACAAAATTCATTCAATACAAATTTCTGAGACACACCAGTAATCGAATCTGACTTGAATATGCATCATGCTCGAGATACTTAGAAATCTATCATGACAGTGGCCTATGCTCGAGATGCAGTCTTAAGTGTTAGAGCCTTTGCTCGACTAACTTAGATTACAAAACCTCAATGTGCTCGATGTACCCTTATGCTCGAAAGCCTTAGCATATTAAATCATTCCTATGCCTGTACCCGAACTCACAACCTAAGTGTCTAGTTCACAAATTTGCTCAAACTTCTTAACAAAGCGATTCATTTCCTTAAGCTCGAACTCTCATCCCAACACCTTCTGAGCACTTCTATGCTCGAGACACTTAAATGTTTCCTACCAGGCAAACATGCTATAACACAATGATTTCATGTCATATCAAATGCTCGAAAATAAAATGCATGCTCGGAACATGTAAGGCCCGAACCCCGGGAACCCCACAGTTGGTAATCATACAAAACACTTATAAAATATTTAAACAAAAAAATTCAAGCGTTCCATTAAGCAACCAATTTCAGAGTAAAATTCAGCGAAAAATGTAAATAATAAAATAAGTTCCCAAAACCTGGGAATTTTGCCCAAAACCAACATAATTATCTTTATTAAAAAATTTTAAAAATAAATGTTTAATAATAAAATCTTCAAATCCCGTATGCCCTTCACCGTCCAAGTAGCTCCGTGCACGTCCAAGCGATAAGGCATCCTCTTCCTAACCTGAAACTCACACTAACATGCACACAAAGTCAGCTTAAGCTGAGTGAGTTCAAGTTTTAAATAAGTAACAAAAGTCTTAATAATCATTCCAACGGTTTTAAAACTGTAAACGGAAATACATCAGTTAGGTCATCACATTTAATAAATAATCATCCTTACGTATGAACATCTCTATACGTACATTCCTATATATATAAATATATATATAACATTCAATAATAACATTCAGGGTCGAGAAAACGTACAACCCAAACACGTGACATTCAGCGCATGCAAACACAAAGTAGGCACACGCAACATTCAGTAGTCGAGACGACTACAACATTCGCCAAATATTGGCCATTCTATAATATATATACACATACACACATTCTTTAACATTCCAAGGCCTACCAATACTAGCAAGCCTATGTAAAATCGTTTAAAACATTTCATCAAGCAAAATCGCTTAGGTATGCATGCTAGCCCAAAACTTAAAAAGAGTTAAACGGGGCATCAAGAACTCACCTGGGGTCAACCAAACACCGTCAACAAGCTAAGGACTCCCTAAGTACTCCCTCACAAGCAAGGGCCTGTAAATTGCACGCAACGCGTCACTAAACTGGACCGTAAGAACACACTTGCCTAATGGGCCGTTCAAGCCCAACACTTTGGCCCGAGGCCTAACAACTTGGCCCGAGGCCCAGCCCATACCCAATTACTTTACCTCAGCCCCTAAAACCTTTCAATTAACCAAATCCACCCTACGATTATGGTCGGGGCTAACCATGATGCACAACTCACCCGCCGGTAATCAAATCGAGTCGAATACACACGTAATAAATCTTAAAACCAATTGTCAAACAAATCAGCCCCAAATGGACCAAATTCCCATTTTAACCTTTTCATACCTCATAATTATGTCACTCGAGTTGATAGGGTTGATGGTTCCTTTTTACAACTCTCAATTTAACATTTAAACGAAAATTCGCGCATCGCCGAATCGATTGACCAATCACCAACCAAAACAGCCCCGAGTATCAAAAAAATAATTTTCCCACAACCCTTAGACTCCCCTAGGGCCATGCAAACTGATCCGGTTGGTCATTCAATCGATTAACGCATCAAACTCAACAATTGACAATTCTACACCCGATAAACCCTAGTTTTCGAACTAAAATCGATTGACCGACCTAAACACCTCCAATGGCCACGAAATTTTAATATGATGTAAATGTCATACCTAGGAATCTTTCTACACCAGAAAGTCTAATTTTTATCCATGGGAAGTGGGTCAATTGCACTTTGGCCGAAATCTATCCAACGAAAAGTATCGGCAAAATTGAGCATCAAAACGATTAGGGGTGAACGAAAAGAGTGCTGGGGATTGTAGTACATACCTTGAACTACTTCTAGGAGCTTGGAATTGATCAAAAAGTCGAAGCAAGGAAGGGGGGAAGCTGATTTCTTGGCCGATCGCTGCAGGGGGGAGTTAGGGTTAGGAATTGTTTTATGATATAAAATAAACGTTACATCCAAGTCCCTCCAAATTGAAGTGTAGGGAAAAATGGAAGGAAAAGTTAGGTTCTTTAACGTATCGGGATGACGTAAAGGCTTTCGAGAAACGTTGGATAAATCCCGAGAATTATACATACTCTACAAGCTTTAATTCTTGAAACCAGAATTAACGGGCGTTACAAGTCCACCCCCCTTACAATGGGATTCGTCCCCGAATCCCGATGCGACAGGAACAACTGCGGATAGAGCTTCATCATCTCGTCTTTGGACTCCCAAGTAGCCTCGGAACCCCTACGGTGCCTCCACTGCACCTTCACCTGTCTAACCACCTTATTCCTTAAAATCCTCTCCTAACGGTCAAGAATAGAAACCGGTTGTTCAACGTAGTTCAGCTTACTATCGAGTTCAATATCATCGAGAGGCACATAGGCCTCTTCATCCGCTAAGCATTTCCTCAGATGGGACACATGAAAAGTAGGATGAATCCACGTGAGCTCCTCGGGCAATTCCAGCCTATATGCTACCTCACCAACTCGGGCCAAAATACGGAACGGGCCAATAAACCTCGGACTGAGCTTCCCCCTCTTACGAAAACGAATAATGCCCTTCCAGGGAGAAACTTTTAACATAACCCGATCCCCAGCCTCAAACACAATAGGCCTTCGCCTTTTATCTGCATAAGACTTCTGACGATCCTGCGCGGCCTTCATAAAAGCCTTAATCTTATCGAGCTTCTTAGTCGTAGCCTCAACCACCTCCAAATACCCAACTGTTTCTGACCAATGGAACCCCAGCAGGCTGGAGTCCTACACCTCCTACCATACAGCATCCAAACGGTGGCATCCCAATCGTGGCATGATAACTGTTGTTATACGAGAACTCTACCAACGGTAAGTGACGATCCCAACTACCACCAAAATCGATTACACAGGCCCACAACATATCCTCAAGAGTCTGAATTGTCCTCTCGGATTGACCATCCGTCTGCAGGTGATAGGCAGAACTGATGAGGAGTTTGGTACCCATCTCCTCGTGAAACTTTTTCCAAAATCTGGAGGTAAAACGCGTATCCCTATCAGAAACAATAGATACCGGCACCCCGTGCCTAGAAACGATCTCACGAATAAACACATCGGCCAACTGCTCGGAAATAAAAGTCTCTCGGATCGGCAAGAAATGAGCGCTCTTGGTCAATCTATCAACAATTACCCAAATGGTGTCATAACTACCCTTAGGAGTACGAGGCAATTTAGTCACAAAATCCATAGTAAGATGCTCCCACTTCCACTCCAGCGGCATATCTGACAAATCATCTGGAAATACATCCGGGAAATCCCGAACAATAGGAACATCACCGACGGTAGCCACCTCGGTATTTACGTTTATGGCATACACCAGATACGCCTCGCACCCCCGCTGCATCAACTTTCCCGCCTTAAGCATGGATATAATATGTGGCGTCGCAACATTCCGATCACCGAAGACCGTAATTGGAGTCACATCCGGGGCCCTTAGACGAACGAGTTTCTGACCACAAATGATCTGAGCATCAACATTCGCGAGCCAATCCATCCCGAGCACCACATCGAAACAACCAAGCGGCATCAAATACAATCGCACCGGAAATCTATACCCAGACAACTCGATGGAACAACCCTGAATAGCCCTGTTGGTACATAGATGTCAGTAGTTCATATGTATAAAGTCTGTAATCGAGTCTGTAATATTGTTTATGTAATTGTTTGTGTAATAGCGAAGTTGTTGACAAGTTCGCTTAGGCGAACTTGTCAACCAAGCGAAGTTGTTGACAACTTCGCCTGAGGCGAAGTTGTCGTGTATTTAAGTAACCTACGGGTTACTGTTTAGGGTTCGGTTTTTAGAGAGTTTGTTTCAGAGTTCGTGATAGCTGTGATCACTTCACGTGTCAAGTGTCTGTAATAGACGTGGTTCGAGTTATAATATAACGTGGTTTCGTTTGTATCGTGTGTTCGTGTTTTACGTATTCTACGCTCGTATCTACCCACGCAGGGATTCCGCACCTGCGTAGATAGCGATATCCCGTGTACGATCCGTCCAGGAACCTACAATTGGTATCAGAGCTTTAGGCTCGATTGTGAGGTTCGGGATTTCACGCGGGTGTAGAAAACGTCTCGTTTGACCTATTCGCGGGACACGTTTTCGTTGGGATTGTGTTATACTCACCATATACAGTCTTATTCAAGCCATTACACCGACCGGAAACTGCTAAATCGTCGAAAACAGATCTGAATATTTTCAGTGTTCTTCGGGCGAAGTTACTGTTCTTCAGGCGAAGTTGCCGTCACTGGAAGTAGGGTTTCGGCGAAGATATAAGGCTAAGCGAAGTTATCCACAACTTCGCCTACCTCATAAGTTCGCCTAAGCGAAGTTATCCTCAACTTCGCTTACCTCCTAAGTTCGCTTATCTTAAGCGAAGTTATTCTCAACTTCGCCAAGTCACGCGAATTTAAGAATTTTCTAGCGAAGTTAACACTTAAGCGAAGTTAGCCTTAACTTCGCCTATAGTACTGTTTGGAAGATTTTTTAATTTTCGGGTTTTTCTTGTTTTCGCGAAGATGTCGACGATTAACATCTCAGAGTTAGTCAAAATGGAAGTAGAAGCGGGGTCGGCTACTAAGGCCCCAAGGTTGATGAAAGGAACTGACTTTGTGGCGTGGAAGGATAGATTCATTCAGTATATTAAATACCAGGATGCAAAGATGTGGGTGTGCATCCAGGATGGATATATCCCACCGACAATGGTGTACGAAGGTCGTGATGTGGTTAAGAAGTACAGCAAGATGGAGGAAGAAGAGAAGAAAATGTATGAGGCCGAGAGCAAGGCCCATGCTGCAATTACTATGGCTCTTCCTCAAGAGGTTCTCCATACATTCAGGAAGTACACTTCTGCACGAGAGCTTTGGGATGCTCTTGAGAATAGATTCGAAGGGAACGTGGGTATTCGTGCTTCGAAGATTAAGCTGTTAAAGACCCAGTTCTCTGTATTCAAGCATTTGAAGAACGAATCACTCGATGATATTATCACCCGATATTATCATCTAATGACAGAGCTGAACAACTATTTGATTGCTTACAGAGAAGAGGAAATAGTTGAAAAGCTTCTCGATGCTCTCCCACCGAAGTGGGAAATGTACACTGTTCTAATGAGGGAAGACAGAGACTTTCCTAATTATGATTTGGAGACAGCAGTAAACAAGCTCAGAACCTTTGAGCTTAATATGGTTCGTAAAGAGACACCAACAGATCAGATTCAAGACCCTGGTATGTATGGTGCCAAAGTTAACTCAGGCTCAAGTTCGAAGCCTGACTCTGCTGCTTACAACTCCAAAGGAGAGTCAGGTTCTGACTCTTCTCATGAAGGAAATGTGTCTGTAAACATGAACGGTGATGTTTGCTTTGTTGCTGGAGGATCAAGTGCTTCGAAACCTCAAGCATCCACAAGTAGTTTCTCTCCCAGTGCTTCAAGCAATAACTACACTAAGATGCCAATGAGTGTCAAATCTGCTGAAGAGCAGTTTGCAGTCTATGCATCTTTTATTGCTTCTTACGAGAACTACATACAAGGGAAGATTGTGGACCCTGCTGTTTTGGAAGAAGACTATGACCAGATCGATCCTGATGATCTGGAGGAGATGGATCTGCAGTGGCAGATGGCGATGATAGTCAGAAGAGTGAAGCGTTTCATGAAGAAGACTGGCAGAAAGTTCGTAGGTGGAAAGCCAGGATTTGACAAGTCAAGGGTGAGGTGTTACAATTGCCAACAGAATGGACACTTTGCAAAAGAGTGCACTAATGCACGGGTAGAACGTAGTCAGGGGAGGACTACACAGCAAAGTGGAAATAACAATGGGAATAGAGCCATGATGTCTGATGCTGGTGAATACAACTGGAATATGTTCTCTGGAGAACTCTTTGAGCAAGCACACATGGCAAAGGTTGCAGTTGAAGAATGTATGAAAGCTGCTGAGAATGAAAAGGCTTTCATGGCTGATGACCGGAACTCCGAGGTATGTACTAAACCTATCTGTACTAAATGTGAGAACTTGTCTGAACAGCTTGCTACAATTACTGATCAGTATGTTAAATTGGATGCCGAATTTAAAACCTTGAAAGAAGATCATCATTTTACAAAGACAAGAGAAAATAATTATAGAATAAAAATTAAAGCGTGTGAAAAGGACGTTAAAAGTTTAAAAACAAAATTAGCTGAGAAAATTGATGTGATCGATCTAAGCTACGAGGTTTTAGAAGAGAAAACCAAATTAATTGCTGAAAAAGAAAAACAGATTGCTGACCACCAGGTAAAAGTGGTGGAACTAAATAGGAAACTGGAGCAATTCTGGAATTCCTCTGCTATTCTTGATCACCTCGTCAGTGATCAAGGTTCCTCACCTAAAAGGGGAGGAATTGGTTACCATGAGGTTCCACCACCATATAACCATAATTATACTTTCAATCCTAGTGTTCATGAATCTGTTAATTTTGTAGCTGATCAGACAGGTACTGCTAAGGAAACTGGTAAAGTACCGGAAGTTAGTAAAGGCGAAACAAGTTTGCCTGTTTCAAAAATTAAAATTTCAAGTCCAGTCTCATCTGATTCGGATAAGTCATCCGAGTCGGGTAAGACAAAAGAGAAGGAAGTATTACCCACTAGTGGAGAAAATGTTAAATCAACTCAAAAGAGTACTCCACTCAACCCATATGTCCCACCTTATGTGAGACGTACGGGTGGTAATACTGCCTCCACATCTAAAACATCTGCTGAAAAGAAAGCTGAATATAGATGTTGTTTTAGATGTAATCAAACAGGGCATCTTGTTGCTGATTGCCCTCTGAAGCAGCGTTTCAGAGAGGTGAGGCCCTCGAAAACTGAGACTAAGGTTTCTGGAAATCGTTTAAATGTTAAAAATGAAAACCATTCAAATTTGAAATATAATACAGGTTTTCAAAGAAACACATCTCGTTTTTATACCACTAATAACCAAACCAAATGCTATAATTCTTTTGATTCTATTAATGATCGTCGGTTTGGTTGGCCTCACTATCAGTCTCCAAGGAGGTATCCTGTTAGGACTCGTGAAAATTTTCCTAATGCTAACTATGGTCAATCAAGGTGTGTGAGTTCTGATAAGAAGGTTAGTCGACCCAAGACCAAGAGGTCTTGGGTCCCCAAATTTTAATAATCTCTTTTGTTTGTGCAGGAACAGTTGAACAGGGCTTCCAATAATCTTTGGGTTGTGGACAGCGGCTGTTCCCGGCACATGACTGGTAACAAGGATTTGTTACAAGATTTAAAACCTGTTCAAGGGACAAGAGTCAGTTTTGCTGGTGAGAGTGGAGGCAGAATAACTGGAAGGGGTACGGTAACTAACGGGAAGATGACGTTAGAAAATGTGAACTTTGTTGAAGAACTGAAGCACAATCTGCTGAGTGTGTCGCAGATTTGTGATAAAGATTATATCGTACACTTCACGAAGACTGATGCGATTGTGTTGAAGCCTGGTTTTCAAATACCAGAGGAGTGGATTGTAATGAAGGCTCCACGTGATCGAAATACTTATATGATGGATTTAAGTTCAACTGAGATGTCAACGGAAGAGTCGTGCCTTTTGACGAAAGCAAGCGAATCGGAATCTGAACTGTGGCACAGGAGAATGGGGCACATTCATCTTCGGAAGATGAACCATATTGTCAGACATGGGCTTGTGTTGGGTGTTCCCTTAAAAAGTTTCAATTTTGAAGACAAATGTCTTGCGTGCAAAAAGGGAAAGCAGCGCAAGAAGTCCCATCTCACCAAGAAAATAAACTCAATTGCCAGTACACTGGAACTGCTTCATATGGATCTCTTCGGTCCTGTGAATGTAAGAAGTCTAGGAGGTACAACTTATTGCTTGGTGATCACTGATGACTACTCACGATACTCGTGGGTATACTTCCTGAAATCAAAGGACGAAACGGCTCAACTGGTGAAGAATCTGATTACCAAAGTTGAGAACATTATGGATAAACGAGTGAAGTTCATCAGAAGTGACAATGGTTCTGAGTTTAAAAATTTTGAAATGGAGATCTTCTGTCTGTCAAGAGGGATTGAACACCAATTCAGTGCTCCGTATACTCCGCAACAGAATGGAGTGGCTGAAAGGAAGAATAGAACTTTAATTGAAGGAGCCAGGACTATGCTGGCTGATTCGAAGCTTCCGGTGGTGTTCTGGGCTGAAGCTGTTTCTACAGCTTGTTATGTCCTGAATAGAGTGTTAACGGTAAAAAGACTTAATAAAACATGCTACGAGCTGATGCATGGAAGAAAGCCCAATTTGTGTGGACTTGAAGCTTTTGGGTCCCCGTGTTCAATTTTAAAGGCACATTCAAAGTTTGGTGAAGCAGCCGATGAAGGAATCTTAGTCGGCTATGAAGTTGGGACTCCCAACAGGCGTGTCTTTAATACAACGAACGGCAAGGTTGAAGTGGTATGTAACACCGACATTACGAGTTACAGATCGCCAAGACCGAGCATCGGACCTCCTGGGATTTTCGACTATGATAGGCTCTTCAAGTCTTTTAACATACCTGATTTGGTTCGTACAGAAGAAGAAGAACGTGTTGCTACGAAGATGATTCTAGATGAGGAGGAAAATTTGGCACATAGACAGCTATTTGATGATTGTCAACCTTCCTCATCAAATTCTATCGGTTCCCCTGCTGTCTCTCCTGGAGAAGAGTTTATCAATCCATTTCACTCTCAGCCAGAAACAACCATTGATGAGCTCTCAACTAATTTAGAAGATAATTTGCATGTCGGTGCTGTGCCGACCACGAGAATTCACAAAGATCACCCTCTGGAGAATGTTATAGGTGATGTGTCCTCCAGTGTACAAACCAGAAGTAGCTTGAATGAGCACACCTGTGTTTATACAAGCATTAGAGAAACGGGTATAATGAACGAATGTTTGTACTCATGCTTTATTAGCCAGATTGAACCGAAAAATTATCAAATGGCTCTTAAGGACAGCTAGTGGGTTGAGGCCATGCAAGAAGAGTTGGCTCAATTTAAGAAGATGGACGTTTGGACTTTGGTTGAAAAACCAAGGAATGTGCATGCAATAGGCACAAAATGGGTGTTTAAGTGCAAGAGAGATGAAAAGGGGATCATTATAAGAAACAAGGCGAGGCTGGTCGTTAAAGGATTTAATCGAGGGGATAGATTATAATGAAGTGTTTGCTCCGGTTGCCAGGTTGGAAGCGATAAGATTGTTTTTGGCGTTTGCTGCTTTTAAGAAGATGAAAGTGTTTCAGTTGGACGTGAAGAGTGCGTTCCTCAATGGGAAAGTTGATGAGGTTGTGTATGTTGAGCAACCTCCGGGTTTTCCTGACCCAGACTTTCCTGATCACATATACAAGTTGAGCAAGGCGCTGTATGGATTACATCAGGCACCTCGTGCCTGGTATTCAACGTTATCGGACTACTTGCTAGAGAATGGTTTTGAAAAGGGTTTGATTGACAGCACACTGTTTGTGAAGAGAGATGGAAGTGACTTCCTGCTAGTTCAAGTCTACGTGGATGACATCATATTTGCTGCATCAAGAGTATCCATGTGTCAGGAATTCGAAGCCGTCATGAAGAAAAGATTCGAGATGAGTGCTATGGGTGAACTAACGTTCTTTTTAGGATTGCAGGTTGATCAAAAGAAGGATGGGATGTTCATTCATCAAACAAAATATGTTCATGATGTCCTCAAGCGTTTCAAGATGGAGGACTCTTCTCCATTTGACACTCCAATTTGCGTCAACCACAAGTTGGGAGCTGAAGTAGACGGTGACGCAGATGTGGACCCAACTCAGTATCGGGCTATAATAGGTTCTTTGATGTATTTAACTGCTTCTAGGCCTGATATAATGTTTTCTGTTTGTCTTTGTGCTCGTTTTCAGGCAAACCCAAAGGAATCTCACATGAAGGGTGTGAAGAGGATTTTGCGGTATCTCAAAGGCAAGCCGAAGCTAGGGTTGTGGTACCCGAAGGGAGGAGACGTGGAACTGGTTGCTTATACGGATTCTGATTATGGAGGGTGCAATCAGAGTCGGAAGTCGACTACAGGAGGATGTCAGTTTCTCGGTGGAAGATTAGTTTCATGGCAGTGCAAGAAACAGACGTCAGTCGCAATCTCAACGTGCGAAGCTGAATATATGGCAGCATCCAACTGCTGTTCTCAGGTTTTGTGGATTCAGCAACAATTGCGCGACTATGGTCTGAATTTCTTACTCACTCCTATTTTAATTGATAACACTGCTGCCATCTCAGTAATTAACAATCCCGTGAAACATAGTAAAACTAAACATATTGACATTCGTCATCATTTCATACGGGATTGTGCTGAGAAGAAACTGATTAAGGTCGAAAAGGTCGATACGCTAGATAATTTCGCTGATTTATTTACAAAAGCGTTTGATAAATCCAGATTTCAAAACCTAATTGAGCTGAACGGGATGATCAATCCCGAGTAACCATGTTTTTATTCGTTAAAAAAAAAAAAAAAAAAAAAAAAAAAAAAAAAAAAACGTCACTATTGCTTAAAATAAGTCGGTGACCTCAGTTTGATGGACAAATCCTCGGATATGTTTTGGTCCTCGTTTCTACTTGTAGAGAATGAGGGTCGCCATTAACCAGATGACTGAAAGTGACCGGGGCGGTTATGATGTGTTTTCTTTCTGTCGCTGAAAATTAGTCGGTCATACTTAGTTAGAAGGACACATACTTGTATGTGGTCGGTCCAGTTGATCCATTGGATCTTCAGGATTGCCGTTTACCTGAAGACTTTGACGTGACCGGGGCGATTGAAGTCAAAATTTTTTTTTTGAGGGAAATGAAATTACTTTTCAAGTCTGTTACTTCGTAAGAAGTTCGTTAGCTATGTTAAACGGAAAATTGATCTAACCTTGGAAAATGATATATATACTGATTGTGTGTGCTTAACTAGTGAAGTTATTAGGCTTAAAAGGCTTTAGGACAATCATTGTATGTCATGGTAACTTTTTATGGTGCGTAAAAGTAGATGTGATACAAACTAATTTTACTTGATTTTACGTGGAAACTCCTTAAGAGTTTTGCGTGTCTTCATATATATCTTTTCGAATGATAGGCAGAAAAGCGATTACCCAGTCATACACGAGCCCATGTGTGTTCTGATTCCCGTGAAGAAAGCGTTTCAAGACACTGCAGTGATCCAGATTCGGGACTTGCAGTTAATTTCTACTTTGAAGTCTATGTTGTTAAAAAAAAAAAAAAAAAAAATTATATTTGGAGTTATTGTAACATATTAGTGATCATAAAATCAAGACTTCTCTATCTTAGAGCAAGAAGAAGAACGGGAACCAGAAGGAGAATACATACAAGTTAATCAGACACTATGGGTCGAAGTCAATTCGGGGTGACTTGGGGAAAGCCAAATACGCTTTGAGGATAGATAGGAGGCATCAATATTTCTGAGTTGTTGCCCACTTAAATTTTAAGGATTAATTGAACCTAACTCGTATCACAGAAACGATGAAAACCACTTTAAGTTATACCTGCTTACAACCTGTCTCTATATGTCATAATACAGCTAAACACGGATCTATGTGACAGTCACGTAGTTAGTATGATTCCTGTTAGGATCTTTTCTAAAACATAGCTGTCCCTACCTAGACTGAAATTTGATCCCTTATTCGTTAAATTTTTATAAGTTTTTCCTATTTTTGTAGTTGTATTATTTTATAACTGGTTACTTAGACATGATCATTTTTGTTTAACTCTTTTTGGAAGTTTCAAATGTTAATTGCAAAATGTTCAAACTTAAAGGTTTGATTTTGAAATTATAGGCGAAGTAGTTGAATCAGGCGAACTTGTGCTTAACTTCGCCTAGGCGAAGTTATCCGTAACTTCGCCTGAACTTCACTGACCCTATATAAGGATTTTTTAAACAGTAAATTCATTATTTTCAAAAAATCCAGCGAACTTAAGCAGAGCTTTTCCGGCGAACTTATCATCTTTTTCCGATTTCGATCTTCGTTTCCAGTTTCTATTATCAGTTGAGGGTACGTGTTGTCGATATACCTCACAAACATGTTCTTTCATGGTCGTTTTTACCCGGTTCGAGACCTCGGGTCGTCGGACCTTCAAAATCGAAACTTTCAAAACTTGTGTTAACGTGTGCATGGACATCCTTCTCATCTAAACATCCTTAATATCATGTGTTTTGATGTCCTTGATTGTCGAACTTAGCCGAAATCACCGGATTTCCGGTGGTTGGAATCTGAACAGTCGCCGATTCAGTTCAGGCGAAGTTAGGGTTTCGGCGAAGTTATCATCAACTTCGCCAGACGATTAATTTCGCCTGAGGCGAAGTTATCCACAACTTCGCCTAAGGCTTAATTTCGCCTAACCCTTATCTTCGCCTGAGGCGATGTTGTGAAGAGGCGAAGTTATCACTAACTTCGCCCAGACCTTTTTACTTAAAATTAATTAGACGAACTTAAAGATGAAGCGAAGTTGTTCCCAACTTCGCCTCATCTATAACTTCGCCTATACAGGTTTGACCACAACTTCGCTACTGGTAATCAAGCGAACTTATGTACAACTTAAACGTTTATCTAACTTGGTTCGTTTTGTGCAGATATGGCTGCTGTTGGAGGTGCAGGTGATGACGGTGATGATCAAAGACAGTTCTTTCCAGCCCATAACCAGTTCATAACACTTGACCCAGATGCAAAGGGCGTGGAAGACTACAGGGAGATAATTACTTTTCTCCTACGCTCAAGGATTTATCATGCAGTAACAACTACCCTGCCTATTTCGCTGCCGAATATTGAAGACTTTTGGCAGACGGTAGAGTATGATTGCCGGGTTCAGCCCCCGGTCATGCGAGCCACCGTTAACGGTCAAGTCGTTCAGTTTTCTTCTGAACATATACGGGTGGCGTTGCAGTTTGGTGAAGAAACGAGGGATGACCCAACGGAGTTTGTTGCGCCATTCCGTGATGGGGCGTTCCTCAGGATGGGATATTCGGGTCTCTTAGGAGACACTCAACGGAGGAAGGGGTTCCTCTTAGATCAGTGGCGCTTCCTCATGCACGTCATGATCGTATGTATGTCAGGACGGAAGGCAGGCACTGATGGAATGGGTGCGACAATGCAGTCTGCTATGACTGCATTGACTTATAATAAAAGGTATTCGTTCAGCCAAATGATCTTTTACGAGATCGACAGGCAACGAAGGGCTGTGGCGCGTGAGCGGTTTACGATGTATCCTCGATTTCTACAGATGATTTTCAATCATGTGGCTCCGACGCTGCCTCAACGACGCCCTATACGATACGTTGAAAGTGTGACTAAACGTATCTTTGCACAGTGTCGCACGTCTAGCGCGCGAAGCAAGCCTGAGCTGCGTCCCAGGCATACTCCGCTCTTTGGGTATCTTATAAACCCGGAGTATGTGCCTGCGGCAGGGGACGAGTTCAGAGACCCAAGACAACAACAGGCGGCAGCACCCCAGGCTGTATCAGCTGCGCCTGCTGTATCTACTGCTGTATCTGCTGCTGTGCCAGCTTCTGAGATTGATCTTGACGCCATGTTCGGCGGGCAAGGATTGTTTGATATGGACCGATTTGATCCACATGAGAATATTCCAGTATCGGGTCCACAAGTTGATTTTGATGATGTGATGGAAGAGGCAAGACAGATGATGGTAACACATGAGAGAACGGTTGGGAAACAGAAGAGAATTGTTGACGATGACGACGAGGAAGATGATGAAGAAGAAGCTGTGCGGCTGGTAAGAAAGCGTTCACGTAGGGAAACGACAGGTATGGGTGTGGGAGCCGGAGAGACTTCAAGGTTTGCACGTTTTGCTCCACCTGCCTTGTCTGGTATGTCCCTTGTTCCTACCTCTGTGCAGGTATCGAGTACAAGCGCTACGGTTGTTCCCGTAGTGGCTACATCGTCGGCTGACATTCCATCGGTCACAGCCGTCCAGACGTCGGCTCCAGCAATTGTGTCTCTACCACCTTCAACGTTTACTCCATCGGTGGTAGTAGCACGATTTGTTGAGTCTACGGTCACCACTACTGCAGGAGTATCGGGTACGGTACCACCTGCGGACACGCCCTCTTCTGACTCGGAACGGATAGCTTCACTAGAGCGGATTGTAGCTGAGCAGTCAAAGACTATTCAAAGCCTAGTGGAAGCAAATCAACTGCAGGCATCCCTCCTGGCTGAGCACGGGAAAATAATAGATGCCTTGAAGGTGTTCTTGGCATCTCAGGGGGAGATGAGCTGTAGAGGAGATGAGTTGAGGACCAAGCGTCGAGAAGACCAAGACGATGATCCCAATGCACCGGAAGGTGCAGGTGGTGAGCTGCCAAGAACCTCTCAAGCTCTTGGAGCTTCCACAGCTGAGGGGGAGTCTACCGAAGCGGCTGGTGGTGATGATGTAGTGATGGTGGAGGATGACGTGATCGATGCGCTGAAGGAACTTGATGATGACATGTTCAGCGACGATGTGTTATTTGATGAAGATGTTCTGCCAATCAGTGAGATTGAAAAGATTGGTGCAGAAATTGTGATAGAGAATGTGATAGAAGAAGGGGAGATTGTTGAAGAAAACGTTGAACACGAGATCCCTGAGGTTGAGAAAGCCGATGTGAGGGCTGAGATGGATGAGACTACTGAGTGGGAGGAGCAGCCTAGGTGGAAGGAAGGCTGTGCTCATTGGTTTATCAAGACCAAGAAGCCTGCTGTTCCAGCCATGTTCAAGAAGAGCTATAACATTAAAGGCTATGCTGAGGCGAAGAAGGGAATCATCAGTTGGATTTATGATGAACAGATCAAGTTATTTGTGGTAAAACGTTATGATGGCATTCAATACTTCAAGAGAATGTTGAGATCTTTCAACACGTTGCCGGAATGCGAGGTGAAAGATTTGGGCAGGTTGGGCCTGATAAACAGAAGTGACAACAATATGGCAAGAATGATTGAGAAGATTGTGTGGAAAGAAGGCGTAAAAGAAAAGAAGTTTGAACTATTAACGCCACAGAAGGGAAAGCTCGTGGAGGATACAGAGAGGGGATTGAGAGCAGATGGCAAGCCATGGATGGTGATGAAGTACAAGCCGATCCGATGCATCAAGGAGGTTCCAATGAAGAATATGCCTCAAGATGTGTTGAAGAATATAAAATGGTGGTACGTTGATTGCCAGTCTGCTGAAGCCGTGATGGAAGACGAAGATGAACAAGAAGTGCTGAGGGTGTATGACCCGATGCATCTTGTTAACTTATCGAAAGCTGATTTGCAAGCGTTGAACGAAAAGAAAATATTCTATATTCCTGCTTGGAAGGATGAAGCAAGGAAATATCAGCGAGTAGTCACGGTGTGTGTTAGAGAAGGAGTGCACGCATGAAGATACAGGATTACAAGACAAGAGCTGAAAGATCAAGATATGAAGCTACTGCCAAGGGGGAGTCTGTTGGTACATAGATGTCAGTAGTTCATATGTATAAAGTCTGTAATCGAGTCTGTAATATTGTTTATGTAATTGTTTGTGTAACAGCGAAGTTGTTGACAAGTTCGCTTAGGCGAACTTGTCAACCAAGCGAAGTTGTTGACAAGTTCGCCTAGGCGAACTTGTTCAACGAGCGAAGTTATTGACAACTTCGCCTGAGGCGAAGTTGTCGTGTATTTAAGTAACCTACGGGTTACTGTTTAGGGTTCGGTTTTTAGAGAGTTTGTTTCAGAGTTCGTGATAGCTGTGATCACTTCACGTGTCAAGTGTCTGTAATAGACGTGGTTCGAGTTATAATATAACGTGGTTTCGTTTGTATCGTGTGTTCGTGTTTTACGTATTCTACGCTCGTATCTACCCACGCAGGGATTCCGCACCTGCGTAGATAGCGATATCTCGTGTACGATCCGTCCAGGAACCTACAAGCCCTAGTCACGGACACGGATTTTCCTACAGCGACCTCAACCTCAAACACATCGACTACGCGCTCGGGTGATTTATTCAACGAGGAACAGAAAGCGGTAGGCACAAAACTTCTACTGGCGCCCGAATCAAATAAAACTGATGCCCGTAATTCATCAAGTAGAAAAGTACCTAGGACGATATTATACTACAGCTTAGCTACACGGTCATCACATACGATTTCAAAGGAACAAGAAATTATAACGGTGGAATGAAAGCTAAATAAGGAAAAGTACCTGAAACGACATCCATATCCTCTTTTGCTTCCTTCTTGGAGATGTTGAAGGCCATCGCCCTGGCCTTCGGCTTCTCATCCATCTTCCCCCTCGAGGAAGTCCCCTGACCGGATTCCCCCACCTTACTGGTAGGACAGTTTGATGACAAGTGACCGGAACCCTTACAGCGGAAACAAGTCAGAGTCGGACACTCGTAGTGGGGGTGCCCAACCTTATCGCAACGAAAACAGGTGCCGGACCCACTCTTACACTCCCCCCTGTGTAGTTTGCCGCACTTCTTGTAATTACTGAGTGTCGCATCCCTCCTAAATTCAGAAGTCTTAGTCTTCACCCTTTTCCCAGATGAACTAAAATTGTTTCCCCCAGGTCGCTTACCATACGAATTAGTGTTCCAAGTCTTCCTAGCCTTGGTCAGCGGTAACTTCTCCCTCTGATCATATAATGTACCTGCCAAGGTAACCACCGAGTGAAAGGAGTTTATGTCGGTGGTCACCACTCCCCTACGAATATCCACCGGAAGGCCCTTCACATACTTCTTAATCCTTTTTGCCTCAGGGGTAAGCAGATCGGGACATAAGCGAGCCATTTTGTTGAACTTGGTGGTGTATTCCCGATGTGTCATACTGCCCGCCTCCAAGGTCAAGAATTCATGTTCAATTTTATCCAATTTGTGCGGAGGACAGAACTGATCGAGAACCAACTTCTTCAATCCATCCCATGTCATCCTCCTAATCGATCGATCACCCATAGCCTGCACCAGATTATCCCACCAACATAATGCCTCGGAACGAAATGAGGCGGTAGCATAAGTGACCATGTCATCTCCCTTGCACTTACTAACCCTCAGAACGACCTCCATCTCTCTCACCCAATGATGAGCTGCCAAAGCATTTTTAGTACTATCGAAAGAAGGAGGGTCACACTTTTTGAAGTCCCCATACGAACAACCCCGAGTAGATACACTAATAGTCCGAACCTCGTCCTAATCCCCACTCGGTACATACACCTATTCCTCTTCCTCGACCAGTGTCTCCTTATCCTTCTTCCCTTTATCCGAACCTTTACGAACCAATGACTCTTCCATGGCCCTAACGGCCTCAGCAACGATCTCGGGAATGGCGCTATGGAGCACCTGGTAAACCTCGTCGGCTATAGCCGCGCGCATAGTAGGATCTAAGGCGGGGTTATCCCCCTCCTCGAGAATCGGGGTCTCCTCCCGCTGGGGAGTAGGAATCTCTCTCTCGACTTCGGCACGTGGGTTACGACCACAGCCGCGAACACTAGGACCACCTCTCTTAGCAGCTCGAGTATTAACCATGTCTTATCCCTACAAAGACAGAATTTTAGCACGGTCAAGTACAAGTGGTAATTAGAACATGTAAGGTAAGGGTAAACTTCTAATGACGTTGATCAAGTGTAATTAGTCATTTACTTTACCCGCCGTCCTAGCCATCCCCTGCCCCTAACCATGTTAGCCTTCTATCTAACACTTAAACAGTTAACCACATACCGGGAACTTTTAAAGTTAAAGGAATGACTAAATAATGAAAAGTTACCTCTTGGCGTGCAGCTACTCGCGGTGGGCATACTGGTCTCTTTTCTTACAGTTCAAGTCCAAGCATTCGGGGATGCTCGGATCCCTTGAGAAAGGCAATCACATCATCCAACTTAAAATTGGGAAAACTAGCTTTTTCTTTGATAAACTTGCTGGCAGTGTACCATTCACCGTACAAAGATGATAGAAGCTTTTTGTTCAGCTCAAAGTCAGAGATCTGCAAATCAGTCGTTCTTATATCGTTCACAATTATCATAAACCTCTACAACACTGATTTCAGTCTTTCCCCGTCCTTAAACTTGAACCTGTCTAATTTTTACTTCAATCTATCTTTCTTGATGTCCCTTAATTCAGTATTCCCTTCAAACATTTTGATAACTGCATCATACATACCCTTTGCAGTCTTATGATGATTAACAGTTGTCAAAATCTCCCAAGAAAGCCCTAACTTCAGCATAGACAAAGCTTTATCATCCCGTTTCTTCATTTTTAGCTCAACGGTGGTAGTGTTATTTGCAGCTGTTGAAGGAACGTAGTTTCCTTCAGTGATGGAAGTCCAGAGCTCTGGGTCATTGTAGTTCACAACTGCTTCGAAGATCACCTTCCATTTGATGAAGTTTTCTTGTCCTAGCAGTCTTGGAATCTTGTTGGTGGAGACTTCTTGGTCTTCCATTTCAGTGAAAACAGAGTAAAGCTTCAAGCTTTTTCACAACCTTCTGTCCCGTTGTCACACCCCGACCAAAGGCGGCGGAACATGCCGAGTTGTAACGATTGTCCATAAGCACATGACACTAATTAAAGTGACAGTATTTAATAAACTCATTTCATTTCACAACATCGAAAATGTCACATAACAATAATCCATAAAATAACCATAAACAAGATATCACAAAATATGGTAAATTTGATATTGTTCATTTTTACTAATATCCTAAGGTCTTTGATTTCGTTTTCTTCACAATCATAAATCAACCAAGATGCAAACCTGCAACATTTCATAAAATAAAGTTTGTCAACACAAAGGTTGGTGAGCAATTCATAAGTTTAATCATATTAGTATATAATAAAGATAGCCACAAAACTTGCATACGAAACGATAAATAAAAGTGGTAATTTGGATAAATAGATATCGCTAAACACATTAGAGACACCTAGCTATAAGGGGATGCCAAATAGTCTAGGATTTTATAGTTATCGTTAATTGCATTACGTTAACGACACCTTGCTATAAGGGGATGCCAAATAGTCTAGGATTTTATAGTTCCACCAACCAAAAGCGATAAACACATAGGCATATAAGCATAGAACACCAAATCGAGCAATTATTTAGGTAAAGTATACAACTACGTTTGTGGTTTAAGATTCAAATATAAAGCATTTTGTTAAATAAATATGAAATGTCACCCCAAAATAAAAGATGGAAAATGGGGTATGAAGTACTCACCTTCAAGTAGTAAACTTGAAAAATGATAATTTGGAGATTTGTCGGAACGACGAGTTTAACGCACAATGTCTAAAAAGAAAAGAAGTCTTGAATTTAGAAAGGTTGTCTTGAAGGTCTTTAAACAAAATAAATGTTGAGAAATGTAACTAATTAAAGTTCAAGGTTTAAAATGTAACTATTTAAGAATTTATAATAATAACCCTTTAAAAATGTAAGTTTGCTCGAAACCGGGTTAAAGTATCTAACCTTAATATTTACTCAACCTATGTTAAGTAATAAGGTGGGTAAAATGCAAGAATGCAAATCCCTTTGGAATAAAGATACTAAAACGGTTTTTTTTTTTATCGAGTGTTCGGGTTGTCGGTTCGGGTCTTGATAATTGGTCAAACCCAAAGTCAACTTTCCAAAATATTGAATGTTATGAGATAACTCAATAAAATTTAATAAGACTTAACCAAGTATGTAGTTCCATTGTTTTAGAACTAACAACGCACGTTAAGCGAGTGTTCGGTTTTGTCGGTCCAAACTTTGTTATGAGATCAAGTTGGATCCAACATTTCCAATTACTTAGGAAAATATTTAAAAATCAATTTGTAACTATTTTTAAAGAAATATACAAGTCTTGATGGCTAAAAAAACACACTTGTGTGTCTTAAGCGAGTAAGAATCGGTTTGGTTTGGTTTCCATCTCACAACAAGTTCATAGATGGTTTCCACATGTCCAAACACTAAAGAACTTGTATAATAATGTACAAATAAAAATACTTTAAGTTTTACAACCAAAAGTTAACAATAAAGTCTTTAAACAAAAGTTCGGTTTTCGATTCGGATCGTGTTTCGGGTTAAGACCTAGGTAAGATTCTACAAACCCATAACCATAGAATTTGTAAAAATGATTTTAGAAACTTAGATCTAACAATAAGTATGTTTAAACAATTGTTTAACAAAACTAGTAACAAAGTTCGGTTTACGGTTTAGAGCTATTTACGGTTAAACCGAAGCATAGACTCTTAAAAACCCATAACCATGGAACTTGTAAACATGACCAACAAACTAAAATAAGCAAGATTAATATGTATGAACAAGTTATATAGATGTATATATATCAAGGACACGAAGTCCTCCATGAAGCCTTGCCTTATGAGGTCCGAAACCTCACCGACCGGAATCGGAGAAGTAACTACCAAAGGTAAACAAGGGGTGTATATTATATATATGTTGCACAACCATAAACAAGTATTAATAAGGCTACATAAACTAATTAAGATGAAAGACTAAAAACCTTCAAGAACACTTAAGAAGATAACCTTGAATCTTTGATGTTTGAGAAAGTTTTTTTTTTTTTTGGAGTTGTAGCAATGGAAAATGAAGAGGAAATGTGGTGTATATATAGGGTAATGTTGGTGGTCAAATATGGGTGTGAGACACAAGAGGTTTCATGCAAAATGGATCAAGACAAAAACACAAAACAACAAAAAATAAATAAATAAATAAATAAAAATAAAAATAAAAATAGGATGTTTTCAAGACCAACAAGTGTGAAACAATATTGTAACATAAATTCATCATTTTGATTATAACATAAGCTTCGGTTTACAAATCGGGTCGGTTTACATAATAAACAAACACAAAAACGAATACAAACAAGACCCGAAATTGACGAATGTCACACCCGTGGCCATAAGCGAGCTTACTCAAGCTCTGATACCACTTGTCAGGACAGGGAGTCAGGTGAAACCTTTTAAAAGGTTGACAAGAACACACCGACTCGATTACCCAAAGGCCTGTTAAATATCACGGCGGAATCAGAATATCCAACGAGTGGGAACGAATGAGTGAAAATAGCAAACACAAAACAATAATAGAAGATCAATAAAAGAACATTCAAAGACAAAGATTCACTGTATTTAATATATCATTAATGGAACAGTGGAAGGAATGTCTAGGGTTTCGTGTGACGGCGGCAGCGGCTGTACGAGGAAACAAATAGAATATTCTTTGGAATGTTTCTCGTATTCCGTGTGTACCAACCTTATCCAAATTCGTGCCCTAAATGGAAACCTAGGACCCTTATTTATAGACCCTGGCATTCCTTCTAGAAGTTCCTAATCATTACATAATGAAATACAAAATAATACAAGTGTTGAGTCCTCGAGCAAGATAACAGTCTTGCTCGAGCAAACTCACTATGCTAGGTATGCTCGATGAGTGTCCTCGAGCATACTTTACTTAAAAAATCTTCAGTGAAGATATTCCCTTCCAGCAGACTTCATCCTTCTTGACCGGTCCATGCTTTGCTCGAACTAGTCCATCGAGCAAGCTCATTTTTCTTGATGTCTTCAGTTATACTTATTCAGCAATCTTTAGCATGCTCGGATGTAAATATTTCTCGGGAACTGAACTGTGCTCGAAGTTCTTGCTTTGATCACGTGACATCTTCTTATTGCATCCATGCTTGTCCCCATGTGCTCGATCATCCTGTGCTCGTAACACTTGGTTAAAACTTGTATGATCAAGCTGTTTGCTCGATTGGCAATCCATGCTCGATAGAAGAATACTCTTGCTCGTTGAAGTGTAGCTTGCTCGAAGCCTTAACACTTAGAAGAATCAACCATTTAAGGTTCTGAAAACCTTGCTCGAAGTAGTAAAACCATGCTCGATCGTCTATGCTTGCTCGAAGTTCATACTTAGCCGTTTTCTGAGGAGGTTGAGAAGATTCCAATCTTCCTTATCATAAATCCGACCCAACATAAAAGTTCGTTGGGAATCTAAATATAGCCCCGAGTTCACTTGCGAGCAGGCATACCGAATGAAGACCAAGTACCCACACCTCTTCATTACAGCTTAATATCTAATTTCGGGACAAAATTTCCAAAAGTAGGGAATATTGTACTATTTTGGTTTTCCGCTTTCTTGTATTTGTGATGTTTACCTGACCCGGTTTGTAATCGGGTAAGTTATCAATAAAATCTCGCATTTGTTTAAGTATACTTATTTCTTTTATTTATTTATTTATTAAGAATAACTATGAGAAATGTGCATAACATACCCCTAAACTAATGAATTACCCACTTGTGCGCCCAACCCCAAAGTCTAAGGATCCAATTGCAAGATTTACACCAAAAATATTTTCCCTCCATCTTCTCCTTCACCACCGATGTTCTATACCCTCCTTTCTTGTTCCTTAGTTCACGGCTTAGTCAAGGTAAATAGTCATATCAAATCATTTGTTAACCAAAATCGCACCCACCGACACTCTAATTATTGAATATGATAATAAATGGGCAGCTAATTTGATTTACATTCGAATCGCGGCTAATTGACCTCTAATAATATAAATAAACTATTGTAATCTGATTAAATAGTACTACATATTTTTTTACTACATAACTATCTAAATCCCTCAAATCAATTTTGTTTCAGAAACCACCTAGCACCCCGTTTGATTCATGTTCGTGGCCGGAAACCTAATTGGCCATCCACCCTTAATTCGTCACTTATTATGGTAATTGACATATGCTTTTAATTTGTTTTTAACCAAAAAAAATGTTAACCCAAAACCAATTTTGATTAACGTCAATCAATTTGACCCAACTTAAATTCTAGGGTTCGAGTGGGAATAACACGTACTAGTTATAAGTTATGGATTTTATAATATAACTGAGTTAAACACCTGCCCTAGTGGCATGTGCATGTTTCTTAGTCACTTGAACCGCCCTGGGGGGCACTAGTTCGAATCCCCCAAGCCTGGTTTTGGGTTATTATTATATTTTTTTCTTTTTAGCAAATTTTGTCATTATTTTGTGTTTAAAACATTAAATAAACGTTGTTTTTGAGAAACCAAACTCCCGGCTTGTTGGTTTCTTGTCTTTAAACTTTTATTTTCTCTAATAATATTTTAAATACACACACATATATATATATAATGAATATGATAATAGTATTTTTATCACCCGCTTGACGAACCGAACGATGCTAAATGTTCAAAATAAATTTTTGCATAACTTTCATCATTAATAAATACATATTATTATATATATTATAATTATTTCATTCAACTACTAATATTTATCATACGTATTGGAAATCAAACCTAAATAATAATAATATTAATATCAATATTAATATTAATATTAACAATAACATTAATAATAATAATAATAGTTTAAACCCTAAAAGACAACAAATCCATTTTTTTAAAACTGATTAACCGTTAGGTCATGTTGCATTATTTGTTTATACACACTGTAGTTTACTTTAAAAATTTAATTAAACTAATGATTTTAATTATTATTTTACTTAAAACCCTATCGAATCCCTAAATCCATCATAAGTCTTGTTATTATTTTGTTTAATTAAGGAAAATTGGAAATAAATAATCCCACCTTTTGTATATTGGCCGATAATAATCTCACTTTTAAAAAACACTAGCAATGGTCCCACCTTTTAACTATTTTTGTTTCACTGATCCTCCGTTAAAAAATACTTAATGTCGTTATGTTTTTTCCCTAGTTTCAAACCGATGTTTTAGGCTTTTGATTGGAAAAACGATACGAGTCGACCGATATAAAACTTATCTCGAAATGGTGATTCAAACGACGAAACAATGTTTCAATTCGGGTGCTTGAATTTCCAATTAACAAACATCAAGCCATTTGAATCACCGTTTTGAAATAATTTTTACATCAGTCGACTCATATCGTTCTTCCAATCAAAAGCCCTAAAACATCGGTATGAAACTAGGGAAAAAACATAACGACTTTAAGCATTTTTTAACAGAGGATCAGTGAGACAAAAATAGTTCAAAAGTGGGACCATTGCTAGTGATTTTTAAATGTGGGATTATTATCGACCAATACACAAAAGGTGGGATTATTTATTTCTAATTTTCCTTTAATTAGTTAATATTACCGTTAACAATTAGGAACTTCAGCCGACGTATCCCGTGGAGCTCAACGTCCCTATTTTAATTTTTTTATCGCCAACTCATCTTGACTTATTCCTCTCGTTAGTGTAAGTAATCACATTCCCCATTTTACCGTTATACATTTTGTAGGCGTTATGCGTTCACAAGTTGAATAAATTCTTTTTAGTTACTACAATTCCTCTATTTGCATATATATGCAATTGCTCAATTAGTGATATGTGCGAATGTGACTATGTATTTATTATAAGTTATGGTTGGTGGTATCACATCCTCATCCTCATATAGTATGATCATTTGTCGCCGGAGTAACTCGACTCGTTGGGGGGTGAGGGAAATGGCCCTTTTATATTATTGTTATGCTAGTTGTAGTTATTCATGTTTATCGCAAAGAATTGTCATTTTCAATATTATGTATAAGAAAATCGTGATTAATTGCTCAACTTTATATTGACAAACTATATATTTTCAAACATGACGCATGTAGCTTTTTGGGATGAAGCAAGTGTTGAAGTTTAGATTTTACCTTAGGTTGCGATGATGAATAAAGAACTATTTGCTTTTTTAAGTCATTCATTATAATGTTAATTCTTTTGAGACAATTTCTATGTTTTTGTGTACTTGACCGATATATGAAATAAATAATCTAGTTATTGACAAGTGTAATTTATTTAGTGTCTTTTGAGCTATAATACAAATTATGTCGCGCCCCGGCATGTTCTGCCGTAGGTTAGGGTGTAACAAATAGTGCACCATGCACCAATGTGTGCCCAACTACACCACACGCCATTGCACTTGCTGCCACCAAATCGGTTCAACCGGTTAGACATTTTTCTAATAAGGTTTGGTTCAATTTAATAGTTAAATTGATCCACTATTGTGAATGGGATTAAACGAGTAGAAATCGAAGGAGTTCGGTTGTCAAACTCATTGTTGAAGTTTCGTGTTCCAGATCTAGTGTCTACAGTCATTGAATCAAGATATACGCGATTAAAGTCTATTGAACCATTGAAATATTGTGTTTTGAACAACCTATGGCTGATTCATTTCTATTTTGTTTTGCATATGAACTATCGATGTGCGAAAGTTTGGTTTAAATCTGTTCGATCATAATTTAATTTTTCATGTATATTTAACCGTGTTTGTGAAAACCCGCATACGAAACCTAACAAAACTATGACACGTTAATCAGCTGAAAGGTGAAGATTCATGATGAAGATCAAACAAAAGATGAAAAGGAAAATCGAGAGTAAAGATTAAACGAAGCAAATAAAAAAGTAAAGTGTGTAAAATAATATGACATGTAAAGCATAGAAGGTAGATTAAAGTGATTCATCACTTTTATACGGTGAAAGTGAAAGTGAAAGCATGTATGTAAAACATTCAAATTAATTAAAAAAAACACAAAAAACAAAGAAAAAAAACAAGAAAAATAAAGCAAACGGGGGGGGCATGAAAATTACTAAAATAGCATGATTTTTGAAACATCGAGTGTGGATTTGCAAGAAATTTAAAAAAATGTGCTAAATTTGCGTAATTAGTCAAACTTTAGGTATGAAAATGACACTATGTTATAAAACCCACACTATGTTATAACCCGCTTGACAAAATAATTTTGAGCCATAACCCATGGATAGCTAGAATGAATGAGATAAAATTATGAGAATGTATGCTTGACACCTGAGCTTCAACATTTTCTTTTATTAGTATTGTAAGATATGACTAAAACATAGTTATATAAGGGTGGTGGGAGTGGTTTCACCGTCCCAAACATCTTGCTTCGGCCTCGAGAAAAGTGGTGTGGTGTTCCTACTCCATCTCACCCTAAATATCATCTTCAACTAGAAATTTCTTCTTGATTCTTCCATTTCTTACTTAACTCGTCAATGCCTTCAACGAGTTTACTCTAAACCCGGTTATTTCTTGTTGGTATCTTGGAGCCCTGGGTAGTGTTTCGGCGGTCCCGAAACCAAGCCGAACCCACCTTGTGAATACCTTGTTCATCCTAAGGGTTTAAACATTTTTGAACTGTACATGCTAGAAACTCATAAATCTCATAAATGGATGCATTAAAAACGTTAAGTTATAGTTCTTATTACGTATTTTTTTAAAATTATATTCAATATATTAATTACTTAAACGATAAACGAAATTCAAAAAAGTTTCTAAACAAGAAAACCTATCCCGTTTGTCTAGGAAAAGAAATACCACGTTAAATGCATATCATTTCACTATATAAAAAATCTGTGCATTTGTGTTCACTATGATTAAAATCTACCTATTCTAATAAAGTAAAATAAATGTGAACACTTGTCATGTTTTAGTTAATTCTCATAATTTTTTCCCTCCAAAACTAATATACCCTAATATATGTAATAAATCAATAATTATTCACTTTTCTTTTACACTATATTTATATAATATCTATATATTTTTATAAATATAATTATTAACATATTATTTTAATATATATTCAAAATACTTGGTGAATTCTAAAAATCAACAACAAATCATGTTTCTCAAATGAAAATTGTTTCGGGTTTTTTTGTGGAACTTAAATTTGATTTTATGGGTCAAAAGTTGGTAAATAGATTGTTTGGTACAAGTTAACTACATTTTGGCCAAAATTTGTTATAGTCAAAAATGGAAATTTTGAGTATTTTTAAAAGTTTGAGAATGCAAAATAGATTTATCGTCAAATTTGTTATGGGTTCAAAGTGTTGATTTTAAAATGTCAAAAGTATGAAAGTTAAAATTTTAAACATGATTCGGGTTTCAAATTTATTTTTAAGGCCATTTTTTGAAATAATCAAAAGGTTCGAGATTTGGCAAACTGACTATTTTCTTCTCAACTATTAAAATTTAAGAAAACATTGAGATCACTTTCGACATGTCACCCTCATGCCTATCAATGCTTAACTTTTATCAAATTTGAAATATTTATGTCAATATTAATTTTTCTTTCAATGGTGATCAGAACATTGTATAGGAAGCATGACATGCTAAACTATGCTCAAATGAAACAAAATAATCACAAAATTGAATGGGTTAACATGTTGTTTTTTATGTTGTCATTATGACAAAGTCGAGAAGCCCTCTGAAACTTATCAAAATATTTTTCATGGTGTAGCTCAGAAAAACATAGTTCTTGAAGAACATCCATTGTTACAATTTAATGTTCTATTTTCCTTTGATGGGTGGTAACTGATAAATATATCAATAAAGGTAACGCTCATTTTGTATTTAGGCTGAATAGTTAGAACTACTATCGTATGAGAAATCTTATTTCCGAAATTAGTTCATAACCAAAATTCTTTCAATTATACATATATGACACCGAAAATGAATTTTTCAATAGAAAGAAGCATCCTCGGGTACTTTTTGCAAGGGCATTTTTTTATTAAGTTCATTTAAAAAAATCATTTTGTGATATAAATAAAATTAATTTATGTACACATTGTATAAATATAAGCATAGATGTAATATATTTTTTTCATACGCTATGTAATTATTTGTTTTACTTATAACTTTATAATTTGAATTATCTCGTGTGTGACACGGGCTCTAAAACTAGTTGCTTATAAATTACTAGCTATTAATCTATCTATCTATCTATAATATTAAAATAATATATATATAAACGAAAACCCTAAAATCCTATATGTCGCGATGTGGTCGCTCCCCCTTTTATGGAAGACACCAGATTGCTTAATTTTTAAATGGATGTCTCTCATTTATTTAACCCAAATTCATGGGTATAGGTCTTACCAAAACCAAATAGCTCTTAAACGGGTTATAACATCTAATTAAATTAAAAATTAATCTTACCAATTATTTGATGTGAAAATCCTATAAAATAGGGATATACTAAAATTTAATATCCAATTTAAAAAGAAAAAGATATTATTTATAATTAATAAACAATTTTATAGTAAAAAACATAAGCGGGTCATGGGTCACCAAATCCAGATAGCTTTTAAACGGATTATAACATATCATTTATTTTTGAAACTCTTTCATCATCAAACCCTAAGTATATTATTAACTTTCTTAAAATAAAGAAAATTAAAATCCAAAAAATAAATATTAAAAAACAAAAAATGTAAAACGACCATTCTCTCAAGCCATCAGATTGCTTTATTTGTAAATGAAGGTTTCTCACGCATTTGACCTGAATTCACGGGTAAACGTCTCACCAAACCTAGATAGCTCTTAAACGGGTTATAACATCTCATTATATTAAAAATTAATCTCATAAAATATTTATTTGACATGAAAATCCTATAAAATTAGGATATATTGAAAATTAATATCCTATTTTATTTAAAAAAAAGATATTATTTATAATTAAGAAACAATTTTATAATAAATAAAATAAACGGGTAATGAGTATTACCAAACCCAGATAGCTTTTAAACCGGATTATAACATATCATATATTATAGATTTGTGAAACCATTTTATCATCAAACCTTAAGTATATTAATTATTAACTTTCTTACAATAAAAAAAATTAAAATCCAAATATACATATATAAATATTAAAAACGAATAATGTAAAACAACCCCCGTAATACAGGGGATAAAATCTAGTAATAATATATATAAACGAAAGCTTTAAAATCCTACGTGTTACGATGTGATCGATCCCCCCTTTATAAAATGCACCAGATTGCTTAATTTCTAAATGATGAAACCTCATTTATTTTACCCGGTTTGACCATGATAACTTACACGGATCATGATAATTCCTAACCATCTCTAATTTCAAGTTCACGGGTCTCTAACCCTAAACCCTTCCTTAGCATCATTACCTTCCTCCATAACCTTCTTCCTCAAACTCTCACACCACCACCAACCACCATCACATACGTCCACGTCACCTCGCCGTCGCCAACTGCCTCATCTCCGGCTTCAACGACAGCGGCGGAGTCTCCGATGACTTCGTATCCACTCGAAACGCATCCGTCCGTGAGTTCTCTGTTATCGCGAATATGCTGAGATGAAGCAGACGATTTCTTCGATGCTTGGATTGCTTCCGTCGGATCAGTTTACGGTTATGGTTAGGGTTTCCAAACGTCCGCTTGAGCGGTTGCTGTCGTCGTCGTTTCACAGGGTAAATTGAGATTAATTAGTACATGATTTTGGGTTTTTATGTTAATTAGTAGTGCAGTTTTATGCTAATTTGTGCAAGTTTATGTTAATTGCCGTTATCATTTATCACGGGGTAAATTGAGATTACCTGTGGTTTTGTTCGTTAATTAGTACACGATTTTGTGTTAATTAGTGTTATTTTTATGTTATTTAGCTCAACTATATGTTAATTAGTGCTAATTTTATGTTAATTAGTAGTACAATTTTATGTTAATTACTGCAGTTTTATGTTTAGCATTAATCATGTCACCATCATCTTAATATTATAGATAGCGGACCACTAGAGTCATGTTATTCAAACATACCCATCTCAACCACCTGGTCTCCGACGAACTGGAATAAGACGATTTGATCAATCATAGTCTCCGATCACCAAGGTTTAATTCAAAACTGTCATCAATTGATCCTCTTAGTTCTTACTAGACCTAAATATGTTAATCAGTGGATTGTAATGACTACTTGGAATTAAGTTGATATTAGTTTGGGCAACTGATGGTTGGGCTGCTTTTGCATGCCTTAGGGGACTATACTAAGACGATTAGTGATTTCTCGGTGTTTCCGTTAGAAAACAAAGAAGATTGATTTGGGTTGTATTGATAGCATGAAAACACAAAGCCATACTTTGATGATTTGGATTAGTACAACATGATTAAAGCCATGTGTGGGCTTTCTTGTACTGTGTGTGATAAGATGCATGGAGGACAATTCAAGTAAACTAAGTCTAAGAGGAAAGCTAAGTTTCGTGACATTGTGCAGCTTAAGGGGCATCTTTTTATCAGCACAGTTTGTTTAGGTTTTACCGGTTCTTTTATTAGCATTGAGCTACTTTAGCAGTTTCAAGGTAAAATATAAGACGCATATTACTTTTAGCTTTATTGCGTCAATTAAATGCATTATCAAATGGAATCCTTCATTCCTTAGTAATTTTTATGTTGGCCATAATTGTATTTTTAATTTATTTTTTTTGTAGCTTAAATAGCGACGATAGCAACAAACTGATTTTACCACAAAAAAAAAAGAGAAGAAATCTAAAGTATGTTTGCTCTAACATTACTTGCATAGGTTTTGAATCATTGTTACTTGATAAATGTAATGTCTCAATGCGTTTCTTTTTTTTTTTCTTTGAAGGGATCTTCAAAGTCAAAAAAGAAGAAAAAAGTCAAACCAAGCAAATCTCAAAAGAGAGAGCTTAAGAAGCTTGAGGTTTGTACACTATTTTTTTTGTGTTTAAATATCGGTTCAAATGTGACTGATTTTTTATTATATGCAGGTGGACAAGGAGAAGTCGCTTTTTTTATCTAAAAGCCTCGAGACATTAGATCATGTGATATTTTTCTTAACATTAAATACTATGACCTTGTTTGTTTACATTTAGTTTCTTTTCTTTTTTTTTTTAACTTTTAAGGAAACACAAAATTCAAGATGATGCGTATTCACTCATGTGGGCTTCAAGCAATTTGGGTTTGGTTGAAACGGCCCATGAGAAACAAAGAAGAGAAGTGCATTTTGCTAAAACGGGTCTCGTGTTGCGACATGGTGATCGAGAAGAGGCAAAAGGGTAATTTTAGATTGAAACAAAGGGTTATGTTTTAACTGGTCACCTTGACTTTTAAGAGTCAACGACCTGTTAAAGGCGGAGAATATGTTTCTGTGAGATTTCTACTTGATTTATGGTTCTTAAGATGGACTCTAATAGTGGTGAATTTTCAGGAATGTGACTGGGGATCTTGCTGCAGCAATAGCCAAGGATGTGACTGTTACACCTGAAGAGCGTGAAGCCATTGAATGAGTAAGTTTTAAATCTATTAATGACTGGCAAATGGAAATAGAATAAGTAAGCTGGAGTAATGTTACAATTTGTAGTCTTCGAAATAGAAATAAAAATATAAGTTAATTATTTTATGTTCGTTCATTTACGTTCGTAAACCATTCATCTAAACTATTAACGAATCATCATAAACGAACACGAAGGCATTTGCTTTCTTAATGAACAAACATAAACTAGGAAATCATGTTTGTTTTTGTGCACAATCGTTAGCTCAGATATCCGAACTGTAAGGCCTGAAGCGAATACAGTTAATCGGTTCGGTAAATAGATGATGTTTTTGTTATACGGCTTTACAAACACAAAACGGATGATAGCGGAAGATATATATTTGACCCAAAACGGAGATCCCAATTCTTAATATTTTGAAATGCAAAAATCACTGCTCAATTCTGTTTGGGCTGCCCACTACCCATGCATGCAACTATGAAAGGTAATATAAAGTCGGTCTTAAATCTGATTCTCTTGCTGGTTTCTTGTGCTGATGTATTAAGCTATTGATTCTCTTAAGAATCAAGATTGAGGGCTGCAATTTAGATATAAAGCTTTCAGATTAATTTATGTTTCAACATAAAGGAGAAAGGGTGTTAAATAATCCTACTTTCGATGTATTAGTTATATTTGGTAAATGAGACGAGGTATATAAGCTGGCTTATGAATTGAATTTTACTAGAGCCTTTTCTTTACATGATATGTGTTTTATTACGAAAATGTGTTTATCTTGCAGCCAATGATATCGACATGTGTTTGCCAGCTTATCGAACATATAAGGTCTGTTTCTATACAAGTCTAACTTAAATGAAGTGTATCAATGTTGTAATTATGTAATTAACCCCTTCTGGTTTGGTTTCAGCCACTATGGTTCTTTAAAACACTTGGCATTCTCACTTGGTCTAAGGATCCTCTCATTTGTGTTTTTAACTTTTAAGTGTCATCATAAAAGGATGTGTGTTCTCTTTTATTTGTAACTTACTATTGTAATGTTTATTTTTTTTAATTTTTTAAATTTATTGTAAAACGAATTTTGTTATATAATAATTTTATTTTTTATTGTTTTTCACTTAATTAGTAAGTATTTAAATGCAATATTCTGTGGTCTGGAATTGTTGATTGGGTTTTTGGACAGCTTGGCGAACTTCACAAACAAGGTCGAAACCCCGTTCCGCTAACACTCCTTTCGGTATGGGGAACGATTTGTCCAAGATGAGTAGTGTTGTCATTTCCTTATAAATTTAACTTTTTGATAATTTTTTGTGTTTTTGTCTAATTGAACTTATTTTCATAGTTTTCGTTTCCTTATAGCTGGAGCGCTTGCATAAAAAAAGACTATTGAATATTGATAAAGCCACTCATGCATCAACCAACCTCTTTGATATTTAAAGACGCCATCTTAGTTTTCTCACATAATATTTGTCTGGTCATAACTTTGGCAAAATCAGGTAAAAGATAATTGTAGGTAATGATAGCACTGCTAATGTGAAAACCGAAAAATGTAATGACCAACATATGTGGTTTTTCATATGTTAATTAGGCGTAAGAACAATATTAGTTAAGATATAATATTATGTGCTACCTCCCTCAAAAGCTGGCAGTAGCCATATTTTGGATTTTGAGATAATTACTTTAGTTTTGACCTTTTGACAAAATTGACATTTTGGTCAAGTGTGACTTTTCTTGCAAGGTTAATGTTTCGGTCAAAAATAACCAAACAGTTAAAGGTTGGTTAGAGGAATGAAGTAGGGATTGCTTACAATTGCAAAATGGTCAACTGTGACTTTTCTTGCAAAGTTGTATATCACAGTATAATTAGCGATATTTCATGAAAAATTCAACTCAAATGATTTGTGTTAGTGTTTCAATTACACATCCACTTTATCCACTGTCAAATTATATGTATCTGGGAACTTATCTGTGATGTAATTGACTTGCAGTGATTTCAAAGTAGATAACAAATTTGATGAAGATGTTTCCATCATATATTCAACACTTGCTTTTGACAAGATCACAGGAAGATAAATTTTTAAGTTGAAAAAAATTTGATGAAGATGTTTCCATCATTAATAAAATTTGATGAAGATGTTTCCATCATATATTAAATGGTTATCAAGCAGAATAACGACAACATGATCATTGTTATCAAAATATGTTATTTAAGATAATCATATGTTTACTTTTTCATTCACTCCTGCTACATGGATTTTGTTTGAAGTGATTTGAATGTAGATAACAAATGTGACGAAAATGCTCTGTATGCATTTTGAATTTCTAAATATGCTTTAAGAGCATTCTAAGCCTATCCTTCAAATGGCATTTGACAAATTATAGGGGTAGAGTTGTGAGTGGCCTTGAGTAGGAGAGAAAGAAAATGTATTGATTTTTTGTAAAGTCCTCTGTTTATTTTTTAATATTTATTGAATTAGTTGTGGATAGAGGAGGGGAAAAATTGTAACGATTAATGCATAAAAAATATTATTTAATTTAGCATAACAAAGAAATATAGTGATTTTTAATACAATTATAGAGATGTGAATGTGGATCAGACAAGAAGGCTCTAATATAATTGTATTTGCAATATACTCATTCAATTTGTATTTCTTTTTTACATTTATTTATTTATCTTTGTTTACGTGTCCAAAAACAAAGCACATGCAGAGAATTTTAAGTGCTCATTTATGGTGATATTAGATAACTTTACAAAGGTAATATGCACACATTTGTTGCTTAGTTATTTTTCTGTAGAAACATTACGAATCAGACCTAATTAAACGTTTAGTGAACATTTTGCCCCAAGCCCATATAAACATACAAATAAATAAATAAATAAATAAAACTAAACTTAAACTTCAACTATAAACATAACATAGTTTATTAATTCTGTAAATTTTGATTTTAATACAAAATGTACATCTCAAAGTTTATGATTAAATAGAAACCTAAACATTTCATACCAGAAAATTATTTATTCACAATAATATATATAAAAAAAAGATAATTAAACATGCGAGACATGCGGGCTAAAAGCTAGTTTAATATATTTGAAGTCAAATATCTCACGAAAACTAATATATTTGATATATTTAATATATAAAGTTTTATTCCTATAAATAAAAAAGAAAGAAATAAGAGAAGTGCGAAAAAAATGTTAGGGCCACAGAATTGTGATGCGATGTGCGTTCAGCTACTGATTGTTTAGATATAGACTAGATTTGAGCGTGTTATTGTGTGTAATAATTGCTAGAGGTAATAATCGTAGTGGGTTAGGGGGATTGAAATTAATAAAAATCCAAGCACGACTCACATTTGTTTGTGTCAATGAAGCTAACCCTGACCCAAACACACATAAAACTCAATATGTAGGTTCCAATCAATATGTAAACGATCTGAGAGGTTATTACAAATTTGTGATCAAGTTAACTACGTGGTTAATTTTATAAAATATTTCTCTTTTGTTTTTTTAAATATTAGCAGGATTGGCTTTGCTGTTCAAAAGGGGGTTGCGGCGCAGCTTGTTGCCCGTTTGCCTGCCACTTTATTGTAATCGTTTTATAGTAAATTATATAAAACTTCGAATATCACCAAAAAAAAAAAAAAAGAAGACAAAAATAAAAAGTATGAAAAGGACATGTGACCATACAAAAAACAAAAAATTTAAAAAAAATAAAAAAAATCATAGATCAAAATATAAATAAAAAATAAAAAAATTTTAAAAACTCACATGTTTCCTCTGCCATTCTCGTTAAAAAAATAAAAATAAAAATAAAAAAGGACGAAAAGACACAATGACGAAAATTAACAAAAAACACAATTATAACTAAAAACAAACACAATATATCGCAAAATATAACATAACGTCGAACAAAAAATAATACAATATCAATAAACAAAGACACAATATTAAGGAGAAAACTAGAAAAGACACAGTCAATGAAGAATATAAACACAAAGCACAATGATAAATAAAGACACAATGATCTTTTTCTCTCAACATTGTGACTTTTTATTTTTTATTTATTTATTTATTTTGACGAGGAAGATGGTGGAAACATTTTTGTGTTTTTACATTTTTTGTTTTTTTATTAAATTTTGAATTATGATTTTTTTTTTTGGTTGTTAGTATGACTATAAATCCTTCTCATTTTTGTCCATGTTTATAGAATAACTTGACCCTAAATTGGTTTACGATTGGGACTTGTTTAGATCAGCACAAAATTTGATTATTTTTTACCGCGATCAACCCCGAAACCCGAATAAAGGCCCTATTGTATAGAACAACTTTTGAGAGATTTACATTTATTACAACAATATATTAAATATAGTTGACCTGAGCATCACGAAAGCCACAAATCTCACATCTTGTGATCATAGTTGGTCTCCCAATTAATTATACACTCAGGCTCCCATTCATGCATGTCTTGCCTTGGATCCATGCAATATATATTGCAGCCACAAGCGTCAATTACACCATCCACCTAACCTTATCTCCAAAACTTAAATAAAATGATCCATAATGAACTCAACATGAACTCAATGAAGAAAATAAGAAGGGAAAGAGTGAGCTTTTCAGCGAGTTTGCCTGAGGATGTTCGTGGGGTGTTTGCAGACAGTGATTGTGCAGTTAAGTACTCTTCCAATCCTTTTCTAGACATAAGAAAATCCATATTGGAGATGATTCGAAACATAAAAGTTCAAGACTGGAACGATATTGAGGAGTTGATCTACTGTTATATAGCTCTTAATTCGCCGGAAATTCATGTCTATATTAAGGATGCTTTCGTTAGCTTATCTTTTCCATTACCCAGAAAACATTAGTTACACTTTTTTGTCTAATTATTTCTTGTTGTGTTTCTATTCTTAATTAAACGACGGATGTAACACCCCGACTTTAAGCGGAATACGTCCGGGTGTAACGTACAGATCACTCATAAGCTCGTAACGCTATTAAAGCGACAAAATTATATATTATTTCATTAAATCACAAGTATACAATTTGGCATTAATCAAATAGCAATACAATAATTTTGAATTCCTTTACGATATGTTTCTAATAACCTAATGGTCCAACTATCTAGTCTTTTATCTTTAAATTAAACTTCAACCTGCAGCACGTTTAAAATAATATATTTTGTCAACAATAATGTTGATGAGAATTCATAAAGTTTTGCATATGTATATAATACGAAAAGTGTAACATTCACAAGTCAAGATGTAATGTCTCAATCATATAATAAAAGAAAAGTAAATACATGATATATCCGTTCGCTTGACATAAGTCAAATCTACTAAGGAACCCTCGTTCGCCGAGCTACTTAGAGTATAGATAATGATAATGATACCGCCATTTATTAACAAAAGTCGAAAAATAGGCGTCGCAGGTACGTCCCGTCGGACCCTCCCACTTTGCGTTGAGTATGTATATGAGTCTCTTCCACTAACAAGAAAACAATAAACAACTAGCACATAATCACATAATTTACAAGCAATATGATACAAAACAAACACATACAAGGCATGCGTGTGAATTTTAATTTACAACTTGAAACATGAAACAATAAATAAAAGTTTGTAACGTGCTACACTGGCCAAAACGTGTAAAAGTAAACGGGTTATGAAAACTCACCTCGAAATCAAAGATAATCTTGCAGAAAAGCCGAAAGCATAATAACGAAACTAAAACAACCGAAACCGAAAGTGCGTTAAAGAGTCCGAAACGATTGAACTTCTCGAACTATAATTAAAAAAAACAAATCTAACTAATGGGATTGAAAAAGTCATAAATATTTGGTTAACGGGATTTGTATTATTTTAATATTATTTTAAGGCGTAATATTATATTTAATATTTACCGGCATTTTAATTATTTATATTATTTAACTATTATAGTTAATGCTATTAAAAAACTTATGATATTTACAAGGCACGAATTTTTTCTGGCAAAAAAATTAAGTTAATGAATATTAAACTAAAAGCTAACAAATTATAGTTTAACGAATTAATGTAAACGAATTGAACTAAAAGCTAACAATTTATAGTTTAATGAATTAATGTTAACGAATTATAAACGAACTTTAATGGTTTAACGAAAGTGGAATTTGGTTTTTAGGTGGGAAATGATACATTTTGCATTAAAAACTTGTATTTTTTGGAAATATGAAATTTCAAAGTTTAGGAAGAAGAAATATGTAAAAATCCCAAAATAATAAACTCAACATGTACATGGTCCTGATTTTCACTAAACGATTTCATTTAGGAGAAACCGGTTATAGACCATGAAACTGAAATAACAAAGTAAACTGATTCAAAATGCAACTTTGAATGAAAAATAGTTCGCTATATACGAATAACCAAACTCATTGTTAACTTTGTAAACAATCTTCGAAAGAAATCGATACATAAAATTATTTCGATAATGTCCAAACAAAATAATATATATACACTATATATATACATGAAGTAGAAAGAAAAGGAAAACAAAAGGTAGCTTGCGATACTTGTCTTCTCGAAGATGGGTTGCGGTAGGAAAGTTTGTTATAGAGGCGGTGTCATGATTTCTTAATCGAAACCCATTGACGTAGACAAAGAAGGGAAAAGAAATGATTTTTGAGATTTGTTCAAGTTTGTGAAAATTGATTGTATAAACGTGATGGTTTTATAACTCAAAGAAAAGTTAGACACTATTTTTGTTTGTTCGCTAAAATAAATAAATTAAATTAGTAATAGGTAAAATCTAATAAATGAATATATATATATATATATATATATATAAACGGACCTAAACGAACATTATCGCACGAACGTAAACGAACACATTATCGTACATTCACAAAGACAAAGCGGTCTTTGTTCATGTTCGTTCGTCAAGCTTATCGAATGAACGTATTTATTTATCTTTGCTCTTTTAATTAATTGGACGAATATAAACGAACTTTCTGTCGAGCTGTTCGCTCGGTTCGTTTACATCTTTAAGACCAAGTAATGTACTTTGAATAGTGCTTAAACATTCTGCATCACTTTTCTGCAATTGTTAGCTAATCACATAACGAATGTTTGTTTCATAGCTTCTTCATTTAATCGTGTTACTTTTGCTAAGAACTTGTTCACTATATAATTTTATGGTAGATTAATTGTGACAAAAGATATCTATATAGTTTGCGGTAAGGTGAATGTGTCTTGGGTAAGTGAGTTTGTATAAACTATTGTGTTGATTTGTATCTTAATGGCAGGTCTATGGGTTTGACCAACATTCCTGCTGTGGGGGCCAACGTCATTTTCTGTCAAATATATATTTTGCACGAGTGTGGGGATGATCAATTGTCATTCAACGAAAAGCAGTCTCAACAAATATTGCGGTGTGGTTACAATTGCAATCAGTGCAAAGCTGGAACAGGCTCACTATTAACAGGTGCAATGCAAATGGGTCGGTTCTAATTTTATTGAATGGAAGGGCATTTGGAGCCTAGGATTGAAAAAAGAAAGGTTGTGATAATAATAATAATAATAATAATAATAAAACTATTGATTAACATGGATACATCTAAAGGTCATGATGTAATTCAGTTGTTTGTTTAAACCAAATTTTTAGTCCAAGTGGATATTTTGTAAAACACATGTTATAGTAAAGTTGATTTTTTTTTGTTTCATAGTTGACCTTTTTGTATGTCTTTTGACTTTTAGAAGGTTTAAGCTCCGGGAAGTTGAATGTGGTTGGGTTTATAAACGTCAAAGTTGACCTTTTTGTCGTATTAGATAAAGATTTAATGATAATAATATTACTTCTTTGATTTTTCAAAGTTCTCTTTTCATTTAGTTTTATGGTGCTCTATGATCATAAATTAATGATAATGCTATTACTGAACGAGTTGTTTTAAAAAGGTATCAGTTTGGTTTGTATTAAAACGAGGTGTTTAAAAAATTTGTTGATTTGGTTTGAGTTAAAATGGGATGTTTAAAAAAGGTAACGGTTTTGTTTGTGTCAAAACAAGCTGTTTTAAAAAGTATCGGTTTGGTTTGTCTCAAAACAGTCCGCTTTAAAAAGGTATTTGTTCGGTTCGTATCAAAACAGACCATTTTAAAAAGTTGTCGGTTTGGTTCGTGTCAAAACGGGATGTTTAAGTTTAAAGAAGGTAATGGTTTGGTTCGTGTCAAAACGGGCCGTTTTAAAAAGGTGTTAGGCCTGGTTTGTCTCAAAACGAGTCATTTTAAAAAGATATCGGTTTGGTTCGGGTCAAAACGGGTTGCAGAAATTTGGTCACATATTTTATCATAAATTGGAACTGGATTATAGACAAAAACGCTGTAGCTTGGTATCGGGCTAAATGTTTGCTTGTATTATTATTTGGGTGCCTTGTTTTATGAAGAGGGTTGTTATGTATCCATTGATGAAGACTACTATGTATAAGTTGTGATGAGCTTGCATATTTGTTTTTAAGGCGGAACACATATTTGTGTTTAATACCGAATCTAACATTTTTTGTTTTTGTTTTTTGTGTTAGTTTTTTAGAAATATGTGTCATGAATTGTATCCTGAGACTAAGGGTAGTGGAGCTTGATCCAAGCCCAAGTGATCCAATATATTTACAACACATAGGCGCTGACGTGACACAGGATCAAGCCCCAGGATCAAGCCTCAGAGGGTGTAGTGGTCCAGGTGATCCGGGACTTGATTGATTTTTTTTTTGTTTGTTAAACACAAAAATACTAAATTAAAACATTTCATTAAAACATAAATAAAAAGGGAAATAAAAACATAAATTTAAAATGCAACAACCTCTAAAAAATTACATAAAAATAGCGTTTTTATTTTTTTTCGTCAATTCCTTTCGAATGCGATCTTTTTCTTCCTCCATTATCGCTTGGTCGGATGACGGTAGGTGGCTAAAGTCTTTGGCTAGAAAAGCCAAACTCTTGAGCCGGTTTTCTGTATGTCGAGCTTCACCAATCGAGAAGAGGCCACTTGACATATCGGAGAACACGAAATCTTGAAACGATTCGTCGTCCAAGTAGTTCAATCCTTCGAAAAATTGAGGGTCGTTGATGTTGAAATTACCGAAATCCGAACCCGACATGGTGTGTTATTTTATAAAATGGGGTTGTTATTTATAGTGGTAGTGGTAGGGTTTGCAAGTAAAAATTAAATTATTATTTTTTTTTAAACTTGGCCCAACGGCTCTTTTTTAATCAAACCCATGTCCAATGGCTAATTTTTGCCCTGTGGTCCGGCTCGCCTGGTCCGTTCGCGCCCCCCGATCACTAGAGGGTGGTAGTGGTGTGCGCGATCAAGCCCCGTTGCCACCTAGATCAAGCCCCTTGATTCACCCCCATTAAATTGGAGATTTTGAAGGCCAATTGATTCATTTTTTTCAGTTGGAATCGATGTAACCAAGGTAAATTGTACATTTAAATCCTTTTTTTATATTTGTTTTTCATTAATTGTCATATTTGTTTAGAGTGTAGTTGCATTTCAAATTTTGTTATCCTTCTCATGTTCTTTTTGTTTTTCATTAATTGTCATATTTGGTTGGATCATTTATGTATAGTTAGGAATGGGCTCGGTTGACCTGCAAAACCGGATGTGTGATGGTATTCTATTTGGGCTACTTTCAACCTTTTAATCTATATTGACCCATTCTACACTCTGTGCTTGTATAAGCGACTCGGAGCAACCTTTTTACTCATTATGCTATTGTTTTGAACCATCTTAAGATTTAAATCACTATTAATTAACGGGTCAAACTTATATATTTAGTAAACCGGTAAAAAATGTTGTTGTTAGTGATCATTCGAATATTATTAAACTTGAAGGATTAATATACACTTCAAGAACTTCTTGTAGTTTATATCTTGTTTTTTAGCACAAAACCCCAGTTAATCTTGTTGACCTGTTTTTTTAACATATTTTTATTATGCTAACATATTTTATTATTCCTGATGTTTTATTAATTTACATGAAGCAGCTGCTAAATGGACTTGATCATTGTCATAGCCACGGTGTCCAGCAAGGCTGCACAGGGACATAAAGCAGACAAATTTTTGTAAACATAGTCAAATTTACCGTTGGCCAGCAGGGTTTTGACTCTTTGGTATCGACCACCTGAATTATTACTTGTAGATGCTCATTATGGAGTTGGTGTTGACTTGTGGAACGCGGGATACATTCTTGGAGAGTTATATGCTGGCAAACCTATCATGCCTGGTCAAATCGAGGTGCTGTCAATTGTTAGAATACAATATTACAATGTTATTTATTATTTGATCATAAAGATTTAAGTATTCAACTTTCGAATGAATGAGTTTAATGTTATTGTAGATAAAGTGCAGCAAGAATGAACGAGTTTAAATCATGAAGATTTAAGTATTTGATCATGTTATTTATTATTTTATCATGAAGATTTGCGTATATTTAGAAACTTCATAGAAGGAATGAGTTTAATGTTATTGTAGATAAAGTGCAACAAGAATAAATGGCTAAAAGCAGGTGATGGAAACCGGTGTAGTGCAACTCATGATGCTGTTAGGTATCATAATAGTGAAAGGACTACTTTGTAATAGTTGAATAATTGAGGGTCTATTTTGTGACATTCGGCTAACCTAATTGTACTTAAACAATTAGATTAGTAAGAATGAAATATCGATGAATTTGAGATTACTTCTTCTGTGTTCTTCCTCTCTTTATCGATCTTAATCTCTCAATTACCATTTTGTATCGTAACCGATGCAAACACCAAGTTGGCGAGGTCCCCTAGGGCCTGGATTTTTAGGTTGGTGAAGGATACAAGTGAAACAAGATTTAATTATGGGTCCCTTGGTTTAGTCAAATGTTGACCAGAAGATGCTTAACGATCATGACTGCCATATCCAACTAGCTGCTAGGAGAGTACGCCCCATGAAGGACCGTGAAGTTGAGGCTAAAATAGTTAGAAGGATAGTGTATTCATGTAGCCATTTAGGCTTAGCCAAGTAAAAGGTAAGTGTTACGTTTGAGCAGAAGGGTTTATGGACACGAAAGACCTAATGAGTTGATAAATAATCATAAACGAAAGCTGAGCTATAGATTGTTGTCATCACCGTCGCATCGCACGGGTTCCTCCTAGTATATATATATATATTTAAAAATTTTGGGTTGTTTTTATAATTTATAATTTTTAATTATATAAGTTTGGCTTGTTTTTTTTATAAAAGTAGTATAAAATTTTTATCTTATATTATAAAATTTATCTTTTAATATATATTCTTGTTTTAAATTTTTGAAAAAATAAAAATAAATCGTTGAAGCCCCTGTTTGCCTGAACCACAACAGACGCAGGTGGCTTCAATTGTGACTTTAACAGGTTTTAAAGAGTGCATAGTTAACGCCCCATCAATATTGCATGTTATAATATTACTGGATGAATTAAGAAGATGTTTCAACAACATACAGTTTTAAAGTTTTAAGCGTATTATGTAGGTTGTTTTCGTTTTATGTAATCTTCATCTCATGACACTAGACTTCATTTCTTGAAATATATTAACTTTATATATGTTAATTTTAATTTCATAAAAATTTTTGAATTCGTATTGACTTGTCATCACAACACTCGGGTTTTACCAACTTTGGGGTTTTGCAACCGAATAAACGTCGATTTAAAAATTTTATATGTTAATTTGACTAATTTACATTTTGGTTTTAATCCTGGTACCGTAATGAGCGTGGCCAATCCGAATTCGCATTAACTCGCTGCTGCAACACCTAATTTTACCGACAAGTTTTAAATTTTTGTATCATTTTTTGTATCATAAGGTATACGACGACGATTGCTAATTTATTTTTTGTAAGTTGTAAACAATAAATCGATTAGCTATAGTTGTTTTGTGGCCGTCCATTTTATAGTTGCCAAACGGAGTGAAGAAACCTGTACTGCACCATCGTTTCCCGCATCGATTCATTACCTTCGGCCATCACCACCACCCCAGATCCCCGAATTCTTTACCGGCAAGTTGTCTTCAACTCCCGATTTCTTGATTCATTAGGACCATTTTAACAACAATATCTCGCAATCCCACCCTTCCAATTAGTTCCATTAAAGTTTTGTCTGAACCGGAAGGAACTATGCATACCAGGTGTTCGACGAAATGCCTCACCTAAAAACGCCGTTTTAACTCACGATTTAGGACCACTTTAACAACAATCCGCAACAATATCTGGTAACGTCAGTTAGCTCCATTTCAGTTTAGTCTGGACCGGAATTATGCATTCCAGGTGTTCGACGAAATGCATCACCTAAGAAAACTGTTTGTTTTAATTTATGCTTGCCCTCGGTTCAACACAACTCAATGCAAAGTTTCATATATTCATTAGATTTTGTGGTCATCAAAACCACATAAATGCTATCAACAACTCAATACCGCATCGGTTATTGTTACTGCACAAGATTCTTATGTACCACAACCCAATATCCTGTTCTTGAATCAATCAGTTTCAAACACCCGTTCAAAAACTGGCAAGACCAAAGAATACGCAAGCTCACCGCCAGCACATTCGCACAAGCCGTCGGCTTCTGGCCCAACCGCAGGGTCCTCCTCTGGCTAGAAAAGATAGGCGCCGTTGAACCCTTCACTGGAAACCTCGCCACTTGTTGGAACAACATCAAAGAACACCAAGCGCTCGAAAGATACAAACTAATAACCGGAAACCCCGTCACATTATCTGAATTCCAAGCTAATATGAGTTCAAATCAAGAACACAGTTGGCTCGGTGCGTCCCCTGATGGAATGATTAACAGAAAGCTTTACGCTTTACCTTGCAGAGGGATATTAGAAATCAAATGCCCGTTTTATAAAGGCGATATGAGAAAGGGTTTCCCGTGGACTGGTGTACCGTATAATTACGTTCCACAAGCTCAAGGGTTGATGGAGATTTTGGACCGGGATTGGATGGATTTTTATGTTTGGACTCCAAAAGGGAGTAGTATAATTAGGATAGATAGGGATTTAGAGTATTGGAAGGTGTTAGAGGTTGCATTATCTGACTTTTGGTGGGACCATGTGCAGCCAGCACGGGAGATTTATTGTAAATATGAGGTCAGAGATCCGGTAACAGAGTTAAAAATGTTTTGTCCCGAGCCGAAGCATGAGTTATGTGACCATATTGTTAAAGAAAGTAGACGAGTTGCGGGACTTTCAAGGTTGTTAATGCGTGAATTTTTTGGGAAGTTGAGAGATTATTAGATCCATGTAAGTAGTCTTCAGGTATGCATTTATGAATACATGCAACTAAAACTTAACAGGCTAATGTGAGAATATAGTACTAAGTAGGAATATTTGTTTGAATGAATCAAGGTTTTGTAGGACTTACTTACTTGTGGTTAAGTTTTGTTGTAGTTTTTGTATATGTTTATTATGAGATATATATGTAGAGGAAGGATCTTGGTATACTTTTATTATTTTATAATAGTTATAAATATATTCTTTTGTGTCCTTATTCAAGTCGCTTGCTTATTACAGGTATTTTGCCATTCTTATTCAATTTTTTTAATGTTCTGTCTACGGTGTAAGCTGCATCTACCATTAAGGGTGTTCACGGTCTGGTTCGGCTGGTTTTGATGAAATTTTTGGGTCGAACTTGTATTACGGTTTTGTGAAAACACAAACCGAACCAACTGGTTTTCACTGTTTTATGTATTGGTCTTTCCGGCATTGCGATTTTGGACAAAAATTATTTAGTTTAAGAAGCATATTTATGCATTAATTCAAAAAATATAATAAAGACTGACCATGATTATAATATGTATCATAATTTTAAATAACGGTCTGTTTGGTTTGCACGGCTGGTTCTTAGTTCCAAATCCTTAACCGAAGTGCAAACCGTTGAATCACTAAAGCTGAATCGTAAGCCGGATGGTACATATTTCAAATGGCTGACTTTCTTCAGATTGGGCGGTTCATTCAGTTTTAGTGGTTTATGAACACCCTATCTACAATGTACCTTTTTCTAATGGCATCCACAATGTTCACTTAATTTCAGTTTATATTAAACTGTTAAAAAAATATATACTAGTGTGTAATTTGCCACAGGTGGTATTAACCCAACCATTAGTTTGGGACTTTGGTCAACTTGGGTCATATGCATTTTTCTTACTGGCTGAAAAAAAAAACAAAATATGGCTAAAACTTCCATCATAAACTACCAGTATTGACCCAAGCCTGTTTTGACCCGTTTGAACATCAAATACTGACCAAGATCGTTGGTGCGTATGATTTGTCTGTTATTTGTGAAAATTTAAGAGGGATGTGAAACACAATTAGTCTTGACTAACCAAGATCCTGCAATGAAGCAAGATATTGAAGGAGCCATCTCAACTGGAGACATACAGTTTATATATAAAAAATTAAGTTCAAAGGTGCTGATTTTTTTCTTTATATTTTTTACATCATTTAAAAAATATAATTGTTGTAGTTTGCTTTACAAGTTTTTAACGTAGTAAAATAGGCAGTCACCTGGCTTCTCATTGTTTATATGCTATCATATTTTCGGTATATTCATTATTGGGAAGTTTAAGTAGTAAGTTTTACAAAAACTAAAAGAACTAGATAGATCAATAATATCATTATAGTAATTAATTAGAATATTAAGGAGAATAAACAATGAACGTGATCGATCTAGAGGTGTTCCTTGAGCGTATGAATTTCGTTTTGACTTTTCAAGTTGTGTTATGCCTTTGGACATTGATGATACTGACAAAACTTGCTTACACAAAGGAAGAAATGGAGAGTAAATTGTTGCATTTGACAGCAAGCACGTCAGAAATTGATGGAAATTACATATTGTTGCTCCACTAAGGTCAGGTGTCCTTGTTAATGCGAAGATGAAGGAAAATGATAAAATTTTGAGATACTAATCAACTGTTTTGCCATGGATGGCACTGAAAGAAACTAAAAGCATGGACTACTGCTGAAGACACAAGACTATCAGTTCTGTTTTCTGGTGCTGGTACTAGTGAAGTGTAAAAGAAATATTTAAGTTGGATGAGATGTTCCTAGCTTGGAGAACAAGATACATCTCTAATAAATTTGAATGTCTGCAAACTAGGAAACCTGCTTAATCTCTTAATCACCAACCAACTTGTTGATGAATTTGGCCCAACCCAAGCCGACTTGTTTGAGTCGAGTGAGGAACCGAGCTTAATACATTTAAACAAGCAGTTGATTTGCGTGTGCAGAAAAGTATTGCAAGTTAAAAGCAATTTAACTGTCCAAACAACTTGGGACGAGTGTTACACCCATGGTTGTAAAAATCCCGACTAGGCGACGATTAATCTTCGATTAATCCCAATTGTATCAATTGTTGTAGTCGTTGCTGGTGCTGTGGTTGTGGCTGTTACTGTTGCTATGCAAAGTCTTTTAAGCTGACTCCTTACTTAGGCTTTTAAACAAGAAGACTTTCTTTATTACATATAATCCCTGATTGAATGTGAAGAAATCATTTTACACGGGTCGAGTTTATTGAACAAATTTCTTACTTGTTAGGCCTTTACTAAAGTATCTTTCTTTGAGAGCATTCTGTTCTGTAGTTCTCTTGCAGTTCCAATGTGTTGGTAAACATGTAATCACTCTTTTCATTTGTTTTAGTTCCCTTAGGGTATGGTTTGGTGAGGACATCAAACACATTTAGCATTGCCATCAAAATTGCAAACTATTTTTTTCCACGAATGCTAAACCCCATCATTAAAATGTTCCAGCTTAACTATGTTGCATGACATTTGTTATAGACTCGTTGATGCCATCTAGCTAAATTGCTTCCAGAATGATGTTTCAAGGGTATTGAAAATGATTTGCTACTACTTGTTACTTCAAGACACGTGATTTGCATCCTTAATCAACTTCGCCCCGCTGGGTCTTTCTTAACTTACAAACTCATGCTAACCAATTGATATAGTCCAGGGGATACCTGAGCGCAGCTTCGACACATACTGTCAATAATACAAAGACAGCTCATGACCATTCATAGGGTGAAATATGCCATCAAAATGTTATATTACGCCCATGGTCGCGACAATAATGCAATGCCGTTTGGTTCATGAAAAGTTATTGATGGAATTGGAAACCTTTGGAGAAATTGAAATTTGAAGGAAATGGAATCAATTCCGTTTATAAATTCGAATGTTTTTGGTAGGCACACATATAAACAGAATTGAAATGTTAAAAATAGCCCTTAAATCTCATAAATTTGATGGTGTGAACCCTTTGAATATTTTTATTAATTCTTTATACATTGATACATATTGTAAATAAAATGTCATATCTTTAAATACAAAGGAAAAGGAATAAATATGGAAAGGAGCTACAAAAGAGAGCAAAATATATGCCAAGATGGACGGATGTAATTGAGAAGAAGATTGTGGAATATGCTACTTTTAACACTTCCCCCTCAAGTTGGAGCATATAGGTCTCTAGTGCCCAACTTGTCAATAGAAGTTGAGTTATTGCGTCCTTAAACCTCTGGTAAGAAGATCTACGATTTGTATTTTGGTTTCTATGGGATATGGTTGAATTTCCTTTACCTACACTCTTTCCTGAACAAAATAACAATCCATTTTCACATGCTTTGTTCTTTCGTGAAATACTGGATTGTTTGCAATGTATCTGGGGTCACACCCCAACCTAACGGCGGAACATTGCGAGGTGCGACATAATTTGTATCATAGCTCAAAGACACTAAAATAAATATAAAGTGTCAATTTCTAATTTATTTATTCAAACCATCATACACAAGGGTTTCACAACAAAATAACTTAAAACAATTACATCATACAAAACAAATAAATTGTTCTTTATTTTAACAAAACCTAATGTCCAACTAAGTTTTGCATCTTCAATTATCACAAATAGCTACCTGCGATATGCGTAAAAATAGATGTATTTTGTCAACATAAAGTTGAGAGTAACCACAATTTGAGAGATATATAATAATAAAAGTGGCAATTTCTTGCGATATCATGCATTACTTCAACTAGCATAACATAAATATAATTCATTTGGCCCATGATTCATCGAACACAATCAATGGCTACTAAATAATAAATACAAATAATGGTGTATATTTGGCCATGATCCATCGAACACGGTCTATGGCTACTAAGACGGTGTATGATCATACTATGAGGATAAAGATGAGATACCAACAAATCATAAAAACTGTAAACACATAATCAAGCATCATTTAACAACTAATCGAGCAATATCATAATATGAAATTAATGGAATTAAGTTTGATAATTTAATTGAGTGCATAAATAAACTTGGGTTTTGTGTACGCATAAATTCCCCAAAGCAAAATAAGAAAAGTCGGAGTGTGATTACTCTCACCTTTGGGCGATAGGCGAGTTAAATAAGCGAGCTGAGTAAACTTAATAAAATAAACCTACAATTCTCACGTGACATAATATAATTATAAACGGGCATTTAGCAACGGGAATCGCGTAAAAACTACATATGATAAAACAATATTTAAGCGAGATGAGACGGGTCCGAATCCGGACAATGAATTCGGTTCGGGTTCGGGTTCTGATCCCTTACATTGTAAAATGTGAAAATAAAGCTAAAACTCTTCTGGGGCTAAAGTTAATTTTAATCAGAAAGTAATGTAATAAAATCCCAATTTTAATGTTTAAGAACCCTAAACGGGTCAAACTGTAATTGACTAGAGAAACCCCTCCGATCAGTAAAGTTGATAGAGGACTTTTGTAAGTTAGATAAAAATACACAGCTTTCATGAAGACAACTTACCCGGAAAAAGAATGGAGATAGGCGAACCAAGAATAAAGGGAACTTGGACACTTGAAAGTCAAACTTGAGAAATTAACAACAATAAGACATAACTGAGAGTGAATTGAGATAGGGTAAACATTAAACAGAGGTTAAGTGTCCTTTTTATAGGGTCAAGTTGGCTTATTAACCAAGAATTCGTCATAATGATGTATTAATTGTATCGGGTTAAAAATGGAAGTAATTAACAATTAACCAAAATTAGCACCATTTCCCGTTCCTTACTCCAAGGAATCAAGGAAATATGCTTTGGCATGATGCCAAGGCATATTCCAAGCATTCTATTTGGAAGATATACGAAATCGGGTTACCAAAATAAGCGAAATCGACACAAAATGAACCAAAGAATGATTTGCTGATCTGCAGACGTGACCGACTTAATGAATCCCCATCGTGTAGCGCGACTGGTGACAATAACTAAAAGTTTGTTTTTTATATACATAATTGACACAACGCTAAATATATAGAATTCCCGTGTATAGTTTGTATAATATTTTATTAGTTTTTGTTCGATTTTAATTAGAATTTGTGTACTACTAATATATTTGAGTAATGTAGGTTCCGGAGGTTGATCATGGTTAAAAAGAGCGAGAAACGAGCTAAAATGAGCTAAAACGGATAACTGGAAGGATCAGAATCAAACTGGACCGAACCAGGATTGAATCGGACCGGACTGGCCAGCCCCCTATTTTTGACGCCACGCTGCGTGACCACAAACCCCCTTTGTGGCCGCGCGACACCTCTACACCCAGATTCCAAATTGTTCTCGTTTTTGGATCAGTTTTGGGCCTAGAAACCTATGTAAATACCCCTAAACTTAACACAAGGATACCATGAGATCACCAGCCGTTTTGGACGAAAATTGGAGCTCAACAGAGGATATTTTGAAGACTTTGGAGGTTCATAATCATACGGTGACGTGCTAACCAATCAATAACAAGGCCACGGGTTTTATCGCCTTTAATCTTTCGTTTACATTATTTTTCATCATGATTGTTTTGTTTGAATTTATAATGTTTGGCTAAACATTATAGACTGCCTAGGCACGTGATAAACCTTTGTTGATGTTTGATTTCGATTCAGGATTTATTTTATTTTATGGTTTTATAAATTAAGTAAAAGATTTGATTATATTAAATTGATTCATATTTGTGCTTAGGGTTGTTTGAATGGTTGTTATTATTCCATAGTTGACTTGGTTATTGTTTGTCATACGATAGGTTGCTATTAGGTCATCTACTTTGTGTTTTTACTAGTTTGTGGTTGATATGCGTTAAAACCATAGGAACAATAATTATCAATCAAATAAACCTAAGTGTGCGGCTAACCTAAATAGATGTAAGGTGCTAGGTTATTGATAGGTCTTTGTTGATCAAACTAGCTAGATTAAGTTCTTCGTAAGAAGTCCGTCTAGGTTTGTTTGGTTAATTTTGTCTATCGAGTCAATTGAGTATATTAGCCTGCCTTTGATTTCCACGCTGTAAGGTAGGATTTTGTATAAAGGAACTAGTTCATAACTAATTAGGTGACTGTAAGGAGACTTAATATATAAAACTTGTAATATCTCGGATTTTTCAAACCCATATTCGTGTGCGTTTAACTCGACTCGGGAACATTTTAGATCTTTTTTATTTATCGAAAATCAAGTATTTATAAGTAATTAAGTTTATAATGTTCACTTTAGGCCCTTCGTCCTTTACATATTGTTTATTTCCTATTTATTTCCTAAACAGTTCAATAATTAATCAAATAACAAACTTCAAGGGCTAATTGTGACAAAAAATGAAATTTCCACCTTATAAAGGCTAGAACGCCGCGTGGCCAGCTCCACCATCACCATCGCGCGGCGCCTTGAGTGATCTGCACATATTCTTTAGCCGATCTTATTTCCTAACTCGTTTATGGCATTAAAATCGCTTATTTTAGGCATTTATGAGTGAATTAAGGTCCAAGAAAATGTATTATAACCAAAATACAAGTCTCTGTTTGTTTCTTACTGATCAAGATCAAATCTTTCGGTTTATTTCAGTGATTTTGACATTAAAACCATATTTACTTGCTTAAACGTGTGGTATATCCATATTTGGTTTGCTTTTGCTATTCCTTTATAAACAACCCATTATTCCCATGCTACAAAACTTTAAACTAACTCTAGGAGACATCCTCCAGCCGTCACCCTCTCGGCTCATCATAATATCTCTCGGTTTTTGCTATTTTGTTGAAGAAACGTTCATAATCGGTTGACTTTGCATGCGTGTGGACCATTGACTTTCCGGGTAAGTTGTAAACTATAAAATCGTTCATATATATTCCCTAGTCAATAACCTTCAATCAATTTCGGTGGTTGAAGGGTGTTGACTGTGCAATTTGTTTAAAACTCTTTAAAGGGCAAAAACAATCAACAAGTTTAACTTTACATTTTCTCATACTTCTGGTTGATTCAACGTTCGGTCCAGAAGACTTTTATTCTCATAACGAAATTTTAAGGCTGCTGACCAAAACCCGACTTCCGACTCACTGTTCGGATTCTGGTTAGTACCAGCTCGCTTAAATCTTTAATTTAACATAACCGGAGTTCTATACGTCCGTTTGGATCGATTCCAGCGGCATTAAGTTCGTTTTTTTACTTATGTTATCATATCTCAAAGTTTCAGGTTCTGATTGTTATCTTATTCGACGCGTTAGTAGATGACTCGTTTAACTCGTAGTTCGTTTATCATATTTATCATTTGCCTTCCATCTAAGGTGAGTTTTGTCATTTCCCTATTTTACTAAGTTTTCTAAACATTTTGGGAACATATGCGTATTCCATATTATATATATATATATATATATATATATATATATGTCAAAGTTAGCAAACGTATAATTGTGTGTGATTAATCAAATATACTTGTTATGTGTTTACTTGTTTATGTACACATTCGCATTCGGAGAGGTCCAGCATATCCCCTTGTATAGGGTTCTCATTACTATTTACCGCGCCAGATTTGCTTGGCAACGGTCTTATTATTACTTGCTCATAGTTGATTTCCAACGCCCGATTCGCTTGGCAATGGTTAATTGACACCTTATTTGTTTACGGTTTGATTTACTTACCGCATTTATTACGTTTTGCTTATTTCTTTTATTTTTTTTATATTGACATTATTTTATTGCTAAAACTGGTGATAAACTCACTCAACATGTGTTGTTGACAAACTTTGTTTTCTACGCATATGCAGGTTGCTATTAAATTGAAGTTGAAGTATGGACACTTATAAAGACCTTAGGATTTTAATGAAGACAATTATTATTTAAATCTTGATCGGATTACTTGTATTAAATTATTTATTTGTGTTTTGAATACTTGTGCACTGTATTTGGAAATAATTAACTTAATAGATATTGTCACATTTTATTTATGATAGTATCTTCGAGCTGTGAGCAATCATGCTCACGTCCCGGCATTTCCGCCTTAGGTTGGGTTATGACAGATTGGTATCAAAGCCGAGAGGTTTTAAGATAGGTCGTTAGATATTGTCCTAGTCACATGTTAGGACCCTATACGTGCTTATCTGAACTGCACTATGTGTTATTTAAATTGTTTACAACTTATATAGGTTAATTATTTTAATTTATATTATATTATTATCTATTGTGCACACACACACGAATTCCGAGGTTATGCCTCACTTTCAAAAGATTTTTAAATCCTTTTATTTTTCGTAGATTGCCTTTTATTTTGGGAAATTCCTTAAGAATTCCCGTGTTTTGTTTTTACTATCTCTCTCCTTAGGGCATGGGAGTATGACAAATGTTATAAGACCGCAACTCTAAGTGGTAAACGTAACTGGATAAACGGTTGCACTCCTTTTATAAAAACCGAATTCACGGTGGTTTGTGGCTAAATTCGGGAAAATTTCCAAAATTATATTTTTAATTATTTTAAAATGCTTAGTTGGGTGAAAAATCCATGTAAATCCACGGGAACTCCAACTATCCATTTCTCAACCTGATTTCAATTTGATTTTCTGTTGGAACTTATCGTCCGGGGTGGTTCCCTAGATACTCCAACTGTTCATATTTGATTCACTGATTAGATATTTAATTGGGTCGGTTAAATGCCATGTAATGCTCATGGTGTGACCAACTCCATTGATTTGATAATTCGTTAATTAGTTGGGTCAATTAAATGCCATGTACATGGTCACAGGCTGACCAACTCAATTGTTTGTTACTCGTTATTTTAATTGGGCCAATAAATTGCCATGGAACGCTCATGGGAGGCCTAATTCACAAGAATTTATGCTGCTTTATTTAGTTGGCCATTAAAATTGCCATGGAAAGCTCATGGGAGGCCAACTTATTGAACATGTTTTGTTATTTAATTTGGGTTCACAAGCTGCTATGGAAAGTCCATGGAAAGCCCAATCCAATAACATTTTACTTTTGAAATTTTTATAAACATTATCTATTTAATTAAATACCTAAAAAATTATTCACATTATTTCAAATCCCGACTCGTCCTCGAGTCATCACTAACACAATTTCATTACACTTCTCTATTATCTCACATCAACTTATTACACAACTTTTGGAATTTTTATAAACATTATCTATTTAATTAAATACCTAAAAAATTATTCACATTATTTCAAATCCTGACTCGTCCTCGAGTCATCACTAACACAATTTCATTACACTTCTCTATTATCTCACATCAACTTATTCACACAACTTACCCATCATTTTATAAGAATTTCATCTTTGGTCCTCGTAGAATGTCTCCCCTAAGAAATCATCGTCGTAATCAACGTCACCCGTCGGCTGCTCGTGATCGCTGTTTGACTGCTAGGATCACTAAGGAATTTGCTACTGCTATGCTTGGGATTGCCATGAGTATGCCATGGAAGGAACTCAATGAAGCTATTGCTCTTGCTACCTCGCATTCCTGATAACCCTGTTAGAGATGAAGCCCTACCTTGCAAGGACTCTAAACCTACCTCGTAAAACTCCAACACCGAATCCTCAACCGACGCTAAGGCCGAACCCAAACCCAGTTCGCGCAATGACAATACTTCTCACCAAAAACGTAAATCCAACCACCAAAATTATGCTGCTAACCAAACCAACCCTCAACCCTCCAGCCAAAATGCTCCTAACAAGAAACCCTATATCGGACCTTACCCGTTATGCTCTATTTGTAACTACCATCACTCGACTCAATCTCCATATCGCTTACGCATCAACTGTAATCGTTATGGTCATTTTGCTAACACTTGCTGTATACCGCCCGACACTCAAGCTGCTCCACAACGATTTGTTCCGCCTACCACTAGAACCACTACTACCCCACATGCTCAAACTGGTGTTCCTAATACCCGTGCTTGCTACTATTGTGGAGATCCTAGTCATCTTCGCAAAATGTGCCCTCAACTAATCCATGTTCACCAAGCTCAAACTATAATTGCACCCTACTACACTACCAATGCTTATCAAGTCAAAACCCATCAGTCTTACTGATGCGCTTAAAGTGGTATATAAAAATATTGCAATTACTTAACCTAGCACAACAAGTAATAAAAACCTAGAATACCCTAAACCAAACCACTAGCAACAGGCAAGTGAACCTATTGGGTGTAGAATAGCTATGGGAAGTCTGGGAATATCGAACCCTAGAGACACTAATTAAATTAACGAAACTAGATTCTAAAAGCTAAATAAACTAATAATTAAGAAAAAATATTATTTTTGGATTTTTACTTATTTTATTTTAAAACTAATAATTATTTAAACTAATTAATTAAGCTAAAGTGAACTAATAAATTAAACTTAAAACTCTAAAACTTAGACGGAGACAATAATGAGAAAGTCGTTACCTAGGCTTGAAATCCTATTTGTGAATCTTGGATGCTTATCGGCTATGGAAACTGTGACGGAACCGGGATCTAAAGATACGACGCCCTAGACATCCTAGCGGATCCCTGATCATTCTCTGGGTGTCACCTAAAAGGAATACCTAAGGGGCGTATGACGCAAACCGATTGGTTGGATTACCTCTCAGTCTCTCCAACAATATTAAAGTACTCTAATGACTAGATCACCTCTCAGTCTCACTAATCACAATACATACGGGAGTGTAAGGGACGTAAGGAGTAACCTAAAGATGCTCAAAAAGACTTAGGATAGCAAAAATCAAAAGACAATAAGGGGGAAATCCACTCTCGTGTAATCTATACCCAAACCGCCTAATGAATAAGACAACCCCAACTATCTATTACCTCTCAGTTTCAAGATAGGTAGAACACTTAAAATCTCTAAACCCTCAAAAAATAGTTCCTATGGATTATGTCGACTATAAACCATAAACTAGTTACAAACACACAGTAGGTAACCTAATATGCGTCTACACATGAAAGACTTTCACAAAGACACATATGGAACAATTGAATAAAAGTAAATTAATAATAAGTATGCATATTCATCTTTAAAAGCATCAAAAAGTCTATTACAAAAATATTAGTCCAACACCAATAATCCAATACCGACAAGCAAACCAAAACTCAACAAATATTCATTCAAAACCTACGCAACTAATAGGGTTTTAGCCAATAATCATGCCCAAGAAAATAAAATATATAAGTTCAACACCAAAGTTCATAATAAAAATAATAGAAGTAAAAATAAGACAACCGTGTTTAGATGAGCAGATGTGAACCTGAACACCTTAAAAATATTTTACTTGTGGCTGATTACTTTTTGTCTCCTTCTGTTCGTTTTTATGGCTGCCCACACAAGAGAATAAATGTGATGATTACGTCTTCCAGTCAATCCCCACGTCAGAAGTCAACCAAAAGTTGTTCTCAATGGTGGCGGCTCCACTTGTTTCTTCTGTGTCTGCTCCACGAAAAAAAAATGAATAATAATAATCAACAGCAGCTGCTATGTCTTCTATAATATATATTAATTTCCACCGCCACTGATTAACCTACGGCTCATTTGTAATTTACTTCTGCTGCTCTCTTGAATCCCCAAATAACCTAGTGGGCCCTGCCCAAGAAATACCAACAACATAACTTAGTCATCCAACATTATTATTATTATTATTATTATTATTATTATTATACGTAACTTATGTTTGTTTCTTTTTTTTTCTTTTTTTTATACTATATATATGTATATAATACTTAGTTTTAATAATAAAAATTAGTAACATATGCTCGACCATTCATTCGTCGGTCTCAGATTCAGTAAAAGTGTTCCATTTTAACTTATACTTTTTAGAAACCATTTAACTCACATACGAACCAAATAATAATAATAATATTCAATAAAAACTTGGCTCATAAGTATCTAAAAGTATAGGGAATATTTATATAAAAATATGTAGAATTTAAACCACATCACTTACACTCTTCAAGCTCTTCCTGTCAACCAAGATCCCTCTTACTTAGCTCAAATTTATCAAAGCCTGTACACGCAAGTTAAAATATACCAAGCTTACACCACTCAAACCTCACTAGTATCATCCTTTCGAGCTCAACCTACCCAAACTATTCCACATCCACCTGCATCGACTGCTCAAGTTATTATGGATCCAACTTCCTCAAGTGCTCCAAGTCAAGTGAATCAAGTCAGCCGTAACTGAAGATTCTTGAAGACCGAAGACTCTTATTGCTTTCCTTATTTCTATCTTAAGTTATCTTATCTTTTTCGTTTATGCATTGTATCGACTCTTTAGTTATCTGCAATATTGGATGATTTCCATTTGAACTACTTTGAGTGTTTCATTTCATGAATAAAGTTTCTTTTATCAAAGTTAATCTATTAGGATCTTGTACCTCTATCTCATTTCCTTATTCTCGATTATCACAATAACATCTGTTTCATGATTTTTTTTTTCTTTCAATTTTTCAAAATTGTACTTCCAAAAGCAAAAGATGTTTTAGAAATTTCACGGTTTTATCAATCCAACTCGAACATTTATTAATTATCTTTTGAAATTATATTTAAAATTATCAAAACATTTTCTTTCTCTTAAAATTTTATTTTCATTGTTTTATAACCCACATGATGAAACGAATTATGCGGACCATCTGACGATAAGAGTAATTATGGTCGCGAACATAATTATCCAAGTCCTCGCGTGGAAATCATATTACGTACAATTGTGTGTCATAATCTAGAACCGAAAGTAGTTTGAGTAACGTTACGAATGTTGAGATGATAAGGACATGGTGGATACGCAGCTGATACATCCTATATATAAGTGCCCTTATCGGATTGTCATTTGGAGCGTTGCTTCGATTATTAAAAGTTCTATGTTATGATATTTTTATTAAAGTTAATTATTTTCAAAAACAATTATGTTTTGATTTTCCTTAATTTCGGGATGAAATTCCCTAAAGTAGGGGAGATTGTAATATCTCGGATTTTTCAAACCCGTATTCGTATACGTTTAACCCGACTCGGGAACATTTTAGATCTTTGTTATTTATCAAAAATCAAGTATTTATAAGTAATTAAGTTTATAATGTTCACTTTAGGCCCTTCGTCCTTTATATATTGTTTATTTCTAAAAAGTTCAATAATTGATCAAATAACAAACTTCAAGGGCTAATTGGGACAAAAAATGAAAATTTCACCTTATGGAGGCCAGAGCGCCGCGTGGCCAGCTCCACCATCACCATCGCGCGGCGCCTTGAGTTATCTGCACAGATTCTTTAGCCGATCTTGTTTCCTAATGTCACACCCCGACTTAGGGCCTGGGTGTGACAGGTTGGTATCAGAGCAATCGGTTTCAGTGAATTAGGTATTAATATATTAGTACCTAATCTTTAACCATTTATCTGATAAAGTAGGGATAAGCTATGATTGGTAGTCTACCTATCCCTAAGTGTATATTTATGCAGATGTCGTATACGAACTATTACGGACAAAAAGGATGGGTAGCAAGACGATCAAACCCTGTACCCTCGTCTGAGCCGTCTGACAAAGCTAGTACCAATTTTGGTCCCAAACGACCAACTGTATCGGTAAATCCGACTGAACCGGTGTATTCAAATCCGGCTAATTTGAACAACCTGATGAATCCAATTCCAACAAACCCGATGAACCAAATGTATCTAGTTGATCACATAGATCCATACTTGGCTTACGGAAGCCAACCAATGTATGCTCCGGGTAGCCCTGAAATGTCGATAGAAATATCGAGCGACACTTTGGAAGATATTCCGCTGACTGATACTCCAAATTATTAACCTTCTGGGGACATGGAGGTTCAAAGTAGGATAAAACATGAAACTAGTACTGAATCATCTACTTGGATGGACTGCCATTCCAACCAGAGTATGTGGCATTTTGGGTCACCGCCACTAGATTATCAAAACCCTCACACTATAGCTGGACCAAGTCAAGGACCGATTCATTATTATGAGGTTCCTAACTTTCCACCGTACCGAGGTCTTGTAACAACTATATCTGAACAAGCGAATGAGATACGGGAGGAAGCCCGTCTAGTCGAGGAGTTTTATACAACAAACATTCCCGATGAAGAAATGCAAGCCTACGTGGCGAATCCTCACCTGTATCTGAGGGAAAATGCTTACCTTTTTCCATCTGCATCTGCACCAGTGGGGTATCCAAATCAACCCAACTTGGTGATGGATGAGCTAAGGAACAAAAGGATTAAGAAGAAGAAGAAGATAAGCGATAAAATTATAAAGAAGTGTGACAAGATGAAGAGTCTTGTCAAGAAATGGTCTAGGGACTAGAATTATATAAATGTTGTTGTTTAAGCATGTTTTATTTTGTGTTCCTCTATAATATGTTTATGAAAGAAATAAAAGATCGTGTGTTCTATGTTTGGATTACAGAATGTCTGATCAAAGAAATGAAAGTTAAAGGAGTTAAGCTGATAAAGCAAAAGCTCCTGAAAATAATACTAATTCAATACCGGAAGAGTACGTAGGAGGTATCCGGGAAATGATAAAGGAAGCAGTTACACCGTTAATCAAAGATGCTGTAACTCCCTTAATAAAATTGCTTCGAGACCACACCGCGAATTCAAAAAGCTTAGCAAAATCGAAATCAATGAAACAAGTACAACCGAGCCATAGCATATCCGTGCATTTAAAAAGAAAAGAATAAAAAATGTCAAAGGATGATAAAGAAAAGAAGGATGAAGGTTACGAAAGATCCACTGCTGAACATGTCCCGAATAAGATAAAAAGGGTAAAAGTTAACACGAGATGCACATTCAAAGATTTCCAAGTATACAAACCAAAAGAATTCTATGGGGATAGAGGGGCAATAACGACACTCCGTTGGCTCGAGGAGATGAAGTCTATTGTTATTATAAGTAAATGTACTATGGAGGAGAGCATCCAGTGTTCATCCCAGATGTTCATGGGAGAAGCATTGGAATGGTGGAACACTCTGATTGAAGTGAAAGGAAGAAGCAATCTGTATAATCTCGAGTGGAAAACTTTTAAAGATTTAATCAAACAAAGATTCTGTCCTATCCACGAAGTTGATCAGATCTAGACGAAGCTCTGAAATCACAAGGTTATTGGCACAAACCTCAAGGAATATAATACCAAGTTCCTTGAATATTGTAGACTTGTACCTCATCTGGTTACTCCTGAATATAACAAAGTAACCAGATATATTTATGGTTTGCCCAAGAAGATCCGTGATCATGTGCGATCACACATGCCCGCAACAATTGAGTCTACTATTGAATTAGCCGGGTATTTGATGGAAACTATGATTAGAAACCGAGAAGAGGAAAGGAAGGCTGTAACTGAAAAGAAAAGAGGAAGTGATGGCAAGAGGAGGTTTGAGAAGGGGAAAGAAGTGTCGGGTACGTTTAACCGACCTTTATGCAAGAATTATGGAAAAAGACATGAGGGATGATGTATAAAGCCTACACCAAAGGTGGATGTGCGCAATTTTAACCCATATTCGACATGCAATTTCTGTAAGCGACTGGGTCATAAAGAGGATGACTGTAGGAAGAAGTTGATTGTTTGTTTTGAATATGGTGAGAAAGGACATTTCAGTGCAGAATGCACGAAGAGGAAACAGGTGGCAGGAGGCGCCAGTGGAAGTGGTGCCAGAAAGGATAGGAAAAAGGAAACGCCCGCGCATTTATGTTGAACACTCAAAAGGCGGGAGAATTTCCAGACGTAATTGCTGGTACGTTCCTTATTAATAATGTTTATGCTATAGTATTGTTTGATTCTGGAGCTAATCAAAGTTTTATAGATTATAAATTTTGTAGTCTATTGAACGAACCTCTAGCTAAGTTAAATAACCAATATGAAGTAGAAACGGCTAATGGAAACGTAATCAGAATCTTTGAAGTATTAAATAGTTATATTTCCTTAGCCGGATATGAGTTTCCACTACAGTTATTACCTATGGAGTTAGCAGGATTTGATATGATATTAGGAATGGATTGGCTAGCTGCCAACCAAGCACGTATTCTATGTAACAAAAAAGCTATAGACATACTAACTCCAAATAAGAAAATTATCCAAATCGCTGGTTAAAAAGAAGCTGGTAGAATTGGAATTATTTCCAAAATCAAGGCGAGTCACTGTTTAGGTAAAAGGTTGCTTAGCATTTATGGCGTACGTAACTAAGGAATCTGAACCTAAGAAGATAGAAGAAGTTCCGATTGTTTTCAAATTCAAGGACGTATTTCCTGATGACCTGCCTGGAATCCCACCCTACCGAGAAGTCGAATTCCGAATAGATTTAATTCCGGGAACATCTCCAATTGCTAAGTCTCCTTACCGATTAGCACCGACTGAGATGAAAGAGTTAAAGAAGCAATTAGATGAGTTATTAGAAAAGGGATTTATTTGACCAAGTTTTTCGCCATAGGGAGCTCCAATTCTATTTGTTAAGAAGAAAGACGGGTCAATGAGAATGAGTGTTGACTATCGAGAACTGAACAAGGTCACAATCAAGAATCGATATCCGTTACCGAGAATTGATGATCTTTTTGTTCATCTTTAAGGGGCAAGTTGTTTTTCTAAGATTGATCTTATTTCCGGGTACCATCAACTAAAGGTTCAAGAGGAAGACATATCAAAGACAACATTCAGAACTCGGTACGGACATTATGAGTTCACTGTTATGCCGTTTGGACTCACTAATGCTCCAGCAGCTTTTACGGATATGATGAACCGAATCTGCAAGCCCTACTTAGATAAGTTTGTTATTGTTTTCATTGATGCCATACTTATCTATTCAAATACAAAAGAAGATCATCAAGCCCATCTAAAGACAATACTCGAAACATTGAGGAAGGAAAAGCTTTATGCTAAATTCTTGAAATGCGAGTTTTGGTTATCTGAAGTGTAATTTCTTGGACACATCATAAATGAGAAAGGAATTCAAGTTGACCCAGCCAAGATTGAAGCTATTACGAAATGGGAAAACCTGTAACATTTCAGATTTTTCAAATCGTATTCATTTACGTTTAACCCGACCCGGGAATATTTTGGATCACTATTATTAATCAAAAATCAAATCTTTATAAGTATTAAATTCCTAATGTTCACTTTAGGCCCTCGTACTTTAAATAACGTCTAAATCCTAATGATTTCAACAAAAAGTGCATTTAAAGACCAGACACCAAACTATAGGGACTAAACTTGTAAAAAATGAAACTTTCCCCTCCTAAACTCCGGAGCGCCGCGCGATAGGCTCCACTCCTTGTGGCCGCGTAGCACGGTGGCTGAGCTGGTCAGAATCCCAACTCGTTTTCGTTCATTAACTCGTTTAAGGCATAAAATCGTTTATTTTAGGCATGTTTGAGTGAATTAAGGTCCAAGTAAACATCATATAACTATAATATCATTCCAAATTCGTTTCCCTCTGCCCAAGATCAGATCCTTACTAATATTTCATTGATTCTTTCTTTAAATCGCATATACTTGCTTAAACGGGCCAAAAAGCCTATAATTAGTTCGTTTTATGTTTTTCCTATATAAACAAAACATAACCATCTGCTGTAAATTTTAATAAAACCCAAAAGATCATAATCCAGCCGTCCTAACTTCTGCCCAGCTCGTAAACCCTTCGGTTTTTGCCTCTTCGTTATAGATTCAAGACTTGTTCGTTGACTTTGCTTGCTTTAAAATCTTTGACTTCCGTTTCTCATCAATCCTTTCACTTTCCGGGTAAGTTGTAAACTGTAAAATCGTTCATACATATTCCCTAGTCAATGACCTTCAATCAATTTCGGTGGTTGAAGGGTGTTGACTGGTCAATTGGTTATAAACCCGATAAAGGGTAAAACAGTCAACAAGTTTGACTTTGCGTTTTCTCATGCTTCTGGTCGCATTCAACGTTCGGTCCAGAAGAATTTTATTCTCATAACGTGATTTTAAGGCTACTGCCCAAAACCCGACTTCCGACTCGCTGTTCGGATTCTGGTCAGTACCAGCTCGCTTAAACATTTAATTCAACATAACTAGAGTTCTACTCATCCGTTTGGATTGATTCCGGCAGAATTAAGTTTGTTTTTATTTATAGTTTCATATCACAAAGTTTCAGGTTCTGATCATTTATCTCGTTTGACGCGTATTGGACGAGTCGTTTATCCATTGACTCGTTTGTTCTTAATTATATTCACTTGCCTTTAATCTAAGGTGAGTTTGATCATTCCCCTTTTTATACACTGTTTTCTAATGTTTTGGGAACATATGCGTATTTACTCATATTTTCTATTCTATATATATACACAAAATCTCAAACATAATCATTGTGTGAATATCCGTTGAATGCTATTTGCTATTTTCTACATGGTTAATTGTTTCCTTGATAACGTTCGGAGAGGTCCAACATATCCCCTTGTAGAGGGTTCTCATTAGTATGATCATACGACCGTCTTAGTAACCGGAGCCCGATTCAGTTGGCAAAGGTAAACCGACAACCTTAGTCATTGTAATCAATGCCCGATTCGCTTGGCAACGATTTCATTGGCACACACGATTTGGTTATATGCATGATTGATATGATTCGATTGATTATTATCACATGGTTGGTTTGCGCATTTATCATTTATCATTTATCATTTATCAACTATATACATATATATGCTATTATTTAATGTTTCAAAATTGGTGATCATCTCACTCAACATGTGTTGTTGACAAACTCCATTTTCTACGCATATGCAGGTTGCTTAGATTGAAGTATGGATATTTAGTCAAGATGTGAGGCCCCGAACCCCGGGAACCCCACAGTTGGTAATCATACAAAACACTTATAAAATATTTAAACTGAAAAAAAATCAATCGTTCCATTAAGCAACCAATTTCAGAGTAAAATTCAGCGGAAAACGTAAATAATAAAATAAGTTCCCAAAACCCGGGAATTTTGCCCAAAACCAACTTAATTGCATAATAAAAATTTTTAAAAGGAAATGTTTAATAATAAAGTCTTCAAATCCCGTATGCCCTTTACCGTCCAAGTAGCTTCGTGCACGTCCAAGCGATAAGGCATCCTCTTCCTAACCTGAAACTCACACTAACATGCACACAAAGTCAGCTTAAGCTGAGTGAGTTCAAGTCTTAAATAAGTAACAAAAGTCTTAATAATCATTCCAACGGTTTAAAACTGTAAACGGAAATACATCAGTTAGGTCATCACATTTAATAAATAATCATCCTTACGTATGAACATCTCTATACGTGCTTTCCTATATATATAAATATATATATATATATATATATATATATAACATTCAGGGCCGAGGAAACGTACAACCCCAACACGTAACATTCCATTCAACGCATGCAAACACGAAGTAGGCATACGTAACATTCCGTAGTCGATAACGACTACAACATTCGCCAAATGTTGGCCATACAATACTATATATACATACACACATTCTATAACATTCCAAGGCCTACCAATACTATCAAGCCTATGCAAAATAGTTTAAAACATTTCATCAAGTAAGAAAAACACTTAGGTGTGCATGCTAGCCCAAAGTTTAAAAGAGTAAAAAGGGCATCATGAACTCACCTGAAATCAACCGAACACCTGCAACGAGCTAGGAAATCCCTAAGTGCACACTCACAAGTAAGGGCCTGTAAATTGTACACAACGCGTCACCATTACGCAAGCGTGTTCTTACGGTCTAGTTTAGTGACGCGTTGTGTATAATTTACAGGCCCTTACTTGTGAGTGTGCTCTTAGGGATTTCCTAGCTCGTTGTAGGTGTTCGGTTGATTTCAGGTGAGTTCATGATGCCCTTTTTACTCATTTAAACTTTGGGCTAGCATGCACACCTAAGTGTTTTTCTTACTTGATGAAATGTTTTAAACTATTTTGCATAGGCTTGCTAGTATTGGTAGGCCTTGGAATGTTATAGAATGTGTGTGAGTATATATATTATTGTATGGACAACATTTGGCGAATGTTGTAGTCGTTATCGACTACGGAATGTTACGTATGCCTACTTCGTGTTTGCATGCGTTGAATGGAATGTTACGTGTTGGGGTTGTACGTTTCCTCGGCCCTGAATGTTATTATTGAATGTTATATATATATATATATATATATATATATATATATATATATATATATATATTTATATATAGGAATGCACGTATAGAGATGTTCATACGTAAGGATGATTATTTATTAAATGTGATGACCTAACTGATGTATTTCCGTTTACAGTTTTAAAACCGTTGGAATGATTATTAAGACTTTTGTTACTTATTTAAAACTTGAACTCACTCAGCTTAAGCTGACTTTGTGTGCATGTTAGTGTGAGTTTCAGGTTAGGAAGAGGATGCCTTATTGCTTGGACGTGCACGAAGCTACTTGGACGGTGAAGGGCATACGGGATTTGAAGACTTTATTATTAAACATTTCCTTTTAAAAATTTTTATTAAAGACAATTAAGTTGGTTTTGGGCAAAATTCCCGGGTTTTGGGAACTTATTTTATTATTTACGTTTTCCGCTGAATTTTACTCTGAAATTGGTTGCTTAATGGAACGATTGATTTTTTTTCAGTTTAAATATTTTATAAGTCTTTTGTATGATTACCAACTGTGGGGTTCCCGGGGTTTGGGGCCTCACACAAGACCATAGGTTATATTGAAGGCAAACTTAAATTTAATTGATTGTATTTATTTATTTGAATTGTTTTGTTGTATTTAATTATTGTGTGTACATTTGAATTAAAATAATTAATTAGATATTGTCATATTTTATTTATGATAGTATTTTTGAGCTGTGAACAATCGGATCACGCCCCGGCATTTCCGCCTTAGGTTGGGGTGTGACAGATTGGTATCAGAGCCAAAGGTTATAAGATAGGTCGTTAGTAATTGTCCTAGACATATGTTAGGAACCCTATACGTGCTTATCTAAACTGCCTTATGTGCTATTTAATAAATTGTTTGCAGCTTAATTAGATTAATTATTTTATTATGCTTTGTCTTATCTACTTGTTGCACACACACACAAATTCCGAGGTTATGCCTCAACTTTCAAAATATTTTTAAATCCTCTTAATTTTAGTAGATTATCTTTTATTGTGGTAAATTCCATAAGAATTCCCGTGTTTTGTTTTGTATCTTCACCTTGAAGCGTGGGTGTATGACAAATCTCGTACAACCACATAACTTCAAGTGCTACCCGTAATCGGCTAAACGGTTACGTGGTAAACATAATCGACTAAACGGTTATACTTCAGAATTTGTGTTTTAAATTATTTTAAATGCTTAGTTTGGTGAAAAATCCATGGGCACTCCAACTATTCATTTCTTAAATCATTTTCGATTTGATTTTTTTTGGGTTGAAACGTATCGTCCGGGGTGGTTCCCGAGATACACCAACTACTTATATTTGATTCGTTGATTCGATATTTAGTTGTGTCGGTTAAACGCCATGTAACGCTCATGGTCCGAACAACTCCATTGATTCGATAATTCGTTAATTAGTTGGGTCAGTTAAATGCCATGTACACGCTCATGGGCTAAACAACTCAATTGTTTATTACACGTAATTTGAATTGGGCCAACAAATTTCCATGGAACGCTTATTGGAGGCCAATTCACAAACTTTATGTTGTTTATTTAGTTGGGCCATTCAAATTGCCATGGAAAGCTTATGGGAGGTCAACTCGTTTGATATGCTTGGTTATTTTATTTTTGGAAAATTTTATAATACATTATTTACTTAAATGCTTTCAAGTCATATATATTATTTTAATTCTTGACTCGTCCTCGAGTCTTCACTAGTACTAATACATATACATACGCATCCCCATTATTTCATATTAACTCATTCCCACAACTTACCCATCATTTCATTAAAATTTCATCCTTGGTCCTCGTAGAACGTCTTCCCAAGGAAATCATCGTAATCAACGTCGTTCACCTACTTCTCGTGATTTACATTCGACCACTAGAATCGACAAGGAGTTTGCTGCTAATCGCCAAGGAGTGCTGCTGTATACTATTAACCGATCAACCACCAATCTCTACAAAACTAAAATACACCGAACAAGAAATCTTATACTAACTCATGTCCGTTAAAATATTATTTAAATTATATTTTCATATTTATATCCATATCTTCAAACTATAAATTTCTAAAGTACATTTAAATCTTTATCCTCAACTTTAAACTATAAATATTTTATCGTCTCTTGTTTTCCTCAATATCATCATGGTTTTCACAGTTTATTTTCCACTTTATAAATATTTATTATTAAAATTCAATTATTGTAAATTTTATTATTATTAAACTAAATTATGTATTCTCTAAATTTAATCTCCATTTTTAAATTAAAAATTTTCCATTAATTAATGCAACTTTTATTATTAAAATGACTTTTTGAGTGAACTTTCATCTTAAATATCTCAATTCCCTACTTTAAATTTTTTGATAAATTTGTAGTTGTTAGAATAGTCATGGTGGTTCATGCGTTTCTAGCCTCGCATTTATCTCATTTTTTATTAAATGTTTCACATCTTATTTTTGCTATCGCAATAAATTTTGAATTTATTATTTATTCAAATTTCCATTATTGATAATTCAAATTACTTACTTCCTAATATTTATAACGATTTTATGAAAAAGGAAAAATCAACTAATTCCCAATTTAATTTAATTATCTACCTTATATTTTATATAATTTTAAAGGTTTAATTGAAATAGGACTATCTCGTTGATTCGGGAATATCCGCTTCTCAATTTAATCTATTAAACAACTTAATTCAAATAAGTATATTTTCGCAATATCATTAATATTTAAATTACTAACTATTGTAATATTTTAGAATATCTTAATCGAATTAATCTGAATCTTAAGATCACCAACTTGAAAAGCTATGACCTTATATTAACTTCTCTTTAAACTCATAAGTACTTAAATTAACTAAGCTCAACCTACTCCATATCCACCAGCATCGACTACTCAAGTTATTATGGATTCAACTACTTCAATTGCTCCAAGTCAAGTGAATCACATCTAACGTAACTGAAGATGCTTGAAGACTCTAAAGATTTTGTTACTTTCCTATCTTAAGTTATATAAACTTTTCATTATTGCATTGTATCGACTCTTTAGTTATTCGCGACATTTGATGATTTCAATTTGAACTATTGTAATGCCCGTCAATTCCGGTTTCAGGAATTAAAGCTTGTAGAGTATGTATAATTCTCGGGATTTATCCGACGCTTCTCGGAAGCCTTTACGTCATCCCGGTACGTATAATCGCTTAACATTTCTTCTAAGTTGCATCATTATTAAATTCCGGGGGCTAGAATGAAAATGTTTTATAATATAACACTAAACAATAAACCCTAAACCCTATTTCAGCAGCCGATCGCAGCTAAGACTCCCCTGCTCGTTTTTCTTCTGCCCAGCCAAGTTTATGCCGTTAAAACTCCAATTCAAGGTCGGTTTTACGATTCCCCATGTCTTTTACACCTTAATTGATCATATTAACGCGCTTATTGGTCGTTAAGGTTGAGTTTTGATGATAACAGTTTGCTGACAGATTCGTATACGTTTATTGTAGGGTCTGTAACGCGATGATAATCCACTGTTTTTGATCAATTCTTGATTCCATAATGTTCTACTTTGAGTCTAGTTTCTAGAAAGGTATAATGCGTAATTTTTTTGGACAAGATTTGAATGGTTTTTATGAATTTATAAAATCGAGTGTCAAAGCTGATGCGGGATGACGGATTCTGGTCCGTCTTCCCGACGTCTTAACCTTTTTTCGACAGGTCCAAATTAGTTGGTTCCACTTCTGAAAGTTAGTATTTTGAGTTAGGAACTAAACCCAATTGGAATCGTTTAATTTGGTTCGGTAATGAATTTTATAAAAATAAAACCATTTTGTTGCGCACTGAAATAGCTGCACGTACCTTGCTGTGTTGGAGAAATTTTTATAATTTTTGTGTCCAATAGAAAAATATAATAAAAATATTTTTAAAAACCTAAGACATTTATTAAAGTCTGGTAAAAATTTAATAATTTATTTCAAAGGTTATCCTATGTAATTAAATGCATCTTCGCATGCTAAAATCTACACGTTTTACTCGTTATTAATCGATAAGTTCGTTTTAGGCTTAACCGGTGGATTTGGTTAGTTGAAAGGTTTTAGGGGCTGAGGTAAAGTGTTGGGCCTTGGGCCAAGTGTTGGGCCTTTGGCCAACGTTTTGGGCCTTGGGCCAAAGTGTTGGGTTTGAACGGCCCATTAGGCAAGAGTGTCCTTACGGTCTAGTTTAGTAACGCGTTGTATATAATTTACAGGCCCTTGCTTGTGATTGTGCACTTAGGGATTTCCTAGCTCGTTGCAGGTGTTCGATTGATTTCAGGTGAGTTCATGATGCCCTTTTTACCCTTTTTACTTTTGGGCTAGCATGCACACCTAAGTGTTTTCTTACATGATGAAATGTTTTTTTAAACGAATTTATATAGGCTTGCTAGCATATGGTAAGCCTTGGGATGTTAAATATATATATATATATATATATATATATATATATATATATATAGATATATATGTATATACATTATTGCTTGGCCTATATTTGGCGATGTTGTAGTCGTTTCGACTACTGATGTTGTGTATGCCTACTTTGTGTTTGCATGCACTGATGTTACGTGTTTAGGTTATACGTTTGCTCGACCCTGATGTTATACGTGGATGTTATATATATATATATATATATACTGTTATATATATAGAGATGTATTTTAAAGGATGTTTATATATACATTTGTATATGTATGTATGAGGATGTTTAGTTTTCGGTAATGATGATTTGATGGATGCACCCTTTTACTTTTTAAAACTTTTGGTACGACTATCATAACTATTACTCCTGATATTATTTACTTAAAACTTGAACTCACCCAGCTCAAGCTGACTTTGTGTGCATGTTAGTGTAAGTTTCAAGTTAGGAAGAGGATGACTTATCGCTTGGACGTGCACGAAGCTACTTGGACGGTGAAGGGCATACGGGAATTGAAGTTTTATTATTAAACATTTATTTTTAAAAGTCCTTATTTAAAGATAATTATGCTGATTTTGGGCAAAATTCCCGGGTTTTGGGAACTCATTTACGTATTTACGTTTTCCGCTGAATTATACTCTGTGATGCTTATTTTAATGAAAATAATTGTTTTTAAGTTTAAATATTTTTACGAGTGTTTTGAATGAATACCAACTGTGGGGTTCCCGGGGTTCGGGGCCTTACAACTATTTAAGTATTTCATTACATGAATAAAGTTTCCTTTATCAAAATTGAACTATTAGGATCTTGTATCTCCATCTCATTACCTTATTCTCGATTATCTTAATAACATCTAAATCACCAAATCTATTTTCTTCAATTTTCAAAATTTTACTTTTAAAAGCAAAAGAGGTTTTCAAAATCTCACGGTTTTATTAATTCAACCCGAACAATTATTAATTTGATATTATATTTAGAATTATCAAAACAATTGTTTTCTCTTAAAAAATTTATTTCAAAACGTTTGCTTCTTCCAAATGAGGGTTTTAAATGTTTTATAACCCACATGATGAACCGAATTATGCGGACCATCCGATGATCTAAGTAATTATGGGTCGACACATAATTACCAAAGTCCTCGCATGAAAATCATAATACGTAAAATTGTGTGTCATGATTTAGAACCTAAGGTAGCTTGGGTAACGGTACAAATGATGAGATGATAAGGACATGGTGAATACGCCGCTGGTACATCCTATAAATAAGTGCCCTTATCGGATTGTCATTTGAAGCGTTGCTCCGGTTATTGAAAGTTCTATGTTATGATATTTTTATTAAAAAGTTTAAATTGTTTTCAAAACGATAATGTTTTGGTTTTCCTTAATTTCGGGACGAAATTCCCTAAAGTAGAGGAGACTGTAACATTTTGGATTTTTCAAATCGTATTCATTTACGTTTAACCCGACCCGGGAATATTTTGGATCACTATTATTAATCAAAAATCAAATCTTTATAAGTATTAAATTCCTAATGTTCACTTTAGGCCCTCGTACTTTAAATAACGTCTAAATCCTAATGATTTCAACAAAAAGTGCATTTAAAGACCAGACACCAAACTATAGGGACTAAACTTGTAAAAAAAGAAACTTTCCCCTCCTAAACTCCGGAGCGCCGCGCGATAGGCTCCACTCCATGTGGCCGCGTAGCACGGTGGCTGAGCTGGTCAGAATCCCAACTCGTTTTCGTTCATTAACTCGTTTAAGGCATAAAATCGTTTATTTTAGGCATGTTTGAGTGAATTAAGGTCCAAGTAAACATCATATAACTATAATATCATTCCAAATTCGTTTCCCTCTGCCCAAGATCAGATCCTTACTAATATTTCATTGATTCTTTCCTTAAATCGCATATACTTGCTTAAACGGGCCAAAAAGCCTATAATTAGTTCGTTTTATGTTTTTCCTAGATAAACAAAACATAACCATCTGCTGTAAACTTTAATAAAACCCAAAAGATCATAATCCAGCCGTCCTAACTTCTGCCCAGCTCGTAAACCCTTCGGTTTTTGACTCTTCGTTATAGATTCAAGACTTGTTCGTTGACTTTGCTTGCTTTAAAATCTTTGACTTCCGTTTCTCATCAATCCTTTCACTTTCCGGGTAAGTTGTAAACTGTAAAATCGTTCATACATATTCCCTAGTCAATGACCTTCAATCAATTTCGGTGGTTGAAGGGTGTTGACTGGTCAATTGGTTATAAACCCGATAAAGGGTAAAACAGTCAACAAGTTTGACTTTGGGTTTTCTCATGCTTCTGGTCAGATTCAACGTTCGGTCCAGAAGAATTTTATTCTCATAACGTGATTTTAAGGCTACTGCCCAAAACCCGACTTCCGACTCGCTGTTCGGATTCTGGTCAGTACCAGCTCGCTTAAACATTTAATTCAACATAACTAGAGTTCTACTCATTCGTTTGGATTGATTCCAGCAGAATTAAGTTCGTTTTTATTTATAGTTTCATATCACAAAGTTTCAGGTTCTGATCATTTATCTCGTTTGACGCGTATTGGACGAGTCGTTTATCCATTGACTCGTTTGTTCTTAATTATATTCACTTGCCTTTAATCTAAGGTGAGTTTGATCATTCCCCTTTTTATACACTGTTTCCTAATGTTTTGGGAACATATGCGTATTTACTCATATTTTCTATTCTATATATATACACAAAATCGCAAACATAATCATTGTGTGAATATCCGTTGAATGCTATTTGATATTTTCTACATGGTTAATTGTTTGCTTGATAACGTTCGGAGAGGTCCAACATATCCCCTTGTAGAGGGTTCTCATTAGTATGATCATACGACCGTCTTAGTAACCGGAGCCCGATTCGCTTGGTAAAGGTAAACCGATAACCTTAGTCATTGTAATCAATGCCCGATTCGCTTGGCAACGATTTCATTGGCACACACGATTTCGTTATATGCAGGATTGATATGATTCAATTGATTATTATTGCATGGTTGGTTTACGCATTTATCATTTATCATTTATCAACTATATACATATATATGCTATTATTTAATGTTTCAAAATTGGTGATCATCTCACTCAACATGTGTTGTTGACAAACTCCATTTTCTACGCATATACAGGTTGCTTTGATTGAAGTATGGATATTTAGTCAAGACCATAGGTTATATTGAAGGCAAACTTAAATTTAATTGATTGTATTTATTTATTTGAATTGTTTTGTTGTATTTAATTATTATGTGTACATTTGAATTAAAATAATTAATTAGATATTGTCACATTTTATTTATGATAGTATCTTCGAGCTGTGAACAATCGGATCACGCCCCGGCATTTCCGCCTTAGGTTGGGGTGTGACAGATTGGTATCAGGGCCGAAAGTTATAAGATAGGTCGTTAGAAATTGTTCTAGACGTATGTTAGGAACCCTATACGTGCTTATCTGAACTGTCTTATATGCTATTTAATAAATTGTTTGCAGCTTAATTAGATTAATTATTTTATTATGCTTGTCTTATCTACTTGTTGCACACACACACAAATTCCGAGGTTATGCCTCAACTTTCAAAATATTTTTAAATTCTCTTAATTTTAGTAGATTACCTTTTATTGTGGGAAATTCCTTAAGAATTCCCGTGTTTTGTTTTGTTTCTTCACCTTGAAGCGTGGGTGTATGAAAAATCTCGTACAACCACATAACTTCAAGTGCTACTCTTAATCGGCTAAACGGTTACGTGGTAAACATAACCGACTAAACGGTTATACTTCCAAATTTGTGTTTTAAATTATTTTAAATGCTTAGTTGGGTGAAAAATCCATGGAAATCCATGGGCACTCCAACTATTCATTTCTTAAATCATTTTCGATTTGATTTTTTTTGGGTTGAAACGTATCGTCCGGGGTGGTTCCCGAGATACACCAACTACTTATATTTGATTCGTTGATTCGATATTTAGTTGTGTCGGTTAAACGCCATGTAACGCTCATGGTCCGAACAACTCCATTGATTCGATAATTCGTTAATTAGTTGGGTCAGTTAAATGCCATGTACACGCTCATGGGCTAAACAACTCAATTGTTTATTACACGTTATTTGAATTGGGCCAACAAATTTCCATGAAACGCTTATGGGAGGCCAATTCACAAACTTTATGTTGTTTATTTAGTTGGGCCATTCAAATTGCCATGGAAAGCTCATGGGAGGTCAACTCGTTTGATATGCTTGGTTATTTTATTTTTGGAAAATTTTATAAAACATTATTTACTTAAATGCTTTCAACTCATATATATTATTTTAATTCTTGACTCGTCCTCGAGTCTTCACTAGTACTAATACATATACATACGCATCCCCATTATTTCATATCAACTCATTCCCACAACTTACCCATCATTTCATTAAAATTTCATCCTTGGTCCTCGTAGAACGTCTTCCCAAGGAAATCATCGTAATCAACGTCGTTCACCTGCTTCTCGTGATTTACATTCGACTACTAGAATCGACAAGGAGTTTGCTGCTACTAGAATCGCCAAGGAGTGCTGCTGTATACTATTAACCGATCAACCGCCAATCTCAACAAAACTAAAATACACCGAACAAGAAATCTTATACTAACTCATGTCCGTTAAAATATTATTTAAATTATATTTTCATATTTATATCCATATCCTCAAACTATAAATTTCTAAAGTACATTTAAATCTTTATCCTCAACTTTAAACTATAAATATTTTATCGTCTCTTGTTTTCCTTAATATCATGATGGTTAAATTTGAATGGGGACCGAAACAAGAGGAAGCGTTTGAAACTTTGAAATAGAAACTAACAAATGCACCTATCTTAGCCTTACCCAAAGGGCAAGATAATTTCATCGTATACTTTGATGCTTCACACACAGGTATGGGGTGTGTTTTGATGCAAGAGAAGAAGGTTATTGCTTATGCTTCAAGACAGCTGAAGGTTCAGAGAAGAATTACACCACTCACGATCTCGAGTTGGGAGCTAAAATTTTCGCATTAAAGTTATGGCGACATTACTTATATAGTGTAAAGTTTACTGTCTATGCTGATCATAAGAGCTTGAAACATATATTTGATCAAAAGGAGTTAAACATGAGACAAAGGCGATGGATGGAAATGCTTAATGATTATGATTGCGAAATAGTCTATCATAAAGGAAAAGCCAATGTTGTGGCTGATGATTTAAGAAGAAAAGAACACGAGAAGCCAAAGAGAGTACGAGCTCTGAGGCTGGAACTTAAGATTGATTTATTAACAGAAATCAAAGAAGCTCAGAAGCAGGCATTAGAAGAAAACAATATAAAAGCTGAAAAAGAAAACGGTACAATAGATCAATTACTTAAAGGCGACGATGAAATACTCAGGTTAGGGAAAAGAATCTGGGTACCGATGGTTGGGAGCTTACGAGAGAAAATATTGGAAGAAGCCCACAAGTCAAAGTATATGATGCATCCGGGAAGTGACAAGATGTATTATAATCTCAAGAATGATTACTGGTGGATCGGAATGAAGAAAGAAATTGCCTTGTATGTAGCTAAGTGTTTAACATGTTCAAAAGTTAAGGCTGAGCATCAGAAGCCCTTAGGTTTATTGCAACAACTTGAGATACCGATCTGGAAATGGGACAAGATTACTATGGATTTTATAATGAAGTTGCCGAGGACTTCCCGACAGAATGACGCAATCTGGGTTATTGTAGATAGACTGACCAAGTCTGCCTGTTTCATCCCTATCCAAGAAACGTTTAGCATGGATAAGTTAGCATAGCTGTATGTAGAGAATATTGTATCATTGCATGGCGTGCCATTATCCATTATCTCTAATAGAGACAGTCATTTTACCTCCAATTTTTGGAGAAGTTTTCAGAAGCGATGGGTACGCGCTTGAATTTAAGTACTGCTTATCACCCACAAACGGATGGACAAAGCGAAAGGACGATTCAAACACTAGAAGACATGGTTCGCGCTTGTGTTGTAGACTTAGGTGGTAGTTGGGATACTCACCTATCTCTAATGGAATTTTCATACAACAATAGTTATCACACAAGTATACAAATGGCTCCATATGAAGCATTATATGGACGTAAGTGTACAACGCCTGTATGTTGGTCCGAATTCGGTGACAATCAATTATCAGGCCCTAAAATTGTCCAACGAATGACTGATCAAGTAATTCAAATCCGAGAACGATTGAAAGCAGCACGAGATAGACAAAAGAGTTATGCTGATATATGGTGAAACCCTTAGAATTTAAAGAAGGAGATAAAGTTTTGCTAAAAGTATCACCTTGGAAAGGTGTGGTTCATTTTGGGAATAAGGGAAAGCTAAGTCCACGATTTGTTGGATCATTCAAGATTATTGAAAGAATAGGTCCTGTAGCTTACTATCTTGAACTACCTGATGAGATGCAAGGAATTCACGATATGTTTCACGTATCAAATTTACGTAAATGTCTAGCCGATGAAACACTCGCAATGCCTTTGAAAGATGTGCAAGTAAATGAAAAGCTTAAGTTCATGGAGGAACCAATACAAATCGAGGATAGTCAAACCAAGTTCTTAAAACGTAAAAGATTGAAGTTGGTAAAAGTTATATGGAATTCCCAACGTGGACCGGAATTCACTTGGGAACTTGAATCCGAGATGAAAAGGAAGTATCCACATCTCTTCACATAAATCTTGAGGACGAGATTTTTCTAAAGGTGGGGAGGATGTAACACCGTGAAAATACCCCATCTAATTTTGGGCTAAAAGTGTCAAATTTAAAAGTTGGAGGACTAAAAACGAAAATTCAGAATTTTAAGACTCATCGCGCTACGCGATGGTCTATTTGTTATACCATCACGCTACGCGATGAAGCGTCACACAGTTCAAGAAAAAGCGGGGTGCCGCGCTTTTCGACGGCCAACCCAACTAGCCCATTGCGCTACGCGATGACCAGGTTAACTAACCCGGGACACGTGTCCAACCACATGTCAACACGTGGCACAATTTGATACATTGCGGCGTCGCGAAACGCGATGGCCCTGGAGGAAAGACCATCGCGCTACGCGATACCCTACAAAACTCAAGTATAAAAGGGCAGCTACGGGTTCAGTCCATTTCATCCCATTTTCACCTTCATTCTCACATAGTTAGCCTAGGGAAGCGTGCTAGGGCGTTCCGAGGGCTTGATTCACAAAGAAACGAGGTGCCGAGGCGTTGTTATACGAGCTGTTGTGCTGTTGAACGAATCACGAGCTGACCCGCTGCCGATTTTCTTAATTTCTTACTCTCGACTAGCCGATTAAGGTAGGATTATGGTTAAGTTACCTTATTATTTAGCTATTAGAACCTAGTTACGGATATAGTCGTTAAACTTAACTGATTTTCCAAATAATGTTTTATTGAAAATAATAATGTTACTTCTACATGAAGTAATGTTGTCAAAACTGTTATTTTGATGGGCATGTAGTAACTGGAAGGGGGATATCATTAGTAGACTCTTCTTGCCTAAGGTAAGTAATTCGTACACATCCCAATCAACCGAGTGACCCATTTACTTACCTGGAGAAGTTTGCCAACATGATAGACTCTATTAGGGCAAAGCGTGCTATTCCAAACGTCATATATAAATACGAAGTATTTTCATAAAACGACTATAACTCTACTAAGGTTAGGTCAGACCTAAGAGTTTGTTGATCAGACCCCGAGTCTGCTGAACTGAATCAGACTTAAAGTCTGCTGAAACTGGAACAGGCTTAAAGTCTGCTGAAAAGATAAGATATACCATCTAGGTACTTATGCATGCCTATTATAATTATAGGTTAATAGCATACTGAGTAAAGAAGTTCTGGTATCACCAAACTGATAACGCAAGGTGAACACGTTAAACCTTTTATGGCCTGAACTGAATTTTAGTCTTGTAATAGACAGGTTGTTTATTGCGAAGAGTCTGATAAATGTTTGCATGAGATTTATTGTCTCTAAAATCGTTATAATACAAAATAGATAATGAAAAGCAACTCAGACCGAATACACATGTGTCTGGATCCATACATAACTAATAATTGGCACACCAAACCAAGTCAGTCGTAGCCAGTTCTCCAACAGGATCACAGAGCCTAGGGGAAGCTTGTCTCCGAACAGGAGCTATGTACTCGAGGAACCTTTGAGTTGTGTGTGTAGGGCAGTGGTACAAATCCCGGGAATGACAGGCGTTCCTGCTGAGTTTGTGAAACAGAAAACTATGTTTTTATTTAACTGTTTATGGCATTACAATCGCTTATTTTAGGCATTTGTGAGTGAATTAAGGACCAAGAAAACATATTATAACCAAAATACAAGTCTCTATTCGTTTCTTACTGATCAAGATCAAATCTTTCGGTTTATTTCAGTGATTTTGTCATTAAAACCATATTTACTTGCTTAAATGTGTGGTATGTCCATATTTGGTTTGTTTTTGCTATTCCTTTATAAACAACCCATTATTCCCTACCAAAAAACTTTACACTAACCCTAGGAGACATCCTCCAGCCGTCACCCTCTCGGCTCATCATAATATCTCTCGGTTTTTGCTATTTTGTTGAAGAAACGTTCATAATCAGTTGACTTTGCATGCGTGTGGACCATTAACCCTTCATATCTCTTGATTCTTTCACTTTCCGGGTAAGTTGTAAACTGTAAAATTGTTCATATATATTCCTTAGTCAATAAACTTCAATCAATTTTGATGGTTGAAGGGTGTTGACTGGTCAATTCGTTTAAAACTCTTTAAAGGGCAAAACAATCAAAAAGTTTAACTTTACGTTTTCTCATACTTCTGGTTGGATTCAACGTTCGGTCCAGAAGACTTTTATTCACATAAAGAAATTTTAAGGCTACTGACCAAAACCCGACTTCTGACTCGCTGTTCGAATTCTGGTCAGTATCAGCTCGCTTAAATCTTTAATTTAACATAATTGGAGTTTTAGACGTCCGTTTGGATCGATTCCAGCGGCATTAAGTTCGTTTTTTACTTATGTTATCATATCTCAATGTTTCAGGTTCTGATTTTTATCTTGTTCGGCGCGTTAGTAGACGACTCGTTATATTCATAGTTCGTTTATCATATTTATCATTTGCCTTCCATCTAATGTGAGTTTTGTCATTCCCTTATTTTACTAAGTTTTCTAAACGTTTTGGGAATATATGCGTATTTCATATTATATATATATATATATATATATATATGCTAAGTATAAAATAAAAACTCACTTGAGTTGTGAAAACTCTAGAAACTCATTCTCAACCACATGTTTTTAATTAATTTTTAAATTTTGTGGTCCATAATTAAAGTGAATAAAAAATGTAAATATAAATATAACTTTTTCTCTCTCCTGAAAACATATATAAAAATTAGTAAAAAAATGTTAAAAAATAGCAAAACATTTTTTTTTATGTTTCGATATTTTGAATTAAATGTTACAACATATATTACATGTAACCAAAAAAAAAAGCGATGTTACATAGGGTTTTCGCGGGTTTTCACAACTCAAGTGGGTTTTCATTTTAACCTTACCCTATATATATATATATCTCAAAATTAGCAAACGTATAATTGTGTGTGATTAATCAAATATACTTGTTATGTGTTTACTTGTTTATATACACATTCGCATTTGGAGAGGTCCAGCATATCCCCTTGTATAGGGTTCTCATTACTATTTACCCACGCCAAATTCGGTTGGTAACGGTCTTATTATTGCCTGCTCATAGTTGATTACCAACGCCTGAGTCGCTTGGCAATGGTTAATTGACACCTTATTTGTTTAAGATTTGATTTACTTACCACATTTATTACGTTTTGCTTATTTCTTTTATTTATTATATTGACATTATTTTATTGCAAAAACTGGTGATAAACTCACTCAACATGTGTTCTTGACAAACTCTGTTTTCTACGCATATGCAGGTTGCTTTGAATTGAAGTTGAAGTTGAAGTATGGAAACTAAGAAAGACCTTAGGATTTTAATGAAGACAGTTATTATTTAAATCTTGATTGGATTACTTGTATTAAATTATTTATTTGTGTTTTGAATACTTGTGCACTGTATTTGAAAATAATTAACTTAATAGATATTGTCACATTTTATTTATGATAGTATCTTGAGCTGTGAGCAATTATCCTCACGCCCCGGCATTTCCGCCTTAGGTTGGGGTGTGACAAAACTGTTTGCGTTAAAACTTATTGGAAATCCATAGGTGTCTTCTTGAGAAGGGTAAGGGGTCATGTTTGGGTTTTCTTTTAAGCGTTTATTTTATGATCCCAGTTCCATAACAAAATATTTTCCCGGTTAATTGATAAATGAAACTACAGGGATTCTAGCCTAGGTAGTTTTTCATTATTATCTGATTAAAATCAACAAACCTGCCTTTTGTTTAAATTACTTGTTTTTCTTAATTAGTTTTTTATAATATATATTTCGTATTTTAAATAAAACCCCCCTTAAAACAAATAAACAAATAGTCGTGTTTGTAGTTGAGTCTAGTTAGCTAGTTTACGTAATTTAAAGAGTCTCGTGGGTTCGATACCCGGACTTACTTAGCTGTACTAGAGTCGACAGGTTCACTTGTCGGTTAGTAGTTTTAGTTAAGTTGAGAGTTTCAAATTATTATTTAGTGTCTCGATTAGCGTAATTTTAGTTAATAAATTTATAACCACTTTTAGCACATCAATAATCAGCCCCTAGACATTATTTAATTGAAATTTGGCGTAAAGTACATGAAATTGAGTTTGTAAAATATCCCAAAAATATAGATAAACATAATTTGATAAAATTTAACGAGAACGAACATAAATGAAAATATGAAAATTTAAACGGGCCGGGTTTGAAAAATAGAAAATCTTACATCTGGCACCCTGGTTATCATAAAACAGTGAAGTCGGTCCATTTATGGGCATGCCTAACTCCTTGAAAGCCACCTTTTCCATAAGATTCTGTGGAGGCCATTTCCCGATATTCGGCTTCAGCAGAAGAACGTGATACCACATATTGCTTCTTGGTTTCCCAGGATATTGGAGCCCCACCAAGAAGAAGTAAATATCATGTTCATGATCTTCTTGTATACGGGCATACAAGATAGTTATAGTCGCTGTAAGCAGTAAGGTTCCCACGTCTTTCTCGTGGGAGGAGAACTTCTCACCCTAGGGTCCCCATCAAGTATCGCAAAACCCTATGTACGGAATCCATGTGACTTTGTCTTGGGTCGGCAACAAACTGACTAAGTATATTCACGGAATAGGCAATGTCTGTACGAGTGGCTTGTAGGTAAAGTAATCTCCCCTCTACATGTCGATATCGACTAGCATCGACTTTGGGATCATCTGGGCGTTTATCTAACTTCAATATTTGCTCAATTGGAAAAGGACTCGGTTTGCAATCTTATAATCCACAGTCCTTAAGAATATGCAATGTGTACTTCTTTTGGCTTAGAACCATACCTTCAGACGTTTGGGCATCTTCAATTCCTAGGAAATATTTTAATTTTCCTAGGTCTTTGATCCTGAATTGTTCGTTAAGTTTATCATTTGTGTCTTGAATTTTCAGAGGATCGTCGCCTACCACGATCACATCATCCACATAAATGAGAGTCGCAACAAAGCTCTTTTCTTGTTTGTAAAGGAAAAGAGAGTGATCAGCCTTAGACTTCTTAAACCTAAGTTGAAGAAGGAAGGATGTAAACTTTTGGTATCAATTACGAGATGCTTGTTTTAAACCATGAAGTGTTTTTTTAATCTGCAGACTCTTGTTTCACCTTTCCTTGAAAAACCCTTTGGAACTTTCATATACACTTATTCATGCAAGTCTCCATGCAGAAAGGCGTTATTCACATCAAGTTGGTTAATGATCCAATTTTCTTTACTGCAACGGCTAGGAGTGTTCTAAGCGTGACTAATTAGGCAACGGGAACGAAAGTGTCATGGTATTCCACCCCCTCCAGTTGGGTGAAGCCTTTGGCAACAAGGAGGGTCTTGTAACATTCTATTTTGCCATTTCTTCTATATTTTACTTTGTAGACCCATTTGGAATCAATGGCACCTTTTCTTTCAGGTAAGTTTTCAAGAGTCCAAGTGCCATTTTCTTCAAAAGCATGGATATCAATTTTAATTGCTTTTTTCGACCTTTCATCTCGTATTTCATGCTCAAAATTTCTAGGCTTGTCATTTGAATTTATGACCGCTAGAAAGATTTGGTGAGATTTAGAAAATTTTCATATGAAACATAATTAGATATGGGGTATACCGTTGAAGAATCTTTAGTTGGTGTGGGTTTAGCGTGGTCAACAGATGGAGGAAGTTTTACTTCAAAGTCACTAAAATGAGCCGGTTGCGATATGGTTCTGCCAGTTCTGCTTGGTTCAATAATGGGGTTTCGGTTTTCATCACTTTGGTTCACTGTTGTGGATTCCATCAAAGGGTTTGGGCGTTGTCCATCTTGTTCTGGAAAATGGGATACAATAGGATCTGTTTCTACATGATCTGAAAGCTGACCCACATCACTATTTCTATTTGGGCCAGATCCTTCATGAGCTTCCCCATCTAGATTCACCATTATAGGGTCTGTTGAGAATGTTGGGCATGTTTCTTCGCATTCTGATGCATGAGCCACATCTTCATCATTATTTTGAATGGAAGATTTAGTGGTAGGCCCATTTTGATTTCATATTTTCCATTTCAATGGTGGATTTGTTTTGATTTTCACCATCACAGAAGCTTATATTTGGTATCTCTAAGGCATCTACCTCTTCATAGTCTAAACCAATATTATCAAAAGGGGATTTTTCTTCATGGAATTTAGCATCTCTAGAGATCATGATTTTACCCGTTTCCATGTCAAAGATTTTATATCCTTTTGTTCCTTGTGGATACCCAAGAAACACTCTGGGTCTCCCCCGCATTTCAAATTTGTCCCCCTTTGTATTAGTGTTCTTGTAGTATGCTAAGCACCTAAAAACTTTCATGAAATTATAATCGGGTTTTGATTAAATAGCAATTCGCAGGGTGTTTTGTTACTAATGACTGTGGAAGGTAATCGGTTAATGATGTATGATGTCGTTAAGACACATTCACCCCAAAACCTTTTTTGTGCATTTGCATGGAAACGCAAAGCTCGAACAAATTCTAGCAAGTGTTGGAGTTTTCGTTCCATAACACCATTTTGTTGAGGGGTATGTGGGCAAGTTGTTTCTAGTAGAATTTCCTTGTTCCTTACAAAAGAGTATCATATCATTAGATGTGAATTCGCCCCCATTGTCACATCTAATTTTCTTATTCATGTTTAAATTTTAGAAGAAATAACCACACAGCTCTACTATAATCATCTACGATGGTTAAGAAATAACTTGCCCTTGAGAATGAGGGTTGTCGTACTTTCCCTAGACATCATAATGCAACAAATCAAAACATTTATTTATCTTAGTAACAATAACTCGGAAAGGAAGTCTAGTGTATTTTGCCTTAGAACAAGGGTCACACATTTCATTGCGAGAAACTTTTAAGGAAATCAATATTAGTTAGTTTTTCATCGGAAGCATGACCTAACCTTTTGTGCCATGTGTTTCCCGTTGCCATCATTGTCCTTTCTGTCACTTCCAACCTTCCCCATCCAGTATAGACCTCCTTTTCGCTTACCAACCCCAATCAAGTGTAGCTTTTAGATGATATAAAAATCAGGAAAAAAAAAGTTACGAAGCATTGAAGATTTTCAGCTAGATGTCCAACTGACAATAGATTACATTGGAATTTAGAAACATAAAGGACCCTCTTTATTTTAGCACCCCCGCTTACAGTGCAATCACCCATTACGTTTACGGGTATCGTGGCTCCGTTGTGGATAGCAACGAGTTCTTTGTTACCGTCACTGGTTATGTTTTCAAGAAAAACAACTTCATGGGTAATGTGCTCGGTGGCTCCCGAATCTATTACCCACTCATCACCTTGATGTGTTTTACCTACCATGTTAGCCAAAGGATGATTCTTATCTTTAGAGTTTGCCTTCCCAAGATGGTTCAAAAGCATTTGGTGTTGGTCTTCGTTCAAGCCTTCCACGGGAAATTAAGATATATGGCTGCCGATTGGGTGTTGCCTTTTGATTAGAGCTGCTCTGATACCATCATAAATTTGATGGTGTGAACTCTTTGAATATTTTTAGGCAGTCGATCCTCCCACACCACCTTAGATCTTCATACACCATAGAATAATGTCAGATTGTGTCGGAGATTGTCGTTCATTGTTTGTAGTGCCTTGTATAGCCCTATACAGTCGTATAGACCTATACGGGGCGTATAGAGCTATACGGTCGCATAGACAATTTTTTTGAAAATTTTAAATATTAATAGGTTAATATGCCAGTATAGATTTATACGGACGTATAGGGTTATACGGCCGTATAGGACTCGACGGACAGAAGCTAGGGTCACGTGGATGATGGATTGGATTATTCTAAGGCGACAGAGGAGTGCATTCCATTTCCCATGGTGCCGGATATACCTGGTTCACCACCGGCACCGGAGCCACAGGCGCAGGGGCCACCATCACAGTAGTTCTTATTTTATTTTCAGTATGTGCACTATTATGAACTTTATGTATGTGAACCACGTGTTAAAAAGTTGATGTATTTTGGGGTGAACTGTTTACTTTTATGCATGTAGACCATGTGTTTGGAGCATGATGTATTTTGGGGTGCACTTTTATTTTTATGTATGTGGACTAGATGTTTATCAGTATGTTTTGGCCAAAATCCTATATGGCAGTGGTTAACAGTGGTCAAAGGCAGGCTGACTTTTTCAGCAAAAGTTTTCTATACGGTCGTATAGCCCTATACGACCGTATAGGTGTTATGGTGTGTCAGATAGCCCTATACAAGCCATTTAATACCTATACGGCTCGTATAGGTCTATACGGTCGTATAGGTTGAAAAAAGATGTTTTCTATACGGTCGTATAGCATGATACGACCGTATAGGTGTTTTGGTGTGTTAGATAGCCCTATACGAGCCATTTAATACCTATACGGCTCGTATAGGTTGAAAAAAGGTGTTTTTTTTTGTCCCCCTGTCGGTAATGTGTAGCCTATACGACCGTATAGGCCTATATGAGCCGTATAAACATATGGGGGGTGGTGTAGGAGGATCACATCCCTATTTTTATTAATTCTGGATACTTATTGCAAATAAATTGTCATATCTTTAAATACAAAGAAAAAGGAATAAATATGGAAAGGAGCAACGAAAGAGAGCAAAATATATGCCAAGATGGACGAATGTAATTGAGGAGAAGATTCTGAAATATGTTACTTTTAATAAAGTCATCCTCCGTTCTTGGGGCGCTTAGTCGTTCTTCATCCGACAAAAGGAAAAAAATCAATGTCAAGTGGCCACTGATGTATAGAATTTATTGCTGCAAACAAAATTTTGATTCACAGATTGTTTATACTGGTTTCATGCGGCAAAAGTTTATTATAGAAGGACATTTTGGTAATGTTTTATTATTCTATTGGAGATTGTGTTACGATGTTTCTTGTAGAAGAAAAAAGTAGCATGAAGCATCCACCATTTTTTTTCTTGGGTTGAGCGCGATTCGTTTCAGTTTGGTTTTTAGGTAAAACCGAAACCGAAGTACTCGGTGTTTTTAGTACACAAACCATTTGGTTTCGGTTTTTCGGTTTTTCGGTCTTTTTCGGTTTTGGTTCGGTTATAAGTTATTTTATTTTTCAATTATGTGTAGACATTGCAGAAAATTTAAAAATGAAGATGATGATTTTAAGCTTGTAAGAATGTATTTGAGTACCCCAAATATATTAAATACAAAAACCAAAAGTAGACACATGTTACGTGGAATCATACGAATAAAAAGTTGCTAAAGTAGTAGAGTTTAAAATTTAACAAATTTCTTAATAAAAAAACATTAAAAGTTTAGTCCTAATCTTCATTCATCATCCTATTCATCTTCAAAGTTTAGTCTCGGCCTTCATCATCTTCATAATCTTCATCACCATTAATCGATTCGGTTCGGTTTTTTCGGTTTTTTAAAAATGAGAAACGAACCGAAACCGAAAAATCATTTTTTCAAAAATACAAAAAATTAACCGTCGATTAATGCTTCGGTCCGGTTTTTTCGATTCGTTTTTTCGGTTAATTCAGTTTCGGTTCGGCTAATTCGGTTTTCTGCTCACCCCTAATTCCAATTTTATGATTTGGTTTAAATTTGGATTTGGGTTCACATTGTTTTTTATTGTTTTTTGTATATGATTATCTGAGCTAAGGGCTTTTTGGTAATGTTTAAACATTCCACATGAATGTTTTGAAATCTTTGGGGTTATTGGAAGGAAAGTTGAATTCCATTAGATGGTTGAATCTTTTCCAATTCTAATTCCTTTCTTTAACAACCAAACAGAATTTTGAATGAAAAATTTTCCAATGCCAACGTACTTCCTTTGAAATCCATGAACCAAATAGCCCCTCATATACCTTGTGAGGTTTTAGCATCCTCCTAAGAGGGAGGAACCAAAATTTGGTCGATTATGTTGGAAAATTAAATATAGTGAATTTAGATTAATTAGAATAATTAATATTAAACTCTTCATTTAGTCATGAAACTTTTGAGTATAGCCTTTTGATGACAATTAATTAGCTTTTATTTGATTATTAAATTTCTAATTAAGTGAGACTTTACTCACTTTTAACTCTTATATATATAATAGGTTATGTGTCTTATTTGAAAGGAGTTAGAAAAAATGCAAGCTAGAAAATTCAATGCAAAATGCATGCATGCAAGAAGAGTTATTGGTGAAAAAGAAATCTTTAAAGACTCATATGTTGGAAAACTATAGAGATGAGTTTCCAAACCTATAGAGATGAGTTTCTCTACTTGATTCATTTACTTCTTTATTCTATTATTTTTTACATAAATTCTAACACTACACTTTAATTACCCCGATGTAACCTCGGGCGCGTGGACATTTCCGGCAGTACTAACTGCTTCGGCTGTTGTACCCTGAGAGACAGACGCGTTGTCTTATGTAGAGGCGCGGAATCTGTTTTAAGGGAAGCGTGTTGAACACGTGCCTCAGCCTCAACCGTCAACTTTTGTTTCGTTCATTCTTGCAGCCAAAGAGACTACAAGAAGTGTTGATGTGATAAAAGTTGGAAATTTTTTTTTTTTTTTAAATTCGTGTCAAGAAGATTACAAAAGAAAGTTGCTGAATAACAAGTTGAAGACTTTATCATTTAAAGATCTTGAGTTGAATCATCTAACATATTTGTTATGTTATTTCATTGTTTATTATATTTTATATTACGGTATTTGTACTACTTATTTTCTTATGTTAATAACGAGAGTATCGTTATTATTTGTATTAATTTTAATATAAAATGTGTCCCATATTCCTACACATTTTTCTTTAGGTTTATTATCCTAGCACCATTTTAAATTAATTACCAACATTTGTCACATAATCTGATCCACGGAGGCGTTTCCATCCTTAATTAACTTATTGTTCACATTAACTCTAAACGTAACGAGAGCAGTGACATACTTTTCTTAAGTTGGGTCTTGTATAGCCACTAGCTCTTAGATATATGGATAACTTTTTGTTATGCTTCCAATCTACGTGTTTTCTGAATAGGCATACTATGAGCTCATGCTTCCAAACTATATATGTTTTCTGGATAGATATACTATGAGTTCATTAAGTATAGCTAATTCTAGAAGTGTTGATGTTTTACACAATTACACCATATATATTTCAAGATAATGATGACTAATGGCATGGACGTGGACGTGTGCAACGAAGATGTGTGGGGATTTGACTTGACGTGAACATTTACCGGATAAGTTCTAACACTACACTTTAATTACCCTGATGTAACCTCGGGCGCGTGGACATCTCTGGTAGTACTAACTGCTTCGGCTATTGTACCCTGGGAGACAGACGTGTTGTCTTATGTAGAGGCGCGGAATCTATTTTAAAGGAAGCGTGTTGAACACGTACCTCAGCTTTAACCGTCAACTTTTGTTTCGTTCATTCTTGCAGCCAAAAAGACTACTAGAAGTATTGTCGTCTACACCAATGGGGGTTTGTTCAAGGACATCGCGTCTACTAACCTCTAGGAGACTAAGTATGCTACACAAAGGAAGGTTCAAAGCTAACGCCTACCTATCCTGCAATACTCAACTGTCGAGGTTACATTGGATATTTTGTGTGTTTTGATTAATCTCCATTCATGTGATGGATTGTTGGAAAATTATAAAAAAATAAATGGAAATTAATTTATTAGGTTTTTAATACTATAACTCTTCATATGTTGAAACTCTTGGTAGAGTTTTCTTTATGGCACTTAATGGATTTTATTAGAGAATTAAGTCTCTAATTAAGTGAAGCTCTTCACTCACTCATATCTCTTGTATCATATAATAGGCTATGTGCCTCATTTGAAAGAAGCTAGAAAAAAAACAAGATAGAAAATTCAATGGAAAATAAAAAAGAGTTATTAGTGAAAGAAGAAATTTTTAAAGACTCATATGTTGGAAAACTATAGAGATGAGTTTCCAAACCTATAGAGATGAGTTTATCTACATGATTCATTTACTTCTTTATTCTATTATTTTTTACATAAGTTCTAACACTACACTTTAATTACCCCGATGTAACCTCGGGCGTGTGGACATCTCCGGCAGTACTAACTGCTTCGGCTGTTGTACCCTGGGAGACAGACGCGTTGTCTTATATAGAGGCGCGGAATCTGTTTTAAGGAAAGAGTGTTGAACACGTGCCTCAGCCTCAACCGTCAACTTTTGTTTCGTTCATTCTTGCAGCCAAAAAGACTACTATAAGTTGTTGATGTGGTAAAAGTTGGAATTTTTTTTTTTAAGTTCGTGTCAAGATGATTACAAAAGAATGTTGCTGAATAACAAGTTGAAGACTTTATCATTTGAAGATCTTGAGTTGAATCATCTAACATATTTGTTATGTTATTTCATTGTTTATTATATTTTATATTACGGTATTTGTACTACTTATTTTCTTATGTTAATAACGAGAGTATCGTTATTATTTGTATTAATTTTAATATAAAATGTGTCCCATATTCCTACACATTTTTCTTTAGGTTTATTATCCTAGCACCATTTTAAATTAATTACCAACATTTGTCACATAATCTGATCCACGGAGGCGTTTCCATCCTTAATTAACTTATTGTTCACATAAACTCTAAACGTAACGAGAGCAGTGACATACTTTTCTTAAGTTGGGTCTTGTATAGCCACTAGCTCTTAGATATATGGATAACTTTTTGTTATGCTTCCAATCTACGTGTTTTCTGAATAGGCATACTATGAGCCATGCTTCCAAACTATATATGTTTTCTGGATAGATATACTATGAGTTCATTAAGTATAGCTAATTCTAGAAGTGTTGATGTTTTACACAATTACACCATATATATTTCAAGATAATGATGACTAATGGCATGGACGTGGACGTGTGCAACGAAGATGTGTGGGGATTTGACTTGACGTGAACATTTACTGGATAATTCTGTTTTGAAGGATTATCAAGAAAGTTTTCAAATGGAGTTCGAATAAATAGTTTGGTTTATTTATTTGAAGTCGTTTGAGTTATCGGATTTGTAATGTTTATCAAGTTGTTTTTAATTAATTGCTTAATGGGTTTGAGTCGTAATAGGTTAAGTAAATTTATTGAATGTCTTGTGAAACGATTGGTCACTCAAAAGTGGCGGCTTCAAGAAACTAATTTATTGAATCAGAATTTTGTATATGTTCACTTCAGAAAATACGACAACTCCAATATCTCAAGCAGGATACATATATGCTTAAGGGTATAGCGGTAATTTGATGTTTTTAATGGTATAACGGTAATTTGATTGAAGTTTGGATACATATATGCTTAAGGGTATAATGGTAATTTGATTAAAATTTTGTTGGGCTAGGTAGGGGTAGAGGTGTTCAAAAAAACCGGTTACGGAACCGGTTTGGCCGGTTCAACCGGAAACCGGTTTTTTAAAAACCGGTTTTTTTAAAAACCGGTTTGACCGGTTTACGTAACCGGTTTACGTATCGGTTATACGTTTTGTAGCCAAAACCGGTTTTATAACCGGTTATAAAAAAAACCGGTTTTTTTAAATAACCGGTTATTAAAAAACCGGTTAACCGGTTTTTAAAATAACCGGTTTATTACCGTTATAAAAAAAAACCGGTTAACCGGTTTTTTAATAACCGGTTAACCGGTTAAACCGGTTTTCGAACGTTACCAAACGGCTTTATAGCCGTTTTTTTTTTTTTTTTGACTGTTTTTTAGCCGTTTTTTTTTTGTTTTTTTACCATTTTACCCCCACAAACATCTATATATAGTTTAGGTTGGGTATTGGTTAGATCACACTTGATTATACAACTCCAAACGCTCTAAACGTTTATTTCATACGCGATTATACAACTCCAAACGCTCTTCTTTCGTAGTCGTTTATTTCATACTCGAGTATACCACTCTTAATTCGTAGTCGATTATCATGGCCTCCCAAAGTGCTGCTTCATCGGTCAACATGGGTGCCTCGAACACGGGAGAAACCGTCGTTCGGGTCATCCCCACGAAACGAAACCAAGATATTTGGCAACATTTCGACCTATGCGAAATGTCTAACGGAACCCAAAAAGCTAGATGCAAACATTGTTTGAAGTTTTATAACAAAGAAGCAAACTCCAGTTTAAGAGCTCATGTAGAAAAGCCCTCTTGCAAGGTCTTGAAGGACGAATCCGGAAGTAGTTCGCAGCCGGAGATGACGAATCAAGGAACGGTGTTTACGTACGACCTTGAAGCGGTACGTCAACAGTTTGGCAACTTTGTGATTCAACAATCACTTCCTTTCAACCACTTCGACAACCCTCAATTCACGGAGATGATGCAAAAGTATGTTCAACCACGCTACCAACACGTAAGTCGTTCGACCCTTAGAAGAGATTGTCTTAAAGCATGGAAAAACGCTAAATCCGAACTAATTTCATACTTTTCAAACTTACAAACTGGTGTGAACTTAACAACGGATGTGTGGTCGGTACCTAATGGTTCGCCCGACTCATACATTTGTGTGACGGCTCATTGGGTTGACCCCCGGTCGTGGCAAATGATGAAACGAACCGTTGCGTTTCAATTGTTTGATTACCCGCACACGGGTAGAAATATTTTTAAACTCTTGGATAAAGTCATTCGACAATACAAGATTGAAGATAAAATCTTTTCAATATCGTTTGATAACGCGTCCAACAATACGGCCGCGGTTGGCCATTTAAAATTAAAGTATAAACCTATCTGTGATGGAGCGTTTTTTCATAGCCGATGCATTGCACATATTATCAACTTGGCCGTGCAAGATGGGTTAAACGTGATCGAAACGCAAAGAAACAATTTTAAAAGAATGTTACGAGATGTTTTTAGCAACAATTCAACATTTTCAAGATACAAAAAATTTTGTGAAGAAGCTAACTGTCAATGGTTGGGGCCTAATTGGGATTGTCCAACAAGATGGAACTCGACTTGTGAAATGTTTGAGAAAGCCATCCAACAAAAACAATCGTTAATTGCGTTTCATCAAATTTTGTCAAATAGGGGTAAATGTGCACCGTACGATCCTAGAAACTGGTTATTGATTGAGATCGTTACGGAGGTTCTTCAAATTTTTAAATCTTGCACAACTAGTTTATCCGGGGTTTACTATCCAACAAGCCCCATTGCTTTACCAAAAATTGCTGTCATGTGCACAAAGTTGACTGAAATTCATTGTAGGGGTGCACCTTATTTTGATATGGGTGCAAAAATGAAAGAAAAATTTAGAAAATATTTTCAACAACTACCCGCTGTTTTGACCTGTGCGGCTGCGTTAAACCCTTGCATCAATGTTGGTGGTGTTGAAGCTTTAATAGAAAAAATTTGTGATGAGCTAGAGTTAAACGACGATCAAAACCCCCATTATAACCAAACTTTAAAGAATGCTTTCAACACCACCTTGGCAAACATGTATGATGTTTACCTTACAAAACACGGGTCGTCTTCCCAAATTCATGACTCGTTAAGAGCTGTTGCCCAATCCCAATCCCAAACCGACCTTGAAATGGGGATGTACTACATGATTTGGGAAGACGCCGGTAAACGTCAAAGGGTAAACACCCCAAGCAGTGAACTTGGAAGGTATGGTGGTACCAACTTTGTGAAACACATGACTCCGGATGAATTTAGAAGTCTTGATTTGCTGGCTTGGTGGAGAGGTAAGGAGGATGAGTTTCCGATCCTCGCCGCCATGGCCAAAGATTTACTAACGGTCCAAGCTTCCACGGTAGCTTCGGAGTCTGCTTTTTCTGTTTCTGGCAGGGTTATATCGATTAGGAGGACTCGACTCACTCCACCAGCTGTAGAGATGTCGATTTGCTACAAGGATTACTTGGACTCTTTAGATAGGGCACAACATCAACGCTCACTCGAGGGGGAAATGGAGTATGAGGCGGCCTTGTATGAAGACGAGGTCAATCAAGGACACACTCAACCAATGACCGATGAAGAAGCCGCGTACGACGATTACCTAAGGAATAGCTCGGGATCGGGTAGCGAAGAAAATGAGTAACAAACATCAACTTGTTAATGTAATCGTGTCTAAGCATTCTTTAATGTTTGTATTTTTGAGTTACGAATATGCGATAACGATTTAATGTTTGTATTTTTAATGTAAAAGCTATAAATGAAAGTTATGTGTTTTTAATCTTCCAAGCAAAGAATGCTAACAACGAAACCCTAAACCCTAAACCCTAAAGCAAAAAAAAAAAAAAAAAAAAAAAAAAAAAAAAAAAAAAAAACCGGTTAACCGGTTAGACCGGTTATTAAAAACCGGTTATAAAAAAACCGGTTTAATAACCGGTTCTAACCGGTTTCTAAACCGGTCCAAACCGGTTTGGCCGGTTTGAGTTTTCATTGATAAAAACCGGTTAATAACCGGTCCGGTTATTAACCGAACCGGTTTTTTTCTGGATAAAAAAAACCGGTCCGGTTAATAACCGAACCGGTTTTTTCAAAAAAACCGATTTGTGCACCTCTAGGTAGGGGTGTGCATATTTTGAAACAGACCCAAACATCCAACAACCCAACTCTAAAATAATTTGCACCCAGACCTATCTTACCTTTTTTTCAAGTTTATTTCGGTCCTCAAAATGGATGTTAATTGGTCTCGGGTTGGTTTAGGGTAAATACCTAACTTTGGCCCAAAACCAGAATTTTAAAAAAATGGGTATGCTAAACCTAGAAAATTATAGACCAATAGCTACTATCCCCCCCCCCCACCCACTTGTGGCATAGTGATAGAAAGTTTGGGTTCTTTAGTGGAGACTCAAGTTCGTATCCCACTTGTGTCACTTTTGGGTGAATATTAACAATGAAGGATTTGAGCTAAGCCTTGTGCAAATGTTGTCAGTTCGAACCCTAAGCCCACTTGGGTTTTCGTTCCATTGTGTATTACGCTAGAAAGTTCCGCTTTTATGGTGGCACAACGATTGTCAAGTAGCAGTCGTCGATATGGTTTCCTGAGGAAACAGCCAAGCCAAACTCTGAAGACAGCATGGGCCCGGTTAAGACAACATAGTCTGGCTAGAATGGACCGTCAAGGCTATCCAAATTTAGAGAGTGCGATAACTAAATACAATAAATAGTCATTCTAAAAAAACAGCTGTTATCTAACAACAACTAGTACTTTACCCGTCCGGTGGACAGGAACATCAACACTGAAATGTGACGATAATTCACTAATTAATGAAGAAATTTACAAAACAAATGCATTCTAAGACAGCAGGACATTTTCCCAAAGAGCCGGAAAAAAACAATGAAACTACTCTAAACAATTTGAATAAGGCCATTATGAAAGTAAAATGCGGTTTGTCCCCTATACCTTTTTTAAATCTCAAAATTATATATATAAAAAAAATACCCGTGAAGATCCAAAACAACCACGAACAATGTGAGTAACAATCCATCATGCTTTGGGTTATACAAAAAGCCGATTTTATATCTTTGTAATTAAACCTATGCCTGAGTAGTTATTGACTTATTTCCATACCCCAAGATCGATAACAAAAAAAATTGAGTAACAATCCAGCAAGGTCTGCACAAAATATAATATACTGCATGAAGAGGTATGTACCCGCCTCAACACCGAGCGAGGCGGGTCAACCCACAAGATATAGACAAGAGGCTTGAAATCAAGACATTATGAAGGCACAAAGCCAAAACCTATGCGCATGGCGCATATCACATATGCTCATGCATCACATGCTCAGGCACCACATATGCTCAGGCACCACAGATGCTCAGGCATCACACATGCTCAGGCATCACATATGCTCAGGCACCACATATGCTCACGCATCACATATGCGCGTGGCGCATCCGCGCGTGGCGCATATCACATGCTCGTGCATATCACATCTGCGCATGAAACATCTGCGCGTGAGAATAAAGAGAAGACCTCGCGCATCCTCAGGATAGGCGCATATCACACATGCACATAATCAACCTCGTCCTTATCCAAATCAGGATTAGGGCAACCTTGATTGTGTACGTCAGACAACCTTCCAGAAGGTATCTTTTTAAGGAATAAGAATATGCTGATGTTGACAGCTGCCAATGAAAGGTGGACAACTCAGCATAAACCATGTGCTACCACGTGATTATAACCAATGAAAAAGCACCAGGTGTCCCCAAGGACACGTGGCGCAAAGCAATTGGAGGAGGCCAGCAAGGCCCTGATTAGGTCTAAGCCCAATCAGTGGAAACCCTAGCACTATAAATATCACATCAACTCCACAAGGAGAGGATCATCCAATATCATCTGATAACATCCAATAACAGAGTATTCAGTTATTAAGCAATACACTCCAAATTCCTTACTCTCACATATTATTATCTTCTCCCACAAATACTTATTCTCACACCGGAGGGTTACCCCAAAGAGGACCCCTCTGTCCCTTTCTGAGGGGTAAGTTTACGGTGCTGTTCATTTTGTAGGTGGAAGAATCCAGATCCAAGAGAAACCATCGGTGAAATAGCATAATCACACCCGAGGAAAGTAGATCGTCTACCAGTGAGTCGATCCACGTTTCTTCATTGTCAACACATTGAGGAATTGCTTAAAGAAAAGCCAATTCAAATGGACTCCTGAGGCCGAGCAAGCTTTCAGTGAGATAAAAGAATGTTTGATAAATCTGCCCGCGCTCACAGCTCCACTTCCTGGTGAAACTTTGACATTGTACCTATCAGCAGGAGAACGCGCCATCGGCGCAGTATTATTGGTGGATCGCAAGGGAATCCAAACGCCAATATACTATGTGAGTCGGGTGCTGACAGACCCTGAGACGCGCTACTCCATCATGGAAAAGTTAGTTTTGTCACTAACACACGCGTCGCGCAAGCTTCATAGATATTTCAATGGTCATCCCATTGAAGTTCTGACTGGTTACAACATCCAGCAAGTTTTGCGGCGCCCCGCGCTCTCGGGAAGGCTGACAAAGTGGGCGCTGGAATTAGGTGAGCACACGATCGCCTATAAGCCCCGTCCAGCAATCAAGGGACAAGTCTTGGCTGATTTCATTGTAGAAATCCCTGAAGGAAAAATTGAAGAGGCTCAACGCGAGGTAGACCCTCCGCGAGCCAATGATGAAGAAAATGTGTGGAGATTATTCACCGACGGAGCTTCAAACAACGAAGGATCCGGCGCAGGCCTCAAGCTGGTGGATCCAGAGAATCAGGAATATACTTACGCCATCAGGTTGGACTTCAAGAGCACCAACAATGAGGCTGAGTATGAAGCCCTGCTGGCTGGCCTGCGCATCGCGCACAAATTCGGAGTTAAAAAGCTGGAGGCTCATGTTGATTCATACTTGGTAGCAGCACAGGTCAATGGCCTTTATGATGCCAAGGAGAACACCATGCCTCTGTATCTAGAGCAGGCGAAAAAGCTCATTGAGCAATTTGACTGCTTCAGAATCATTCATATCCCGCGCAGCGAAAACAAGTCTGCTGACGCGCTGAGCAAGATGGCATCAACCAGCTTCGATCACTTTGGCAAAGATGTCAGGGTGGAAGTATTGAGCAACCCGTCGGTGGGAGCGAAGTCTGTCCTTGTAACTCATACAACCCCTTCATCATGGATAACTCCAATAATGGAATTCTTGAAGGAGGGAAAAGTACCAGACGATCGCGCACAGGCGAGGAAGATAAGACACAAGTCGCAAAACTATGAACTGCTTGACGGTACATTATATCGACGCTCTTATCTTGGACCGCTCATGAAATGCCTAGATGCTGAGGAAGCAAGCTATGTGATCAGAGAGATACACGAAGGAATATGTGGAATACATGCTGGCCCGCGCATGGTGGTTGCCAAGGCAATGAGCGCAGGTTACTATTGGCCAGGCATGTACTTGGACGCTTTAAAAGAGATCCAAAAATGCAAAGCATGTCAGAGCTATGCGCCAAACACCATGCGGACAAAGAACAACTTGATTCCGGTGACCTCTGCATGGCCTTTCCACAAATGGGCAATCGATATTGTGGGCCCCCTACCGCAAGCGCAAGGACGAGTAAAAGTTTTGGTAGTGGCAGTAGACTATTTTACAAAATGGGTTGAAGCCAAGCCACTAGCAAAAATCACAGCCGAAGCGATGAAGCAGTTTATCTGGAGCCACATCATATGCCGTTTTGGCTTGCCCATGGAAATTGTGAGCGATAATGGCAAACAATTCACTGATAAGAAGTTATCCAGCTGGCTCAAGGAATTGCGCATCAACCAAATCTTCACTTCGGTATACCACCCTCAGGGGAATGGCCAAGTGGAGCGCGCGAATCAAAGTTTGTTAAATGGGTTGAAGAAAAGGTTGGAGGGAGAATCCCATTCTTGGGTTGAAGAGCTACCTAATGTCCTGTGGGCACACAGGACATTAAGCAAAACCAGCAATGGCGAATCCCCGTTCAGCCTAACCTATGGAACGGAGGCTATGATTCCAGCAGAAATTGGATGCCCATCCCATAGAGTGCTCATGATGAGCAAGATTGACAACGAGCGCGAAAGAAGGTTGGATCTCAACTTACTTGAAGGGCGCAGAGAGGCGGCTATCATCAGTGAAGCCAAATACAAGAAAAAACTGGAAAAATATTACAACCAGCGTGTGAAAGAATGCCACTTCAAGAAAAATGATTTTGTCCTTCGAAACAATGAAGCTAGCCGCGCGATACCCCCGGGAAAAATGTCACCCAATTGGGAGGGACCTTATCAAGTCTCGGAAGAATTGGGAAAAGGCGCATACGCTTTAAAAGATTTGAATGGAAAGAAGATCCCGCGCGCATGGAACGCGGCACAGCTTAGAAAATGTTTCATGTAAAAAATGTCAAGTTTGTAATCAAGGCTTTTTAAGCCATTATGAATAATGATACGCGCTATCTTCTCTTAATGTGGATTCTATTACCTTTTGCATACATGTTTCACACTTCCCTTTATTAATTTTGAGCAATATGACAACATTGTATTGACATCAAAACGAAATAAAAACGAAGTAAAACATACATGCGCGAGCTTCAAGCTCAAACGCGTTAACGAGTCTTAACTCTAAAACATCAGGGCCTTAGCCCAATTCTATTACCTTTTGCATACATGTTTCACACTTCCCTTTATTAATTTTGAGCAATATGACAATATTGTATTGACATCAAAACGAAATAAAAACGAAGTAAAACATACATGCGCGAGCTTCAAGCTCAAACGCGTTAACGAGTCTTAACTCTAAAACGTCAGGGCCTTAGCCCAATTCTATTACCTTTTGCATACATGTTTCACACTTCCCTTTAATAATTTTGAGCAATATGACAACATTGTATTGACATCAAAACGAAATAAAAACGAAGTAAAACATACATGCGCGAGCTTCAAGCTCAAACGCGTTAACGAGTCTTAACTCTAAAACGTCAGGGCCTTAGCCCAATTCTATTACCTTTTGCATACATGTTTCACACTTCCCTTTATTAATTTTGAGCAATATGACAACATTGTATTGACATCAAAACGAAATAAAAACGAAGTAAAACATACATGCGCGAGCTTCAAGCTCAAACGCGTTAACGAGTCTTAACTCTAAAACGTCAGGGCCTTAGCCCAATTCTATTACCTTTTGCATACATGTTTCACACTTCCCTTTATTAATTTTGAGCAATATGACAACATTGTATTGACATCAAAACGAAATAAAACAAAGTAAAACATACATGCGCGAGCTTCAAGCTCAAACGCGTTAACGAGTCTTAACTCTAAAACGTCAGGGCCTTAGCCCAATAATGTGAGCCTTAGCTCAAATCACTCACAACATCCATCCTACATACTGCGCAACCTGACCATAAAAATACCTAAACACAACTAAGGCAGAACAAATGCCAAAACATAGTTGTTAATGTCTCAGGTCGAGGTCGCGCATGCAATTGTAATGGATATCTGAGCAACACATATTGATACGTAAAGGCTAAAAACTCATAATTCCATATAATAAATGCGCGATAGCGTCGCGCAAAAGAGGAATAATGAAAAAGCCTAGGCACGTGTCAACATAATCAAGATATGGCAAAATCACTTACAATATGACAAGGATTAAGTATAATAATTTCCTTACAACCTTGTTCTTATTTCAACGTGCAAGCATATCTTATATTCAACAAGCAAAATAAAGAGATGAATGGGGAATGCGCAAGATGCGAAGAAGGGAAAAACAAAATTTCATTCCAAAGCATTGAAATTTATAAGTATACAAGATGAAAAGATACAAACTACAAAATACAAATAAAAAAAAATGAAGGGCTTCTCAAGTCTCCACGTCGACGTCAGCCTCTTCATAATCCTCATCATCGCCCTCAGCATCTGGCGCAGCCCGCTCCTCGTCATCTCCAAACTGACCATAGTCAAGTTCTTCGTCCTGAATGGAGTCTTCTATCACGACAGTGTCAGGAGCGGATCCTTTGGCCACGCCAGAGCCGCTAGCAACGCCAGCATTCCCCGCGCCATCATCACCGCCACCAGCCCCTTCGCACTCGTCAAGTAATTTCTTTAGCGCGGCGAGATCGGGCTGGTCAGCAAGCGCGGATATCTGCAAATCATAAGGAAAAATATGAGTATAAAAGGACTTGGAAAATAAGTCAAGGTTATCTCGTTAAGGTTAAAATACCTGTGCAATGATGGGAATGGGAGTATTCAAATACTTCTCCCCCATCGCGGCCATGTCCGCGCAGGCAGCGTCGCTCTGATAAGGGTACTCGGATGGGTTCTTCTTCAACATGCCATATTCATAGCCATCCGTAAACCCTTCAGCTCGACCAACCAAGCGCGCGGCAGCGTTGCAATCCATCACAAGGGCCTGGAACTGGTCTGAGTATTTCATCGCGTAAGCGCAACGAGTCATGCCCTGTGAGATTAGCCAGTGGCGATCCTGCGCGAGGGAAGCAACAGACGTCTCGAGGGCAGGAATCTGAGAGTTTAATAACTCAACAGTTTCCTTAGTCTGTTTCAGCTCCTCTTTGTAGGACGCTGCTGCCGCCAAGGTTTCTTCCTTCTCCGCCCGCGCAGCATCAAGTGCTTCCTGGCTAGACGCTGCCGTCGCCAAGGCTTCATCTTTATCGGCCTGCGCGGCCGCTAGCTCCTTCTTCAGGCGGGCAACCTCACTCTCCAGTGATGATTTGTCAGTTATAGACTGGACAAGAGCTTGGTCACGCGCCTCCGCGTCCAGCTCCAAGTCGCGCACTTGGCGCGCGTACTTGGCAGCGTCCGCCTCGGCCGCCTGCAGCTTCTCCCGCGCAGCCTGTAGCTCATGCCCGCGCTTAACGAACGCGGTGTTGGCACTTGCCCTGTTCTCACTGAGCTCTGCTTGGAGCTTCTCAGCTCTCTCTCGAGCATCAGAAAGATGCCAAGCAGATACTTTAGCCTCTTGCTTGGCTTCCGCAAGAGCATCACGTACCTTTACGTAATCATTGCGAAGCTCTTGGGAGGCAGCAAAGAAAGCCGACCCAGCAAACAGATGGTCTTTGAGCAAGTCATCGCGAGCGCGGGCCTCCTGAAACCTCCTTTCAGCTGGAGGCACAGAATGAGCCCAGAAGTCCTCACACACACCCATGGATTGAAATGAGCTGTCCTCAGTAATATTCCATCTCGGGCGGTAAATGTGATCGGCTTCTTGCAAACACAAAAAAATTATCTAAGTCATCAAAACACTAGGATGGAAGTCCGCGCAGCGGAGCAAAAACGAACCTATACCTGCGGGGATGAAGCAGAAAAGTCAGCGCCAGGCCCACGAGAAGACTCCGCCACAAAACCTCGTGGCGCGACAGGGCTGGCGCGCCCACTGTCGGGGCCTTCACCTTCAAACTCCTCATCCTCCTCTGAAACAGGCCTCTTCTCCTGCGACCTAGAACCAAAATCAGTCTCGCGAGGAGGGCTGTGCGCAGGAGGAGGTGAGGGAGGTCTCGACGCCGCCAGGTCGGCGCGTAAAACGGCCTCCTGCTCCTTTGTAATCCCGATAAGGGGAGATTCAGCGCTTGCAGGAGCAGGAGCAGAGCCAACGGCGCTGGCACCAGCGCCAGGAGTGCCGCCAGCAGCTTGTGAGCCAGCTACGACTCCTATGAAAAAATCAACAAAAAGAAATGGTTCATGACTTGATCTAAAAGAAAAAAGTCAGAAAATACAAGCACAATACGTACCTTGGCGCAACTCCGTTCGCGAGGCAAACATCGCCATGAAGTCCATTCTACCCTTTTTCGAGGGTAAAACAGGGGACTTCGAAGCGACCTCCGGCGCAGCCTCGGCATCTTGTTGCGCTGTCGCCGGCTCTACAAACATTTGAGTGAGCAAAGATCCATTAGTAATTCTATCAGAATCGCGCTCATAGAACCATGAAAGATAAGCAAAGGATAAGCAAAGTATACCTGTCGAAGGCGCAACGCCGCTGCCCTTTTCCGCCGCGCGAAGGGAGGAGGTAGTAGCACCATACCTAGTGTGGACAGGAGGTCTGCCCACTTTTTGAGGCAGGGAAGACAAGGGAAACTTGGAGGGAAACTCCTGGGTTTTCTCAAATCCCCCCGCCTGAGTAGGAGGATCCTGAACAACAGGGGCAACATCTTTCTTCTGTTTCTTACTGGCCCCTGCGCCAGTTTTCCCCTTAGCTTTACGCTTTAGTTGGGGCGCCTCCTCCTCCTCCTCCTCTTCCGCGAGATCCAGCTCGTAGTTTTCGAGCGCATCTACAATACACGCAACAGAAGTGTTAGCAAAATTTGGTATTATAAAGAAAAATGCATAAGTACAAAGGCTTACCAGGCGCATCGCTGTCAAAGACAAATCCCAGATCAACAGGGATGAACATGTCATCAAAGCGATCGGGGAAGCCAACCTCCCCAGCGCCCAGCGCGACGGAGCCACCCTCCATATGCTCATCATAGGCGGCGTGGACATACTCCTTGCTGACTGCACAAAACAAATCAAATGATATCAGCAAAAAGATAAGTATTCGCGCAGAAGTAATGCAATGAGATCAACTTACACAAGCCGTCAACTTGGATCACGGGCTCAGTCGCGCTGTCAGCCCACCTCCTGCTCATACCCCCCACCCCCACCAGCGCATCCTCACAAATTTTCTTGGCGGGGGATGGTTCGGCGGTCAACTTTTTAACCCAGGCGCCAGTTGGGTTCTTGAAGACACCCACATCCGCAGGCGCAGAAGAGATCGCGCGCATGGTCATGCGGATGGGGATCACACCAGCCCTGATGTAAAAAAACCTCTCAGACCAGTCATGAAGGCTCTTGAATGAAACAGTGGAGCACTTCACCTTCTGACTGCGAGGAATAAAAGAGAACCAAGAGTCTTGGATCTTGGGCTTGTAAAAAAACTGAAAGCGCCGAGGGGTGGGCTCCTCGCGCTGAGATTTGCACATGAACTCAAAGTGAGTCATGCGCACGAGTCCAAACGGATGGACTTGGGATATATGAATCCCATAAAACCTAAGCAGCGCACCCACAAACCTTGTCATCGGGAGACGAAGGTTGCAGTGGCTGAAAAAATGGCAGTAAAGGGATATATAGCCGGTAGGCGGGTCCGCCGCCGTTTGCCCGGCCCCAGGCAACATGCAGCCAAACACAGGGAGAAAACCCTGAGAGGCGATAAGGCTGTCAAGATCGGCCTGCCTCAGTTTGCAGGGGATTTCATTCCACCTCTTCACGGCCTTGGTCCTCCCTACCTCCTCCGATGAGGCCTCAGCAGCCCTCTTCCCCTTGCCGGTCTTCTTCAATGTAGACATCACTAACGATTTCACACGGCAATGGATGGGGGAGATTGTGTTGTCTGAGCTATCAGACATACAACTGTGACAACGAACAAAGGATGCTTCTGGAGAACAGATATCTGGAAGCAGAACAAAGGTAATCGGAATACAAAGAAAGAAAGAAAAGAGCTCAGAATAATAAACAAGAAGATGAAGGATAAAAAACTCTAAGGGCTGGCTTTTATAGGCCCAGGAGAGAGAAATATTGGTGCTGATCGGACTTCACGCACCCCCACTCGCAGGTGTAAGCCAACGCGAGCGCGACACGTGTCCCTGACACTGTGTGAGGGGACACGAAAAGAAACTCTACAGCTGTTGCCAGAATTCACGCGCCACCACTCGCATGAACGGACCAACGCGAGCGCGACACGTGTCCCTGACACTATGTGAGGGGACACGAAAGGCAACTGTAGCACCTCGAGCACACGAAAGGTCTGACACGTCTCCATCACTGACGCATGTCAGCAACAACCAACCATGTTCAGGGATGATTCGTTTTCAAACAAAAGGATAGAATTTCGCGCAACGATGAATAATAAGAAGAAAAAGACAAACCCCTACTAAAAGACAAACCCCTACCAAAAGAGCAAACTGTTAAGTCTAATATCTATCTTGCCTCGCTCGCGCGAGACAAGACACACATTAGACTGGGGGGGCTTGAAGAGGTATGTACCCGCCTCAACACCGAGCGAGGCGGGTCAACCCACAAGATATAGACAAGAGGCTTGAAATCAAGACATTATGAAGGCACAAAGCCAAAACCTATGCGCATGGCGCATATCACATATGCTCATGCATCACATGCTCAGGCACCACATATGCTCAGGCACCACAGATGCTCAGGCATCACACATGCTCAGGCATCACATATGCTCAGGCACCACATATGCTCACGCATCACATATGCTCACGCATCACATATGCTCACGCATCCGCGCGTGGCGCATATCACATGCTCGTGCATATCACATCTGCGCATGAAACATCTGCGCGTGAGAATAAAGAGAAGACCTCGCGCATCCTCAGGATAGGCGCATATCACACATGCACATAATCAACCTCGTCCTTATCCAAATCAGGATTAGGGCAACCTTGATTGTGTACGTCAGACAACCTTCCAGAAGGTATCTTTTTAAGGAATAAGAATATGCTGATGTTGACAGCTGCCAATGAAAGGTGGACAACTCAGCATAAACCATGTGCTACCACGTGATTATAACCAATGAAAAAGCACCAGGTGTCCCCAAGGACACGTGGCGCAAAGCAATTGGAGGAGGCCAGCAAGGCCCTGATTAGGTCTAAGCCCAATCAGTGGAAACCCTAGCACTATAAATATCACATCAACTCCACAAGGAGAGGATCATCCAATATCATCTGATAACATCCAATAACAGAGTATTCAGCTATTAAGCAATACACTCCAAATTCCTTACTCTCACATATTATTATCTTCTCCCACAAATACTTTTTCTCACACCGGAGGGTTACCCCAAAGAGGACCCCTCTGTCCCTTTCTGAGGGGTAAGTTTACGGTGCTGTTCATTTTGTAGGTGGAAGAATCCAGATCCAAGAGAAACCATCGGTGAAATAGCATAATCACACCCGAGGAAAGTAGATCGTCTACCAGTGAGTCGATCCACGTTTCTTCACTGCATAATGATTCACAAAGTCAAAAGTCCCATAATTACAAAAAAAAATAAAAATAAAAATAAAAACCTGCATAAACTAAACTACATGAATGTCTACAAGCATGTAACATATGTCTCGAGCATGCGCAAAAGGTTTTCAACTTCCTAGTGCTTTTATGTTAGAAATATGTTTTGTGACCATTCAATGCTTGTTCTAGTAAACTGTAGAATGTGAATTCTAAGTTTTGTTAGATATAGGGATCTAATTAAAGAGTTATTTTGTAAGTAAATAACTACATCTAAACAAAATAAAATTGTAAGTAATTTACCTCACTAACTGAAACAACCATATAAGCAAAAATTTGACAGGTTTAGCTAAATTCGAAATGCTCGCCAAAACACTTTTCAATATCGCCTGCGAATTAAATTTTAGTTAAACCATACAAGATAAACACTTACGATGAAATCAACTGAATCATGAGAAAGTTCAACGTTGGTTAGCTTTGGTTGCGAAGCTAAGACAAAAATAAACTGTTGGTCCAAAATACCTGCATCACATCTAAAAGCCTAAACTTTATCAAAATCATAGAAAATCAACAATTTCGGTCAGATTTGTTTGTTACCAGATAAAAGTCAAACTGGTCATAATGTTACACACGAATCAATATTATATCATGGGGCAATATAGGAATACAAAAATTTAACGGACCCGTACACTCCTGAACCCGAAAGTCGTGTCAGACACATGAACCAAAGACCATAGTTATTAAAAGCGTTCGCCCACTACGCATAGGCGCCATTTTTAGGCGAGGCGAAGATTTAGCGACTCTAAATAGGAAAGGGGCAATTTCTGTTTTTTTTTTTTTTTTTTTTTTTGGTTTTTTAAAATCTTTTATGATTTCTTTTGATTATTCATTAACAGTCATAAGAATTAGCTAAAAATGAGGGAATTTACTTAATTTAATTCAATTTGTTAATATAATCATCGACTATTCTGGATGATGAATGGAACTTTGTTATTGTTAAATGATTAATTTTAATTTGCTTTGTTGAATTCTTATTTTATGATTTATGTTTTCCTTTTATATGATTGAAACGTTAAAACTATATATTAAAGGTGGACTTTTTAATCTAGATGACTAACTTTTGATTATTATTTTTTTCTAGATTTGGCAAATACAAATATGATTTTGTTTAGGTTAGGTTGTAGAGCAAAATTTAGTAATCCAGTTTAACCTAAAATAAAATGTGTAGAAAATAACTTCAGCTAGTTGGTGACTGCCCAATTTATGTATGCTATGATGCTCTTAAATTTTAGTTTGCTTTTTGTATTGGATAACTTTTGGTGTTGGAACTATGTTATTCAAGTTTTGGAATACATAATAAAATTTTATTTTTTTTTATTGTGCGCTTTTTTTTTCTCGGATCCTTGCTTTTTTTGCGCCTTGCGTTTAGGCCCCAGACAAGTCCTATGCGCCTTGAGTGCGCCTAGCGCATTTGATAACTATGCCAAAGACGGTACACATATTCACAGGTTGACATGAAAGTTATGTTGTTTTTATTATATTTTTATTAATAATACTATAATATTTTTACAACAAAAAAGATAATTTTTTATTAAAAAATTACAAATCTTTTGTTGATTTTGTTGAGCTTTAAATCCTACTATAACACACCCAATTGATTTAGTTAATTACATAAAACATATTTTAGAAAAATAAAATAAAAAAATAAATGGATTAAACCGCTCAACAGGTAAACCCGCCAAATTGAACGAAACACAATCTGTTTAGTTAAATGGGTTTGCGGTTCGATCCAAAAACTGACCCGAACTTGTATATAGCAAACCTGAACCTGCCATTTTTGGGTTACGCTTGTGTCATGTTAGGTTTGGGCTTCAGGTTTGACTCCCGCAACAATCTGTCTCCCATATAGCTACTCTAGTTACACGCTACAATAGAAAAACATAAATTAAACACTTTCTGAAGAATGCATCCAACAGATTATTAAATAAATAATTATCATACAATTCGAAACTGACCTGAACCCGTTTTTGGTAGGGTATTGTCGAAAAGTAAATCAACATTTCACCTTCAAAGATAATAATTGAAAACATCTTATTGACTAACCTAGTACAAAATGGCAAGTAACCTCATTTTAGAATGCAATATAAATGCATTGACCTGAACCCGTTTTTGGTAGGGTATTGTCGAAAAGTAAATCAACATTTCACCTTCAAAGATAATAATTGAAAACATCTTATCGACTAACCTAGTACAAAATGGCAAGTAACCTCATTTTAGAATGCAATATAAATGCATTCAAATCATGTTCCCAATTTGGCTTGTTTTAACTTTAAACCCATTGCCTTACCCACCCGACCCATGTTGAATTTAAAACTTTTGATTTTACTTTAATACATTCAATTTAAAAGCAAAATAACATTTTAGAAAATCATCTTGTTCTCTACCATACAGGGCTTTACTTTTTTATTCAAAAGCCCACTTGAAACATAAAGCATGAAAATAGTCATGTGGAAAAGTAATTAACAAGAAAAAAGTCCACATATTCAAAATAAACTTGCATAACTAAATGATGAACTTACAACAGGATCAGGAGCATCATCTTGTTTGCAAATGAGCCACGGTACATCAGTTCCAAGACCAACAATCATTTGAGCGGCCCAGTTTGTATAAGCTCGAATCGGTGCTCCTAGTAAATACTCCATCGGTCCATATTCGTTTTCAATCTGTCACATTAACTTTTATTTAAAATCCAATTGTGCAAATTTTTGGTATTATGTTTCATAAATGAGTAGTTGTGACTTGAGATAAAATAATTGGACCACCTTGATTCTCATATATTCTTTCTGCCTTGTGAATTTCAACCAAACAGGAAACCCGCTTAAAGTGAAATTGACAAGAGAAGTATTTTTTATATATAAACTTGTCAAACTACATGAATATTAATGTATTATTGTTATTTATGGAATTTAAAAAATATTTGCCCAAAGTTACATTGAGCATAAGGACCAACTATGAGATGAACATAGTCCAGCCTACTTAATTAACTTAATGAACTTCACTAAATCATACCTATCTTCAAAATAATACTGCCAAAAGAAACAAAATAAAATAAAATCAACAATATTTTTTACATAGCCGGGGTTTGATTGAGTCTGTATGAACCGTCTATATTTGTACCAAAGCAGTTGGTCGGATTAAAATATATTTTTTTTCAAAATCTCATCATTTGTTTTTTCGAACTACATATTTTGTTAACATTATAAACACACACCAGCTAAATAAAACACACGACTCATTTATTGTGTTTATAACATTAGAAAAATCATAATTAGTTTTATCCTTTTTTACTTCTCAAACAAAGTAACATAAAAAAGTGCAACTATATTAAAAACCGGGCCCATAGGTAAGACGACCGATTCGATAAAAAGGTCCTGTTACAAAAACATTGCACTTACATGACCGTGATGTGATTCATGCCCATTCCAGAAAACACACACAACAAGAAAACGGAGTTTTAGTGGCGACAAACTCAAAATCACCACTAAAAGTTTTACCCGCAAACATGTCGTCGCTAACGCTCAATATTGTTGTAATGACAAGTCTGAATCACATATTCACATCAAACCCTCATATTTTTGCCTTCTGACCGGCCCATCTAAAGCATAATTATAAATTCTCATAAATTAATTCCTGATAGCAATTAATAAAGAAAAATAAGTAAATTAGTAAGTTTACCTTAGGAGTGTTTCTTGGGTAATGAACGGATCCAGAAATAAGAATATTTCTTTGGCCATTAATGGAGATTGCCTTATGAAACAAAAGCAGCACAGAAACAAACACATGAACATAACAAAACCACCAATATTATTAATATTACAAGTTTTTGCATTTTGATAAGCCCCTGTTTCTTGTTACAATTAACTAACCAAATTTTAGTGAGTTGTCTTTTTACAAAGCAAGGTTACCCACTTTACCAATTCGTTATTGCTTCTTTTACTGCAAATACAAGGGTCTTAAACCTAAACCATATAAATTGTTTGATGTTTTAGGTCTTGATTTTGTTTTTTATAAACCCTTATTATTATTAATATAATATATTGCAAAAGTAAGAAAGTGTTTTAAAATGATTTTAAACAAAGTTTTGCATATTTTAGATAATTCAAAAATGGTTTGCTACTCTTGCTAAAAGTAAAATATGTTTATCTAAGATAACGTTCTCAAGGATAATCTATGGTGGAAAACAACTTCGTGTTGTGTGAACAATATTGATTGTTCAAGCTTTGCTACTTAAACTTGGTGTTGTTTTGAACATAATTTTTCAAGAGTATAGTTTCGAAATTGAAACGAGAATATACGGATATGTGTGCATGGATTTCTATGTAAGGGAGTATCTCTATATATAATATAAAATGATATATTGAGATGACTTTGATCGGATGATGAAAGTGTTAAAGATAATAACACTTTTAGATTTGATGTCTAGATGTCGTCTATATCCATTTGAGTTATGATGAAAATGTCTTTTACTTTTTATGCTATAGTTTTGGTTGTATTATTATTTTGTGTTCAATATATTCGGATAACACATGCAGTTTACAAGCAAATACAACATTATTTATTGTGACATATAAATTATTTTTTAGAATTTAATATATATATATATATATATATATATATATATATATATATATATTAAAAAGGATAATTTTAAATGGATAGTGCAAAAGAAATTTTCCATAAGAAATAACTTGTGAGTTGTTGCATTGAATAAAAGCTAAGACGAGACATCAAATATTTAAAAACATCATGATAGTTTCATGAGAAAATGTGGTGAGTGTACTGAGATAAAATACACAAGAACGAGATACGTCATCTAATGTTAAGAGCATCAACATGGAGATGCACAATTATGTGTTTTTCGATAATTATAACATATGAAAGAAATATATGTTATTCTTATAAATGAGTTTATAAATCTTGTGAGATCTATTAAATGAGACTTACAATAGCTAGTGATGGACTTGTGGATGATTATATTGCTATGAATGTTGTTGGAACTATTTGAAGGATTTATCTTCAATTTTGAAAATACGGTCCAATAAATAGTTGTATTGAAACAACAATAGAAATATTTACATCACTTTAGGCAATTAAGAATGTCACGTTGTTGAAAGTCAATCTAATTGACTAAATTTACAAATGTTAGTGATTGATGTTGTTGTTATTCATCATGTGTGTGATGAATGTGTTCATCAAAGCGACTTGGATTAAAGACTTACGTTGAAGCCTTGGAGGTTAAAGGAAACCGAGTTATGACCTTAATGGATGAATTAATTATTGTTTAAAGGCATTCCAAAAGACGAGGCTTTGGAATAGTAAAATGAAATATGATTATTTTGTCTAAATTGATAAATGAATGTTCGAAAGAGATAATGTGTTATCTCTTAAAGCTGTGAAGGATCAGAATGATGCATCTTCTTTTCACATGCTAGAGTATTGTAGTCTAAAGCATGCTAGACTAGTACTTGTTAATTATGGTGCTTTGCGTAGACTAATTAACTTGAAACATTCAAAACATACACAAGAAAGAATTTGTGTATAGACAAATGTAAAGAAGGTTTTCATCCAATCTAAGGAAATGACATAACTTATGAGGATCTTGAGAAGATCTCAATTTTCTAGGTTTGTCCAAGATAATGGATTTATGATGGTTTGTTAACAAGCTTTTATGACCAATTTTAAGGCAACTATTGCTCTATGAACAAGCATTGATGAGCTCCCTAATACAATGACGTGATCTTGTTCAAATCATGAGTGTCAAGTTTGTCCTTAGTAAAGTTAAACAAACAAAAGCCAAATGCAAGAAATACGAGGGAAGCCATTTAAGAAGAAACCCCTTTGGGGTATGTACAAATGGTAATTAAGATGACTTTTCAAGCGTGTGAAGAAAGAGAGAATCATTACTTACCCCATATGCAAGTTGGATAATGTTTTCCAATAACACTTAAATGTGGGGGTGTCTTGCATTCTAACTTGGAAGGTTTAGCAATGAGGATTATTGTAAAACAATCTAACATTGCAAACACACGACTAAGTGGGGCACAAAAATGTCGTAGTACATAATGGAGATGTGTTTGCCTTAATGATAAGTGTATCTTAAAAAGACAAATATGATAACCAAATTCAGGTGGCCACTGAGGTTATAGTCTTAGAAAGTTGAAAATAGGAAAAATTAACTTATAAGTGAAGAACATATCATGACAACTGATCTCAACTACGCAAGTTATCTGTAGTGACTAGACAAAGTCAATGATAATATTATGGATCCAACAACCTGAGGGTTTAGTAGAGATCATATTGTGGAATGAGACTAAAGCCCATGAAAAAGGGTATATAAAGGAAAACCTAACTTAGTTGACTGGAGATCCCAAGATCTAAGTTCAATAGAATTAGATGTCCAAGGGTGGTCACTGTGGGGGCATAACTTATGTATAAGTTGACACATGAGCTAATATATATATATATATATATATATATATATATATATATATATATATATATCCTCCTAAATTATAAAGGAAGTCTAATTACTTCCTAGTCCATTCCTATAACAACAGTGACATGTTGTGAGGTTAAGCATAATATATGGTTAATGCTTTGTGTAAATCGTTATAACCTTAATGATTTCTGGATAATCACCTATGTGAAAGAGAAGTGGGGTCGCTTCGAATGAAATTGTGGGGTGCGTAATTCCTAGAGCTTTCACAAAACCAGGCTAGTGTTCCAGGACCATAATGGACACGACAATGAGGAGATGTGCTCGGCTAGGGAGAGTATTGTGTGAAGTGTATTGTCGTCTACACCAATGGGGGTTTGTTCAAGGACATCGCGTCTACTAACCGCTAGGAGACTAAGTATGCTACACAAAGGAAGGTTCAAAGCTAACGCCTACCTATCCTGCAATACTCAACTGTCGAGGTTACATTGGATATTTTGTGTGTTTTGATTAATCTCCATTCATGTGATGGATTGTTGGAAAATTATAAAAAAAATGAATGGAAATTAATTTATTAGGTTTTTAATACTATAACTCTTCGTATGTTGAAACTCTTGGTAGAGTTTTCTTTATGGCACTTAATGGATTTTATTAGAGAATTAAGTCTCTAATTAAGTGAAGCTCTTCACTCACTCATATCTCTTGTATCATATAATAGGCTATGTGCCTCATTTGAAAGAAGCTAGAAAAAAAACAAGATAGAAAATTCAATGGAAAATAAAGAAGAGTTATTAGTGAAAGAAGAAATTTTTAAAGACTCATATGTTGGAAAACTATAGAGATGAGTTTCCAAACCTATAGAGATGAGTTTATCTACATGATTCATTTACTTCTTTATTCTATTATTTTTTACATAAATTCTAACACTACACTTTAATTACCCCGATGTAACCTCGGGCGTGTGGACATATCCGACAGTACTAACTGCTTCGGCTGTTGTACCCTGGGAGACAGACGCGTTGTCTTATGTAGAGGCGCGGAATCTGTTTTAAGGGAAGAGTGTTGAACACGTGCCTCAGCCTCAACCGTCAACTTTTGTTTCGTTCATTCTTGCAGCCAAAAAGACTACTAGAAGTTGTTGATGTGGTAAAAGTTGGAATTTTTTTTTAAGTTCGTATCAAGATAATTACAAAAGAATGTTGCTGAATAACAAGTTGAAGACTTTATCATTTGAAGATCTTGAGTTGAATCATCTAACATATTTGTTATGTTATTTCATTGTTTATTATATTTTATATTACGGTATTTGTACTACTTATTTTCTTATGTTAATAACGAGAGTATCGTTATTATTTGTATTAATTTTAATATAAAATGTGTCCCATATTCCTACACATTTTTCTTTAGGTTTATTATCCTAGCACCATTTTAAATTAATTACCAACATTTGTCACATAATCTGATCCACGGAGGCGTTTCCATCCTTAATTAACTTATTGTTCACATTAACTCTAAACGTAACGAGAGCAGTGACATACTTTTCTTAAGTTGGGTCTTGTATAGCCACTAGCTCTTAGATATATGGATAACTTTTTGTTATGCTTCCAATCTACGTGTTTTCTGAATAGGCATACTATGAGCTCATGCTTCCAAACTATATATGTTTTCTGGATAGATATACTATGAGTTCATTAAGTATAGCTAATTCTAGAAGTGTTGATGTTTTACACAATTACACCATATATATTTCAAGATAATGATGACTAATGGCATGGACGTGGACGTGTGCAACGAAGATGTGTGGGGATTTGACTTGACGTGAACATTTACCGGATAAGTTCTAACACTACACTTTAATTACCCTGATGTAACCTCGGGCGCGTGGACATCTCTGGTAGTACTAACTGCTTCGGCTATTGTACCCTGGGAGACAGACGTGTTGTCTTATGTAGAGGCGCATAATCTATTTTAAAGGAAGCGTGTTGAACACGTACCTCATCCTCAACCGTCAACTTTTGTTTCGTTCATTCTTGAAGCCAAAAAAACTACTAGAAGTTGTTGATGTGGTAAAAGTTGGAAATTTTATTTTTTTTAAGTTCGTGTCAAGAAGATTACAGGAGAATGTTACTGAATAACAAGTTGAAGACTTTATCATTTGAAGATCTTGAGTTGAATCATCTAACATATTTGTTATGTTATTTCATTGTTTATTATATTTTCTATTACGGTATTTGTACTACTTATTTTCTTATGTTAATAACGAGAGTATCGTTATTATTTGTATTAATTTTAATATAAAAAGTGTCTCGTATTCCTACAAAAGATTCATGTTACCTTAACCTAAACCTTAAATTAGACTCGCAAAGACAACAAACATTAAGAAGAAAATGCATAAACAAATTACCTTAATATGAGGTACAGTGATCCCTTACACTAAAGCCAGCTACAATGGTCAATATCGAGTTAACGCAGTTTAAAAATGTTCCCATTATAAGCATCTTTCTATGTTTCTGCTCCATTGAAAGAATTGCCAAGTAGCCACCTGCAACAATTCGTTTCTTAAAATACAAAAAATAAGAAAATGCCTAAATCAGTTTTAGAGTTGTTTCAAATCACCTTAGTAGTAACAAAACAAAGTCACCAGGTCGATTGCTATCTAGATCTGCTCCATCAATTATGGACAACCTAATTTCTTAATTTGTATCACTCCTGCAAAGTTCAAAGCCAATATAGTTAAAAAGTTTATACATACTAACAATATTAGGATCACGTATTCACGTTTAAAGACGGGTTACTTAAAAACAAAATTTCAAAAAAAAATAAATAAGAAGTCACTGTAACATACCTGCAAGATGTTTAATTTGACAGTTTTTTGTCCTCTCACAACTCTCTATGCATTGCATGACTTACAAAAATGCAAAATATAAGCAATAGAAAACCACAAATTAAAACTGCAAAATATTGTGATACGCGAAGTGTACTTTTCACAACTACAGTGTAATAATAGAATAGAAAATGGAAAACCCACCTTTGAAAATCTTAATCATCCATCTCATAAACCGAGACCTCCTCTTTATATGTGAAGAAAAAAGCCCCAGCTTTGAAAATTCTGGTTGCATAGCTGCTACATATCAACTCCAAAGTAACATGTCTATCTAAAAATAAGAACAAACTAATTAAGAAACCAAATTAGGTAAACTAAATTGATTTCAACACAAATATCACAAAAAGAATTTGGTAAGATAAAAAGTGGTGTCCTTTTTAGTGAAATCCGGAGTTAAAGTTCATTCAGGCGTTTCATAAAGTAGTTGGGGGGCAAAATCCAGTATCAGAAACTGATTGAAACATTGAGTTTGAGAAAATCCAGTGAACGAAGTTGTTGAATCCCTGCATTCTATTCTATTGATAAACAATTTGCTACCTTGAAGATATGGCACAATCAATAAATGATCATGCTTAATAAAGCATATTTATGATCGCACGATACAGAATCGCATCGCATAGCCATGCGATGCGAATTGTTTTTCATGAATCGCATCGCATAGTCATGCGATGCAAATTGTTTTCATGCGATGCAAGTGGTCCATGCGAAGCGAATAGTCCATGCTAAGCGAATGGTTCATGTGAATTCTTTTGGCATGCGAATGGATTCCATGTGACTAGATTCCATGCGAATGGTTTATCATGCGACACGAATGGTCTTGCAATGCGATGCAATTCGTTAGGGACTTCACTAACCTAGAAGAATGATAGGGTCAAAAGCAGTGAATTGATACTATAAATTATTATACAGATAGACGTGGGCAACTAAGGAGAAGTGTTGCAATTACTTCAGAAAGGAAACAGAACCCAGGTGAGTTCTAGCCCCATTTCTCTTTGAAATGTTTTCGAGACTGTGTGCATACTTGTAAGACTAGAAGTATATATATATATACTATTATATACATATATGATGAAGGTGAATAACTAATGCAAGAATGAAAGAATGGGGTAAGAATTTGTATGTGTTTAGTTTGATAACTAAATGTGATTGTAAGAGTCAAATAAAAATATAATGTAACAATCAGGGTGGCAGGCCCTTCTAATACCTAGGCAAGAATAGTAAGAGTCCAATGAAAGAGTTAGGGTGGCAGGCCCATATAATACCTGGGCAAGAATAGAGTGGCCGACTCTACAATATCGGTGCAAGAATTCGGGTGGCAGGCCCTTATAATACCTGGGAAAGAATAGAGTGGCCGACTCTATGATATCAGTGCAAGAATTCGGGTGGCAGACCCTTATAATATATGTGCAAGAATGTAAGAATAACCGTTGTTGTGTAAGAAAATGTAAGAATAGTTGTATGTTATATAAGAAAATATAAAAATAATGTAAGAATAGTATCGAGTAATATTATACGTAAATGAAAGAACGTGTAAGAATAAATATATAAAATAATGTGTATGAAAGACGATGGAGTACAAGTACAGGATAAAAGTAAGAATAGTACCCATGGGTAAAAATGTGTAAGAATAATTATGTAACCTGTTAAACTAGAACTCACTCAGCGTAGCTGACTTTTAGTATGCACACAGGTGAGTAGGATGAGGCAGGTTGCTTGAGGCGAGACACATGGCATACAAGAAGAGACTGGCATTGAAAGAAGAAAGATTCATGTGATGTTTGTGTTTTATGTTGAAACTATTTATTGTGTTTAAGACAAGATTGCATGCTTTGAGTGTATAACGGTTGAAGTTTTAAATATTCCGCGAAAGTTTTAATTAACTCTTTTAGAACTGTGTTTATGAGTAAATCCAACACCAAATGTAGGGCACCGGGAACGGGGCCTTACAAGTTGGTACAGAGCCAGGTTCGAGAGAAATAAGCATCCTACATGCTTAGACTCGAATAGAGAATGGAACTTAAGGAAGAAAAGAAGGAAGATGCCAATCCGAGAAAGCCATGTGTCGCTCAAGCAAGCTCGAGAACGTAAAGTACATGATTGAGTTCATGTAAAGATTTAAGAATATATGTGTATGTGTGTTAAATGAAAGTAGAAGAATATATAAATGCTAGCTTTAATTGCTAGAGAAGAATGTGTGTATGTTAGCTTACTTGCTAGAGAAGAAGGTGTGTATGCTAGATTTATTGCTAGGGATAAGAATGTAGGTTATTTGTATGTTTGCATGATCGAGTAGTAGAAACTAGCGTATGTAAAATCATAAAGGGAAGTATGTAGGACTTGAGGAGTAATGTAAGGAGTTAATTACACTTGGCCACTATCATTAACTACATACATTACAATTCATGTGATAAATAATTCTTGGAGTGATAAGGTTTGTGTTTCCTTAGAGAAAAGATAGGACGAATGTTGCAAAGAGACGAGCACGAAGACGTCGTACTGGATGCTATGGTAGGACACGTGCCAACCAGACACCTTTTGAAGAAATGTGTGACGCAATGATATACGAAAGCGGTAGGACTCCAACTGTAGAAAGTAATGAAGTAGGGGTCCCACTTGGAGCTTGTTGCCAAATACATTAAGGGAGTGGCACAATTGTTTCGCATTTCAATCCCAACAACGCTCGTTGAAGCATAACGTCATTTCGATGATAAAAGCCGAAGATTTGATAAGGCGAGGGTGTAGTGCCTACCTGGCGTATGTTGTCAAAGCTACGACCGAGACAAAAGGATTGAAAGATGTTCCTGTAGTTCATGACTATCCAGAAGAGTTTCCAGAGGACCTTCCGGGGTACCACCGGAACGAGAGGTTGAATTTCAGATTGAGCTAATACCAGGAGCACAGCCCGTCACGATAGCTCCTTATCGTTTAGCACCATCCGAGACGAAAGAGTTACTGTCTCAACTTCAAGAACTCCTCGGTAAAGGTTTTATAGGACCGAGTGTTTTCCCGGTGGGGTGCACTGGTGATGCTCGTGAAGAAGAAAGACGGAAGTATGAGAATGTGTATATATAACCGCGTGTGGATAAGCTTATGGTGAAGAATAGATATCCGTTGCCACAGATTGATGATCTGTTGGATGTGTTGCAAGATGGTTCTCCCGAATAGATCTCAAGATCTGGTGATCATCAGTTTAAAGTCAAAGAGCATGCATCCCTAAGATAGCATTTCGGATGCGACATGGACATACAAGTTATTCATGATGTCGTTTAGATTGACGGATGCTCTAGCGGCATTTATGGTTATGATGAATACGGTATGTCGCCCGATGTTGGACAAATCTGTTGTTGCCCTCATTGACAATAATTTTGATTTATTCGAGGAATAAGTCCGACCATGCTGAACACTTGAGAAAAGTGTTGGAGACGTTGAAGAAAGAGAAACTGTATGCTAAGTTTTGAAAGTGTACCATCTATATAGATCGTAGGAGTTTGAAGTATTTCTTCAAGCAGAAATAACTGAATAGGAGGTAGAGAATATGGTTAGGGTTGATAAAGGATTCTGGTTGTGAAATCAAGTATTACCCTGGTTGGGCCAATGTGGTCGCTGACGCACACCGTAAAGGTGAAGAAGTTATTGCAACAATTAAGTCGTATAATTCAGTTAGCACTTCAGATTTCTTGAGCGAGATTTTCGAGGCGCAATAAAAGTTATAAAAGATGAGAGCAAGATGAAAAAGGAATGAATATTCGGGTTACACCAAGATGTGTAGAAAGACTACTAGTAGTCGGATATGAAGAACGAAGTGATAGGATATATTAGTAAGTGTTGACTTTCTTACAAGTCAAGGAAGAGCGAAGCCGAATGGAAAGATACAACCATTAGAAACAACAGAATGGAAATGAGAACATATTACCATGGATTTCATAACTAAGCTATCACGTACAGCTAGAAACCATGTTACCATATGGGTGATTGTGGACCGTTTGAAGGAAAGAGCTCATTTTATACCAATATGAGAAACTATCTCATTGAAAATGTTAGTTAGAGTATACATCAGCAAGGTTGTGGTAAGCCATAGAGTATCGTTATCAATTGTGTTAAACGAAGATGCTGGGTTTATATTGTGGTTTTGAAAGGAAAGATGTTGGTTGCAATAAAGGCGGATACTGAGGAAGGTAAAACCTCTACATAGAAGTCAAGTAAAGATGATTTCATGGTATACAACACTATAGGATGACAAGATACCTTGATTATGTGGTTAAGAACAACCGCAAGTGTCACGAAGGTGGAACCGGCAGTAACACATCAAAACGATGCAATAAGTAAGGACAGAAAAAGGAAGGACATGCAAGGAAGGCGTAGAGATGGTTTAGACTTATATTTATCTAAAATGAGTCTTGAAACGAATGATTAGTGTTGTGACTGATAATCATGTGATCATGAGTGAGAAGTCATCTAGAATGGTAATGATAGAATAGTATTATAAATGTCTATATAAAGGTCAAGACATGCCTAGAAAGGAAGTTGGTTAAGAAAAATAGTTATGATATATCATGCAAACCTGATATGCAGCAGACAACAATTGGTTCATAGGACAACATGAGACTTGATTAGTCAAGAAATGGAAGATGCATCAACATGGACTTCATGATAAAGCTACCTTGGAAATCTATAACTCATGAACCCTATGTGTTAGTAAAGAGCTAAGAATGGAAGAAACATTAAATGGTGACTTAAGAAGTTCTCCGTCAAGTTATGTCATGATTGTGCTCAAGGGTTGTAAGAAGTATTCTATCTTAAGGAATAGACAAAGGTATTTCAAAGAGTAATCCTTAAAGAGAAACTAGAAGGGTTTCCTTTTTCTGGAATTAATATGTTTTGAACGTATTGCAAATCAGTATATTTGCTAAAGGTTATAATTAAGCGGAAATGTCACTCAGTGCTAAGTATTGTGATAGTAGGTAATGCTCCTAATTGAAGGGAAAGAAAGAAAAGCATGCTTAAGGAAATGATGCGGACATGCTAAAGTATACCAACGAGGACTTCATGGACAAGCTACCAAATACTGCTAAAACTCATGAGCATCACTCGATGATTGTGAGAAAAATGATAATCTGGTAAGCTAGAAAGCTAAGACGATCCAAGTTAGGACGTGAATACCGGAAGCATTCCTTTATAAGGACTAAGCAGGTTTCGAGGACGAAAACTCTTATAAGGTGGGTAGACTTGTAACATCCCAAGTTTCATGAGGTATTTAAAAGAATCGAGTTTAAACGAATTATAGAAGATAAGTGTAATTATTTAAAGTATATGGGGATAAAGTGTTATTAGATGAAAAGTGAAACATGAAACCCTACCCCCTTCCTATAAATAGAGCCACCATCTCATTTATAATCCTTATCACCTCCAACCTCATTCTCCACCCAATTCCCGTTTTTGAGAGAGCAACCCACAAAGAAAAGATGATTCCCGGAGATCTAACTGTCGGATCGATCTCAAATTTTAAGTAAGTGTGCATAGAATATAAATGAATATTTCCACTGGACGGATCTTCGATCAGAGGTCGGGAAGCCCGGTTTTCACCAGCAAAACCGTAACAGTGGGAAATGAAGTTTTCCGGCAACTGTTTGGGTTTTCCGGCGACGGTGGCGGCGAATTCCGGTGGAGGCAGCAGGCGAATCTGGTAGAGCTCGGAGACCCGGTCGCGTGGCCGCTTGAATCGCTCAATTCCGAGTTCGTTTGATATAGTTTTGGGCTATTCGAGTAATTTCGAACATAAACCTCAAAGGTATGTTTTTTATTAAAAATGCTTACTTTCGTGTACGGATTTGCATGAAACTTGTTAGGATGATAGATCAGGCCACAATTAGTGATAAAGTAATGAACTTTTTAGTAAACGGGATAGTTGGTTCGGTTCGGGTAAAATGAGTGGCGTTCGGTTCATTAAAAGGACGAGTAAACGAAGTCGGTTTTGCACGAAATTTGAAAGGAAAGTAAAACGGGTCTTAAGGAAGGAACTCGGAGGAATATGGCTTTAAAATGGTAAAAAAGAAAAAGAAAAAGAGATTCTAATCGCACGATACAGAATCACATCGCATAGCCATGCGATGCGAATTGTTTTCCATGAATCGCATCGCATAGTCATGCGAATCGCATCGCATAGGCAAGAATAGTAAGAGTCCAATGAAAGAGTCAGGGTGGCAGGCCCATATAATACATGGGCAAGAATAGAGTGGCCAACTCTACAATATCGGTGCAAGAATTCGGGTGGCAGGCCCTTATAATACCTGGGCAAGAATAGAGTGGCCGACTCTACGATATCGGTGCAAGAATTTGGGTGGCAGACCCTTATAATATTTGTGCAAGAATGTAAGAATAATCGTTTGTTGTGTAAGAAAATGTAAGAATAGTTGTATGTTATGTAAGAAAATATAAGAATAATGTAAGAATAGTACCGAGTAATATTATACGTAAATGAAAGAACGTGTAAGAATAAATATATAAAATAATGTGTATGAAAGACGAAAGAGGACAAGTACAGGATAAAAGTAAGAATAGTACCCACGGGTACAAACGTGTAAGAATAATCGTGTAACTTGTTAAACTAGAACTTACTCAGCATAGCTGACTTTTAGTATGCACGCAAGTGAGTAGGATGAGGTAGGTTGCTTGAGGCGGGACACATAGCATGCAAGAAGAGACTGGCATCGAAAGAAGAAAGAGTCATGTGATGTTTGTGTTTTATGTTGAGACTATTATTGTGTTTAAGACAAGATTGCATGCTTTGAATGTATGACTGTTGAAGTTTTAAGTATTCTGCGAAAGTTTTAATTAACTCTAATTTTAGAACTGTATTTATAAGTAAATCCAACACCAAATGTAGGCACCGGGAACGAGGCCTTACAGAAACTGCCCTGATGGAATTGTAGGCCTTGAAAGATGAAGAGCAAACACACGTGATAGAAAAGGAGTAACTGTTGCTTATCGGATAGTTGTGAATTTAGAGGACTTGCTTATCGAATGGCTGAGAGTAGAAGTCGAGAATTCAGAGGGCTTGCTTATTGGATGGCTGAGAGTAGAAGTCGATGAATTTAGAGGGCTGAGATTAAAACTCACTCGTCTGTAACCTATTATATATAATTAAAATATTAATAAATAAAAATCTGAGTAAAATAAACGCTTACTTTTTAAGATTTTTTCCTTTTTTAAGCATCTCTACACTCTAATATTTCGCTAGAAGTTAGAACTACAACTTTTACCTGAAAAACTTCTTATCAACAGTTCGAAGGATAAAATTAGAGGGGCCGCAACCACTCTCGCCCTAGATAAGTTCCGATGTTGCTTAAGTTTGCACGATGAATGTGTAACTGTGTAATTTGTATTGATAGAATTGTAATTAGGATTTGTAGAAGAGATGAGGTTATAAATAGTTAACTCATATTTACATGACACCAACTATAACATTTGTCTAATTACATTGTGTCTAATAACCACCAAGTGACAATGCAAATTTTTGAATGGACTGGGGTTGCCGTCAACAACGATGAAGTCGTGGTTGTAAAAGTGATTTCGACTTTTAGGGTAAGTAGGGTGCTATGTTTCAAGTAAATTTTCTTGGTCTATTTACTGACAATGAAGGGTGTTTAATCAAGATCTATTTTGTTATATTAAACTAAAGAAGGAAATTAATGGCAAACATAGATAAATATATAACAAAAACGGCAATATATTTTAGTTGATATATAATCATCGCTATTAGTTGTTGTCTCATCGTCTTCATCTTTGATTGCCAGCTCTAGAGCCCGAGCCTTCCTTTTATGGTTTAACCACCTTTTAGTGTTTTTCCAAATAAGATTGCAACTTGGAGTTGGACGTACCTTTGTAGAAAACTCTATACTTTTTGCAACAAGTCATTTAGTTAACATCTAACATATGACACAATTCAAAACTTTGTAATGTTTTAAGGGTTTCTCTTGGTTTCGAGTATCAAACCAACGTTTCATTCATTTGCCATTAGAGCTTTTTGGGTTGAGAGTTGCGAACATTAAGCGACTTTGCTTTTTTCAATGCTTTTGATAATTAGAGAAATGATGTAACCAGACTTAGACAATCAATGTTTATTTATACTAAGTTATGGGGTTAAAATGTTAAATAAGCAGTTCCAGCAGCTAGAAGCAGCTATATACCCGTTAGGAAACGGTTAAAAGGGTAAAAATACAATCTTAGCATTGTTAACCGGTTAGTAATGTTTTAAAAAATTTGGGTTTCGGTGACTGGTTATTAACTAGTTTCTCCACTACCGATTATTATAGGTTATTAACCAGTTTTGATTTTGACACTACAAAAAAAGTGAGCAATAGCGGCGACATGTCGCCGCTGAAGGTTTGTCGCTAAAAGGTAAGGCGTCACCGCTAATGTGTACATGTCGCCACTAATACGTCACCGGAGACTACGCCGGAAAGTTTGTCGGGGAAGAAGTTGCAGGTGGCCCGAGCACACTTTTAACACCATAAAACATGATTATTAATCACATAGAACTCGAAAATGTAACACAATACTTGTAATTTCTCATTAAAAATGGTTAAGTTACAACATTTCTACAAAAAAAAAAATTACATAAAACTACAAGCAGTGGCCGGTGGCCGTAATGAAGAAAAAGCGATGGATGAAGTTGCACGTGGCCGTATTTTGACGCCTTGACGGTAGCCGGATCTTGAAACACGGTGGCGAGCTTGACTGTAGACGGATGTGACACCCGTCAAACAGTGTTATTATCCGTACGAGATTAAATAACAATTAAATTAAAAATATTCACGGTAAGCTTGATTATAAGTAATTAAGTTATCGTGTGCGTCTAAAAGTCTACATAATACGTATTGTATTGGTGATCGTTGGAGGATTACCGAGTCAAACATTAGTTTGTCCGACACAGACAGATGAGTTTGTGAAATTAAACACTAAATATTCATAACCACTAAACACATCTAAAATTTAAGTGATTTATAATTATCCTGCAACGAATACTTAATAACATGAATAAGTAATTAATGATTTTAATTGCCATTTAAATTTCTAATCTAAAAAAACACCCACGGCATATGCGATGTCGTGGGAAGATTTTAAAACCTTGTTGAAGGAAAAGTATTGTCCAAGGAATGAACTTTAGAAGCTTGAAACTGAATTCTGGAATCTCACAATGGAGGGTGCTGAAGTGACTGCCTACACCACCCGCCATGACGAGCTTGCTAGGCTCGTGCCACACATGGTAACTCCCGAGTACAAACGGATTGAACGATACATATGGGGTTTAGCACCTGAGATCTGTGGGATGGTGACATCTGCAAGACCCACTACCATCCATAGTGCTGTTACCTTAGCCCACACCCTTACTGATGAGGCAGTTCGTATTGGGACATTGGTTGTAAAAGGTACCCAAGATAAGAACTCAGGAAACAAGAGGAAATGGGAGAATTAATCAGGTGGAAAGGAACAAGAAACAGTGAAAGCTTTTATTGCCGGTCAACCAACCAAGAAACCGTACACAGGCCAATATCCTAAGTGCAACAATTGTAACTTCCACCACTGGGGCCCTTATGAAAGTTTTGTGTGTCGCAAATGTAAGAACCCAAGGCACCTGGCCAAGAACTGCAGGTCTGCTGGAAACAACACCGCTGCCCCACCAGCAAATAATCGTGGATGCTATGAGTGCAGAGCTACTGAACATTTCAAAAAGGATTGCCCAAAACTCAAGAATCAAACTATTGGGCCAGCCCGTGGAAGAGCGTTTTATTTAGGAGCCACTGACGCCTGCCAAGATCTGAATGTTGGTACGGGTACGTTCCTCATTAACGATCATTAAGCTCTTGTGTTATATGACACAAGTGTGAATTGAAGTTACGCGTCGACTAAATTTAAACCCATAGTTGGAATAAGCTCAACCAAGTTAATTGAGATTGGAGAGGTCATTCAAGAGTATACATGGTGTCATGCAAAATTCTTTATAATAGATCTCCTACCCGTAAAACTTTAATAATAAATAAAGTAATAAAAAAAATTGAAGCCCCGTAGAAGTCGTATTATACTAATGAAGGTGCCTTAGAATTCAAGCATGGTCTTGTGTTTACTTAAGAACGAGAGGAGCAAACGAATTGCATATACCTCATTTACTACTAGAGACACCTACCATAGATGACACTACTTAAATTTCGGGACGAAATTTTCTTAACGAGCGGAGAATGTGACACCCCGTCAAACAGTGTTATTATCCGTACGAGATTAAATAACAATTAAATTAAAAATATTCACGGTAAGCTTGATTATAAGTAATTAAGTTATCATGTGCGTCTAAAAGTCAACATAATACATATTGTATTGGTGATCGTTGGAGGATTACCGAGTCATACATTAGTTCGTCCGACACAGACAGATGAGTTTGTGAAATTAAACACTAAATATTCAAAACCACTAAACACATCTAAAATTTAAGTGATTTATAATTATCATGCAACGAATATTTAATAGCATGAATAAGTAATTAATGATTTTAATTGCCATTTAAATTCCTAATCTTAAAAAAAAACACCCACGGCTCCCCATCCAAATTGATACAAACCAACACATATTTCCAATTTAGAAAATTGAGATATTTTAATGCCATAATACAACAACATCATTTGTCAGAGATCTTGAACCAAATAATATCACAACCATACCACCAAATAATCAGTTTGTTTGAGGGAAGTAACAAAAATTACACCATGCATGGTGAAAAGTATTATGGATCATGATTTCTAACAACTCACAAACTTCTATCCTGTCATTTCCGTTGACCGACTCTCTCACTCTCTCACCAACCCGATCCAAACCCATTCCCAAATCTAATTATTTGAAATACTCTTCAAAACTCACACGTAACCAATATCTTGGATTATTATTATTAGAACATGTTTCACACTCTATATAATCAAATATTGCTTTCAATAAACAAACTCACAAACAAACTTTATCGGGAGCATTAAATTGTGAAACCAAACTTCGGGAAGTGGAGTCAAGCTCAACATCCTATTTTCTTTTTCCTTAAAGCACAATCCTATAACCAAGTAAGCACCCACACCCTTAAACTTACCTTTACATATACATGTATAGTGTAGAGTTTATGCTTAGACATCACCCAAAGAGTAAATCTTAACGTAATATATTAAAGAGAAATAATGTTTCAAACAAACTTGTTCTACGTACGTGATATTATATGTACATCCTGTTAAGTGTTAGTAAAATAACATTAAGATCTGTAAAAAAAAAATTATTACTATAAACCAAGTGAATCTTGTTGCACTAGTACAAAACAGGTCTCTTAGAAGCAGTTAAAGGATAACTTTAAAGCGGTTTAGAACCGCTTTATATAGGATCGCTGTTAATTGAAGTTTGGGGTCCCTTAGCAGCGGTTGTTGACTTTTTCTTAACTTTGAAGCGGTGCACTAATTTAAAGCGGTTGTATATCCACAACCGCTTTTAACTTGCATACTCATTTTAGCTGCTATTATTTTTATTCCACCTTTGAGCTGCTATTTATTATTCATTAGTTTGCAACTTCAATCACCTTTAGCTGGATATTTTATTTAATAAAACTACTACATTAACAATAACAATATTAAGCAACAAAAACTGTTTCATACATTACCAAAATCATACAAAATTTCCAAATTCAACAATACAAAAACTTTGCAATTTTCTGAATTCAACAATGTCAAAAACATATAAATCTAACTTAACGTTGGGCTGTTTTCAAACAATCTATTAAAAAGCGACGGCATTACTCTCATTATCGTATTGTCAATCTCCAACAACATAGCAAATCCCGATTCCTGCCACATCTAAATCAAACAAATAAAGTTAATATAACCCGAACAAAACCACAATCTTATATATAAGAACCCGACAAACCTTAAAAAATAGCAACCTATCCAAAACTAACCCGTATACGAAAACCAGAAAAAAGAAAAATCAGACCTTTACTTTCACATTACCTATAAAACAAAACCAGGCCAAAAAAACTCAAGCCCGAACAACCAAAACATATATTGTAACTAATCCCAAATTACTATAATACCTTTGGTAACTTAATCACAAATCTGCTATTATAGATATATTGTGTACACAACTACACATCCACTGCAACTAACAAACCGATATAAGCAATAAAACACAAACTAATGACCATTGTATCACATGAAATATAAACACATTTTAGATGTCGACAGCAACACTTTTTTAGCTATTATAGTATTAGCTATTTATTTTTACTTTGGAACATAAAAAATTAAATGTTCAGGTTTTGTTCTCAGAATACAGCCCAAACAATCCAACACAAGCCTGAATAATAAACCTGACTTGGGAGCTTAAAAAAATCGGAAACAAACCTAATATATAGTGTAATAAACAAATTATTATATATAATTAAAAAATGCTTACATTGTTGGCGAATTGATTGTGATAATGATAAAGAAATTCAAGCATATGCTTTATAACCATATATCCACATTCCCAGTGCCTTGCTGCTGCTTGTACTACAATAAAAAAAAATACAGTTAACTATTAACTAGAAACCAATCAACAAAAACTAAAGAAATAAAATAATAGAAAACATACCTCAATCATTTTCCATGTAACTATTTCCCCAAAAGCATCTTGAATTATGTTCGAAAGAAGATATTAATCTTGGTCCTTTACGTCTTTTAAAGAGTCTAAATAAATACTTCTTTATTTTTGGAAGAAATTATAAACAAGGACCAATAATGACTACAAAACAGAAAGTAATAGAATAATTAGATTAAAAAAATGCAGTAATAAAATATATAAAAATTAATTAAAAGACCTAAAAATACAATATGTATTACTCCAAACAGGGTGCAAGCAAATATTCTTCATCTTTATGAAGACTTGATAGGTCGATAATGTGAGTTTTAACGTCTTCGGGTCAAGCTGGCCCTTTTGCTTGGTTTTTCTGTGCTTTTTGCACTTTTGCTTGTTTTTTTCACTTAGTTTCTACACAAAAATTAACAATTAATTACTAATTTTGCAAAAATATAACAATAATAATAATTATTGTTATAGATCACTAGCATATACCTTGAATGCCTCGAGTAACCTTGACTCTTTGAGCCCTTGCCACTTTGACTTATCAAGAAAAGAAAAAACTGTAAGGGTCGCTTCCTTTATATACATAGTTTTGTGTAAGATAACTTCAAAAGTTGGTACAAATTTTTGTGGCTCTTCTAAGCATGATTTTCTTTGGCTCATTGTCTTCAATCTTCCAATGAGCCTAATTGTATCAAAACACATGTTAAATGAAATAATTAACAAATATTTCATGTGTATAAATTTACAAACACTAATTACATACCTTTATTTTCAACCATAGTTTTTCCCACTCCTACTTTGAAACCTCCTTACAACAAAGTGATACAAATCCTTGTTCTCAATTCTCCACCAAGCCAAGTAGCATATCCAGAGGCAGCCGAACCCCTCGTTAATAAGCTTTCATCAAATTCAAGTTTTAAATCAACATCATCAACCTTCTTCGACATTTATGTAACACGCGTTTGGTATTTTTTGACATTGCTATACTTTAATATCATTCAATCCAAATAAAAGAGTCATAATCATAACATTTAAGTTAGCAAATTGACTTTTTTTTTAATAAACAATGCATAAGTAAACAAATTGATTTTTTTTGTAAACAAACTAAAGTGTCAATCCATCTATGTAACACATATTAAAAAGCTACAGCAGTTAATCAACAAGAAAACAACAAATGGCATATTCACAAACACCTTGTGGGCATTCACATGTATTATATAATTGAAGAACCGGCAAGCTCCAAATAGTTATTCTAACATATAAAAACCTCAAACAGTTACCTTTTTGTGAAATTCGGGGTACCTCGTTTAGGGTTCGTCATTTGGCCAATTAAGATGAAATTGATGGCACTGTTCATTTAGGGTTGGCTTTGTGGTTCACGGATTCGCTTTTGGGGAGTCGTTTTGACCAGTGAAGATGAAGACGATGGCGGGTTAGGAGAATAGAAGACGATAGCGGTTTGAGACTGCCTCATAAATTTGGAATTTGAAAGATTTGGTAAAAAGGAATAATGGCGGGTAATGAAATTAGATTCATGAAAAGCTTCCTTTTTACTTTCTTTTTGTGTTTAATTTGAAAATGTGAGGCTTGAAGAAATATATAAACGTTGTCTTTTAACTTGAATTTGGTTGGGTTTGAAGCGGTTCCAACCCAAAACCGCTTCTAAGCATTGAATTCTAAAAAAATAAAGCGGTTGTATGCTTTCACCGCTGTTAACATAAAAATGAGACCGCTTTTTATTGAAGCTTTTGTAGTAGTGTTGTAAAGAAGCAAACAATGGTGTTGAACATATAACCTTAGAACCTAAAAAATATGTATATGTACGTGATTTAAAAGAAAGAGATACATGTGTATATGTGTGTAGTAATGAATAATAGTAACAGGGTGTAAAAACAATCTACATAATAATAATAATAATAATAATATAAATATAAATACACATGTTAGAAATATTGTCTTGTACATATATACATATATTATGAGTAAATGAACCCATATGTGATGTAAGAACAAACAAAATATATACTTGGTAAGTTTGATATAATATTTACCTTTTAAAACGTGTGCCTTGTGTATATACATACAAAATGTGGCTTAAATGCATGTGAACTAAGGTGGGTCCATGATTCTAACTAACAAAAATGAATTAGTTATGAACTAAAAAGTTATACATAAAGATTATGAATTACACATGTTATGTTCATGCAACAGTTAAATAAATTAAATAATAAAAGCCATTTTAAATTGTTAATAATATAATTCTTATAATATATATCTCGACCCAATAATTAAGTATGCAAACTTGATATTCTATTTATATATAAATATACACATGCTTCATTGAAACACAAAGTCATACCACCAACGATTAGTCAAGTTATTGTTCGTAACATAAGACACAATTATAGCTTGTTGGGTGAATGGTTTGCATAAACCGCCATACGCATTTGAAAATATGTTGTTGGACCTAAATTATCATTGCACATTATAGGGCGCTCGTAGGTTGGGACATGTACTTTTATATTATCTAGCGCACGTTTGAGAATCAGGTGAGTCTCATAGCCCCTTTTTAATTAAAATGTTTTGAAACTCTTGGGGGAGAATGCATGGAGAAACACATGTACGGAAACGAGTAGAAACGCGGTCTCATTTTGTTACATGGGTCGGAAACAATAATGCACCCAAAAGTCCCCTAGAATCTATGATCATTAACTATTGTAGACGTGGCCAATGTGAATAGTACTATTCGGGATCAACACACCCCACCCGTTGTTAGTCGCACTAACTTAGATTGGAGGTCTAGCGGGTGATATTGTCCAACAGATGACTTCGATGTTTTCGCATTAGAACATCAAGAGGGGCGCTCATAGAAACGCTGTTAGGTCTTGATCATAGGGCTCATGGTAACTATTTGAGTATTTGTCTACATAAGACAATGTCGGTCGACTCGTTGAAGCACATATTTAAATGTCATATAAACTTGTGAAACTCACCAACAATATTGTTAACTTTTTATACATGCATTCTCAGGCAATTAAAGCATTGGAAACGCACATGGAGTCACACGACTATGATGCATTTTGGGAGTTTTCATCTTATAGCCTCTAGGATGTAGGCCATATTTTAAAAAGTCTATATTTGTGAAACTCATCGTTATCTAAGACTTATGGTTTGTAAAATATTTTGAAAACTGCGATGTAATCTTTTAGGACAAGATTTGCGATGTGTATTAAAACAAACAATTAGAGTTTGTTCAATGTAAACAGTGACTACGATCCATGACGTCATTACGCCCTCGCGTGTCTGTCGTTGGCGGGGGTGTGACAACGGAGTTTTGACGGTGGCATGTAAGGTGTTGAAGAAGATGGGTTGGTGGTTGACGGTGGCTCTGATTGATGGTGGCAGAGCTTGACAGTCAGCTTAGTCTGAGCTTTATGTGGAGATGGCTTCAAGTATGGTGTCGAAGAAGAAGAAAATCTGTGGGTGTGTGGTTAAGTGGTGGTGGCTAGATAAGAATGTGGGTTGTGTAATGTGTTGAAGAAGATTGGTATTATTGAGAAGGAGATGGGTTTGTTGAGCCATTGGATGAAAGTTTAATCAATGGCCAGGAGTGGTCTGTGAAGGGTTCACGCGGATCAAGCTATTAGCCGCGACGTCCGCTATTAGCGGCGACAACTTCGTGTCGCCGCTAATAGTGGGTGTCGCCGCTTTTACTCACTTTTCTTTTTACTCACTTTTCTTGTAGTGTGAATAGGTTTCGATTCGGGTAATCGGTTTAAATTGGCACCTCTACATCAACCATCCATGTTGAAACACGAATCAAACACCACGTCCAAAAAACCGAATTTGTTAAAAGGTTCCTAATTAGTTCAAATAATCAATATACATAAATATCGATGAATTCAAGTCAAATATAAAAGCACAATACAATCTTTATTGAGAAAAGTAACTAAGAATAATAGCAATACAACGTAGCTTAACAGAAACATAAAACCAACATTACAAAGTAATTAAGTAAACCAATACACCAAACTAAACACCCAAGTATATATTGAGTCCTCACGAAGGACGAAAAGAAGCTCCTAACCAGTCATCAGTGCCTCCATTTCAAGCCTCACAAGGACCTAACTTCACCACACGAACACCATAACCACTTGCTTCGGGACATCCACACGTATATGTAACGTTATTGTCACCGCAGACAGGATCAGGTCTAAAGCAATTGATCTGGCAGGAGCTCGGGTCCTCGGGAGGGCCTCCAGAAGAAGGGCATAAGTTTGGCTGCGATTGAACCGCAACTGCGGCGGCAATGAGGAGGAAGAGGAGGATTGATGGTATTTTAACGGACATGGTGTCGATCGAGGATAGCGATAACAAGATCAGCAGAAGGTGGAAGTATGGCACGATATTTCATCTCTGGTGTAACGCTTGCTTTATATTGGATTCCCGCTGATTGTTTATGACTATGCATGGCATGGCTTGCATATCCATTATTGCCGTTCAAAATAAGTATGTGAGTTGGCCTAAAAAAATGTGATTTCGTATCCAAATTTGTTTCTTCAGTGTTTTTTATTGTTTTCAAGCATCTACTTTAATATTTACTTAATTTATTTATTATTATTTTTTTTTGGTTGGGTATCTTATACCAATAATGGTTATCATCTTAAAATTATTTAGATTACATCAAAACAGAAGGCAAACGGACAACAAGCTACGCCGCTACCCCTTTTTGAATGTATACTTAATTATGTTAAAAAGAAAATACATTTTTTGAGTAAGTTATGGTTGAGTCAACATTATCTCAGAAGTCAAAAGACAGCTCATGACTCACAACTCCAAGTTTCCAACCAGATTGATTGTATTTTCCTCTTTAATTAGCATATTTGTAAGCCTATACATCAAGGCCCTTTTTTTTTCTTGTAAACATATCAAAAGAACCCAGTGAATGTTAAAATCCTAAAATCTTTTCCCTCTAAATATCATTTTAAAACAAATTAAGAATTTTGTTACAAATAATAATGAGGGAGTTTTTGTGGTAAGGCTATATATTGACTTTTGTCGAAGTTCAGAAATTTCAAATTGGATCTTTGATATTCATTTGCAGCATTACATATGATTACATTGTGGTGTTTGTTTTTTATCTGAATATCTTTCTAGCCTTTTATGTCTGCACCACGCAAACCATGTGTAGGGTTTTAGGTTTGAAGACTATTTGATTTTTAGAAGGCATTTCATTAAAAAAAGTTCTGTGCGTCCTCTTTTTCACACAGACATGGGCCACCCACTTCTCAAATCTTCTAACATCTTCTTTTTAGATTCTCTTTCATCCCCTTCATTCCATCAGGTCTCTCGAAACCCTAGCCCTCATTCATTCCATCCAATTACCTACAGCCTTCGCCGCAACCTACCCCCTCCACCTCCGGTGCGCCGCCACCACCTGCCTCCTCCACCTCCGGCAACCTCCAGCGCCGTCGCCGCCGCTCATCTCTGCCCCCTGCTGCCGTTAGCCTCTCTCTTTCCAACAAACCGTCATCGGTCTCTCTCTTCTCCTCTTTGATTTGTTAAGGTTTTTTTTTTATTACAATCTTGAATCAAGTGATTTTCTTTAGATTACAATCTTGATTCTTGATTTTCTCTTAATTAATTTTCAATTACTTGGTTAATAATGGCTCGAGTAATAAGTGACATTAGTTTATTAAAGTGAAACCCATGACGATGGATTCTTGATTCTTGATTTTTGACCAATTTCATTTTAGTTTTATTTTTTGATCCATTTTGTTTATGTTCAGGTTTGATTTGTGTCTTGGAAATACGTTTGTGTTTAGGTTTGATTTATGCCTTAGAAATTGTTTATGTTTAGGTTTGATTTGTACCTTGGAAAATTTTCACATTTAGGTTTGATTTGTGCTTTGAAAAATTGTTTATGTTTAGATTTGATTGTTGTTAATTTGTATGTTCAACTAGGTTATTGGACTTTTGTTAATTGAATTCTTGTTAATTGATTTGTTCAATTAGGTTCTTAGTTGAAAAAAGTTTGCAAATATTGATTTGTTGAATTCTTGTTAGTTTCTAGTTCAATTATAATTTTGCATAATTGTTCGATTATAATTAGTTTTTAGTTGAAAACACTTTGTAGAAAGTTTAGGTTTAACGAAGATCTTGTTGCTTGTTATATGGAATTGATTTATATGTATTAATAGAAATGTTGTTGAATGTTTTTTGTCTAATGAAGATCTTGTAGATATTGAATTTTTTGGGTTTGTTTTTGTCATATACATTAATGTAATATTACGTTTTGTTAGGTGGTTACTAAAGTTCGGGTTGCAAGAATAAAGACATCGATTCGAGTTTCATAAATGAAGACGTCGGTTTGGGTTGCAAGTATGAATACGTCGGTTCGGGTTGGAAGTATAAAGACATCGGTTCAGGTTGTATTGATGAAGACGTCGGTTTGGTAAATTATTGTATATTACTTGAAACGTATGTTATTTTTAAGCATATATACATTTGTTGTACTTTGAAACTTTTTTTGTATACTTGAAACATGTTTTGTATATTATTTGTATTGGAGTTTCTGGAAATTATTTGGTACTATAATACTGGAATATTGGTTCTTGGAAAAATCGGTTTACTTAAATTTCTGTTTATTTTAGCAGTTTGCAGACGTTAAAAAACAGTCTTTTTCTTGTAGACTGTAGAGGTATGATCCACCTCTTCTGTTACAGATGTCTGCAGATGTGGTCTGCAGACTGCAGACATTTTACCTCTGAAAAAACAAACAGCACCTAACTGATAAACGTTAAACTTTCAAATAACTTTTAATTTTAAAAATGATCAGTATACCCTTATCGTAATAAAATACCCTGAAAGGAAAAACAACCACCATTTGGGTAGCGGCTCTCCCATCATCTCCCTTTCTTCTTCAATTTCTCTAGTGAGCGTAATTTCTTCAGCAAGACCGGATCGTTGTGATCGTTGCTTTTCCCTCCTCACATTTAGTATAACTTATTATTAAGGGAAATATCTAGGTCAAGTTAATTTACAAAATGGGACAAAAATAAGAAAGATTAAAAGGATTTGTGGCCTAAAAAACCTCTGAAAAATCATAATTCAAAATATAAATCAAAAACAAAAAAAAGTTAAAAAAAAAAACTAAAATGTTTCTCCCGTCATCCTCGTTAAAAAAACACAAAATATCAAAGTAAAAAAAAAACTAAATGTTTCTCCCGTCTTCATGCAAAAAAAATGTTGAGAAAAAAAAAATAATGGTGTCTTTTTATTTTTCATTATATTTTGTGGTTATTTTTATCGTTGATTGCGTCTTTTCCCCTGTCATTATGCATTTTTTTTCTTGATATTTTGTTATATATATTATTCAACATTGTGCTATATTTTGCGATCTATTATGTCTTTTTTTTACTTATCATTATATTATTTGTTATTTTTGTCATCGTATCTCTTTTCCTCAACATTGTTTTGTTTACTTTATTTGTTTTTTATTTATATTTTGAGTTATGTTTTTTTATTATTTTTCTTGAATTTTTTATGGGTTTTTTTAGTCCACAAATCCTTCTTACGCATCTCATTTTTGTCTCATTTATTATTTTAACCTTTTACTATGAAATAATTCATTATGTAATAATATATATGATGCATAATATAAAAATGTTTATTAATGTTATTAGTTCAATGAAAGTAATGTGTATGTGTTGTGATAAGTTTTATATGTTCTTTGCGATGCAATTAAGGTTATTAAATATTAACTGATATATAAATTTCATTTAATATCTATAACTAACATTATATAACATTACCTCCACTTCGGTCTTCGGCCGACCCTATACGGCTATTAGCTATACACATTTATGTTTGTTTTGACTACACAATGTCAATTCTGACTTTGTGTGATTACAGTAACGTGTATGGGACGACTTTCTCTCTTTGTGTTTGACTTTATGGTTAAAAGGATAAGGCTAGAACATGCAAGTAGAAAAAAGATTTAAAAAGAAAATACAGTTCCTATGCGTTAAAATAAAAAAAGGAGAGAGAGAGGGAGAGAGATATTTTGTGGTAGAATCACATGAATGCTTATCCTCTTAATTAGTCTCAAATATTTCTTCAAAAATGGTGAAGTAGTGAACTAGCATATTTCATATGAAATAAACGGTTCTTTACATGTTTTTGAAATGCATAAAACCGAGAGGATAAGGGGTAGTTTGGCCAGGGCCGGCTCAACGAATATGAAGGCCTAAATCAAAACAAGATTTTGTGGTCTTTTCATGACAATTGTTATGAAAAAAATTTGCTTGTTACAAATTTTGAACTCAAAACCTATACTTCGATACCAACCAAACCTACCACCACACCAATACATTACTTTGAGTTTACTTCACTCATTATAATATATCTATATATAATGTTTTTTTGGACTTGGAGGCCTTAATTAATTGGGGGCCTAAAGCTCTAACTTGTTTTCGCTGTCCCACGAGCCACCCCTGCGTTTGGTTCATAGAATGTTTATGTTAAGAAAACAAAACATTTATGTAGCGTTTGATATAAGAAATGAGAGATGGAATGAACTGCTTCATTCTAAAGGAATGAAGAAAACCATGTTTGGTTGTCATATGGTAATGAAATGAATCATTCCGCAATGAATGATATTCCTTTAAAATATAGGATTTTCATTCTTTAAGGTATATGTGTTTTTTTTTCACTCCTTCAAAAATGAATTTTCATTCCTTTATCCATTCCATTCCATTCCATTCTCACGTCCATTCCCTTCCTCATCCATTCCATTACATCATACTGTTTTACATTCCTTGACGTTGTGTAGGTGGTTGTGATTACTGATTAGTATCATTTGAATATTTGAACTTGCTTGATGTGGATACATATTAGAGCATAAACTTTTGGATCTTTATTGATCGATCTCCACCAATGAGCTATCAGTTTCTTACAAAGGTTGTTATCACTAACACACTATGTTTGATTTTATTAAATTTTAAGTTTCTTACACTTGGATCATTGGTGGATTTGTTTAAAAGTTTTAAATACACTAACATGTATAAAGCTTCCTTTGCAAATGATTTTATTAAGATACAGTCAAAAACCCAATAGGTAGGTCACCAAAAGGAGGGGTATTTATTTCCGGCATCTTTCAACGATGTAGGAGTATTACAGTAGGTAGGTCGCCAACAGGAGGGGTATTTATTTCCGGCAGCTTTTAACGATGTAGGACAATAGGAGTAAGGATGGGGTTGGGGCTGGGTAGAGATGATAGTCAAACCCAAATCCGATGGAAAAATTTGAACCCGACATAGTTGGGACTGGTATATAAACCAATATAACGTTTTGAATTTTTTCGCAAGTTTAGGACGGGCGGTTTAGGATTTTCAAAATACCCGAATATTCGATTATATACCCCAACATAACTTTGTTATATATGCAATCGTTCGTGGTTTAGCATACAATCGTTTAGGTTTATCAGTTGGAGCTAATAATATTATTACAAAAGGTTGTGACTTGTGAGAAAGCAAACTAAACTAAAATGTTGTGAGATTTTGAAACTAAAACAATCTTGGTGTTGAATCCATGAACGATGCGTGATAAAATAATATTATCAGCTCGGTTTTTAATGTTTTTGTTTTTATACTTCTGTGCATATTGTTTATATTCAATGTAAGGCTATATTTGTCAAAACCCGATAGAAAACCCAAAACCTGACGGGTTTTGACCGGGTATACCCGATGGGTTTTTTTTGTCAAAACATATAGAAAACCAGAAACCGACAGGTATCCCGAAACACGACGGGTAATTACCCGATAAAAACCCAAGGTTTTAAACGGGCTATGATAATCGGGCATGATTTTTGGAATACCTAAACCTCGCCTATTATCATCAGGGTTGGGGTTTTGATTTAGTACCCAAAACCGTTATTTTTCTCAAACCACAAGAACTATATGCATAATTCCTATAACACTAATCAAAATAATTGGACCAAATATATAAACCAACTAGATTTTATCCTCCGTATTACGGGGGTTGTTATACATTATTCGTTTTTAATATTTATATATGTATATTTGGATTTTAATTTTATTTATTGTAAGAAAGTTAATAATTAATATACTTGAGGTTTTATGATGAAATGGTTTCACAAATATATACTATATTATAATCTGATATAAAAATTACATGGGTTTGGTGATACCCATTACCCGATTATTTTCTTTATTACAAAATTGTTTCTTAATTATAAATAATATCTTTTTTTAAATAAAATAGGATATTAATTTTTAGTATATTCCTATTTTATAGGATTTTCATATCAAATATTTGATGAGATTGTTTTTTTAATATAAAGAGATGTTATAACAGTTTAAGAGCTATCTGGGTTTGGTGAGACCTTTACCCGTGAATTCGGATCAAATGCGTGAGAAGACTTCATTTACAAATAAAGTAATCCGATGGCTGGAGATAATGGTTGTTTTACATTTTTTATTTTTTAATATTTATTTTTTGGATTTAATTTTCTTTATTGTAAGAAAGTTAATAATATACTTAGTGTTTGATGATGAAAGGGTTTCATAAATAAATGATATGTTATAACCCGTTTAAAAACTATATGAATTTGGTGACCCATGACCCGCTTATGTTTTTTACTGTAAAATTGTTTATTCATTATAAACAATATCTTTTTCTTTTAAATTGGATATTAAATTTTAGTATATCCTTATTTTATAGGATTTTCATATCAAATAATTGGTAAGATTAATTTTTAATTTAATGAGTATAACCCGTTTAAGAGCCATCTGGTTTTGGTAAGACCCATACCCATGAATTTGGGTTAAATTAATGAGAGGCCTCTGTTTAAAAATCAAGCAATCTGGTAGCTTCCATAAAAAAGGGGAGCGACCATATCGCGACACATAGGATTTTAAGGTTTTCGTTTATATATACTATAGATATAACTTGTCGGTATTGTTGCGAAACCCCGATTTCAAAGTGTTCCTTTTACTTAGTTGAAGCAAGAAAATGAATAGGTTAAACGTGATGGAGATTGTTACCAACATCATCACATGCAAATGCACAAACATCAAACATATATACATGATGAAACAAAAACCAAACACCACAAGACCAATCAAGTTCAAAATAAAATATTGAAAATTTTGCTAATTAACCACCTAATCAGTTCAAATTAATCAATCTGCATAAACACTAACGAACTAATCAACGCACAACAGCTAGTCCGTAGTGGAGTTTGGATGAGTTGGATAAGAGGTCAACAGCATGCTTCTGGACTTCATGTGGGATCCAAGTCTGTATTGCTGGTGAGCCGGTCTATGGATTTGGACGGAACGTTGGAGGAGGTGGATGATCCCTACTCTCACAAACAATCTTTTATATCTATATTTTTAATATATTTTAGATACGTTTGTGGAGTGTTTTTGTATGAAGTTAGTAATTGAGTAAATAATACGGAGGTTTCTTGTTATAAATACAAACTTAAATTAAAAACACTTACTAGTACAAAGAAAACTGCCAATACAAAGTAACTAAACCAAAACACAAAACCAACATATATATAACAAAGTAATTATAAGTAAACCAAAATACAAAACGACAAAACCAAGCATTATTGAGCCATCATGTAGCACCTCACCGCCACCGGTGCCTCCATTTCAAGCCTCACAAGGACCTAACTTCACCACACGAACACCATAACAATTTGCTTCGGGACATCCACACGTATACGTAACGTTATTGACGCCGCAGACAGGATCAGCTCTAATGCACCTGATCTGGCAGGATCTGCGGTTTACAAAGGAAGGACAGAGAGAAGTGGAGCCTCGGTGATGATCGGATCGGACAGAGGCGACGAGGAGGAGGAAGAGGAGGAGGATTGGTGATGCTTTACCGGACATGGTAACGATCGATCTGAGTGAGATAATGGATTTGGCAATATATTTCATCACTGGTGTAATGCTTTTATATTAGAGTGTCGCAGGCTGTTCAAAACAAATCTGTGTGTTGGTCTAAAGAATGCATATTCTTATCCAAATTTGTTTATTCAGTGCTTTTGTTATTTTCAAACATCCACTTTAAAAGTATTTGTATTTACTTAATGGATCTATATCTTCTCTTGAATAGTTTATGGCTTTTTTTAAAACACCGGCGCTATCTATGTGGGTATATATGGTTTCACACCCATTTAGGAATGTAGCAAAGATTTGCCACTTAACCAATCTATATTTATTTTAGGCTTAATTTAATTTAAATTCAAAAGAATAAAAGGTTGTAGGGTACTTGTGAGTAGGTATTGCCAATGATTTTGTGTTTTGTGGGTACTTAAGAGCTTCGTTTAAAGAAGCACGTATGAGGTGAGCCGAAGCGAGAGACGACCTAAGGCGAGACCCTCATCGCTTTTCCCTACTCAAGGCGACCAATGTTCAAAAGGTGAGAGGGAGGCACTACTTTTAGGCAAAAAGCAAACTGAGGCGAACCCGAAGGGAGAGCCTTTCGTACATAGGTCATTTTTTTTTGCATCAAAATGTTGTACAACATGTTTTATAGGTTGTACATGTAGATAATTTATGGATTAAATCAGATATAACGCTTATTTATTGCTACATTTAGAGTTGAGGTGCTAAAAACCAATGATATATATTAAAAAAATTATATAAAAACCTTACGCCTCATATACGAAAAATGTTCGCTTTTTGCGTTTTGCACTTCGGTTTTAGACCTCGTCGCTTTTGTCCGTCTCTCCCTTTTTAAAACCAAGCTTAAGAGTAGAAATTGTGTGACGTAGTATTGACCGGTACATAAATAATACCCATAAGTATACCTTCTTCCTAAGGCTATATTATATTTTGAATTTTGGCTCTTTGCCTACCTAATCCCTGTCCCCGGTATTCAATTGCGGGTAATGCAAATGAATGAGTGATCATTTTTATTAACAAATGTTTTTTTCTAACATTTTTTTAACGTCCGTTTTGCCTTTATCGTAAAAGGAAAGCACACACCTTCTTGTTTGTCGCTCTACCTTTACCTCCCTTTCTTTATCTGTTTCTCTAACGTCAAGAATCTCTTCATCAATAGCAAACTGTTGCAATCTTTGTTTCCCTCCCCTCACATCCAGTGCGACTGATGCATGTGAAGAAATCGACACTTTAAATCAAAATTGCAATTGTAAAGAAAACACAAGCCCATTGCAACATCCACCAAGTAGCTCGACGAGAATGCTCGAAACATGTGGTACAGGTATTAGAACCGGTGTTCGGTTATAAGATTAGGTGACGTATGGCCTAGGGGTGTCAATTCCTGACACGATCCGAAATCCGACATGAAAAGATATAGGTTTTGGGTCGGCTGACATGACCCGTTTTCTTAAACAGGTTAACCTGAACCCAACACGTTTAAAAAGTAGGTCAACATGAACCCGACTCGTTAAAAAACGGGTTGACTTGTTAACCCATTTAACAATTTTAAAGAAGTTAATATTTTTATTTTAAAGATAAGATGTTTTAAATTTAAAAATTAAATACCTAGTTTTTTTAATTTTTCATATATCAATTAACATTTAAAAGTAAACTATTATCTTTTTACACTACTCTTATTTACTTTTTACTTATAATGATTTCATTTCATTAGTTCTAATTGTATATTCTCAGGTTATTTCATTCATTTGTTCTTATCTTAAACTGAAGATGTGAACCTAAATTTATTAATTGAGAATGAGAGATAAATACACAAAAACAATTAGATTTATCACAATAACAAGTTTTATATGAATAAGAGCAATTAATTGTTTAATTCATTACAAATCAATAGATATTACTCATATTCGTATATGAACGTAAAATGGGTTGACCCGAAACACAACCTGAACACGACACGAATTTAAATAGGTCGACACAAGCCGACATGAATAAAAATATGGGTTGGGTTAGGGTTGAATAATCTAAACATGCTAACTTGCAAACCCGAAACCCATCAACCCGTCAACCCATTAACCCGACATGATAGACACCCGTAGTGTGGCCCAATTACCCAAACCGGCCATGTACGCAATCATAAACCTTTTTTTTCCAATTTATTATTTCATTTATCCGTAATTCTTGTGTAGTAATTGTCACACCCCAGACTAAGGCCTAGGTGTGTGACCTAAAGTTGGTACATGTTTTGTAAATATATCAGAGTTTAAGGTTGTAAAGCGGAAGATTTGTTTAACATATTATTATATTCAAAAGACGGGATTAAAACACCCGTTGATTAGTACAAAAGTGTTTGGATGATAAAACCATAATTTACAATATTTTATTAACAAAAACTTCATATGAGCCATCAGATTATCTAATGGCTAGTCACCATCTCCAATCACTTATCCTCATTACCTGTAAAACAGTTATAAAAATACGTCAGCAACACATGCTGGAGAATACGCTGACACAAAACATTTAAGTACTTAGTTATCCCCTCGGGTATCTTATGACTCGGCCCATCGTGGCTTAGGAAATAAGCAAGTCAAATTTACTATTATAAACATCCAGTTATACTTGAAACCGCTCAGCGATAACGCAGCATCGAGAACTGATCGATGTCAAAAAGTCAATCAAAAACATTTATAAAATACCTTTACTAGCAAGGGCAAGTAAGGTGTCGAATCTACAGGGAATCAGTGGAAAGTGCTAATCAAGTTCAATACTTTGTAATAACTAGTTAAACTAGGCGGACAAACGATGTCAAGCGGTTTTAAAGATTTGTTTTAAACGAAACGATTACTAATTTGATTTGTAAACAATTATGAAAAGGGTAACCAATCTCCAGGTTTTAGGTTTTGAAGTAAATTAGATTGATGATTAAACCTATTGAATTTATAACCTTTGTTTGAATTACTAACCCAAGAGACTAGATGTGTGGCTATGTTGATCATTGGAACTTAATCCAATTGATTGACACAGCTAAACAATGATCTACTTGATTGTTAATCTTAGGCAATGATGAATCAATTCAGTAATATGGTTAAAGATAACTAGGCCAATGACACTAAGAACTCAATCCTAATTGTTGATGACCAAAATCATTAACTGATAAACTGTAAATCTCATTGATTACCCAAACGTATGTTCAAGCACACAAACAAAATCCAAAAATAAGGTTTAGAGTACCAACAATCCAATGAACAACTCAACCCTATACCCGGAGATAGTCACGAGGAGATTAGCCTAGCATATGCATCTTCAATGGCTTTTTTGATTCTTGAATAGATGATACCATGGATGATTCAGGTGATTAGGATGTGTTAGAATGGTGGAAAGATGCTCCAAAAACGTCCAAGTATGTTGTGATATGAAGCATAGCCGTCATAGGGTTGAACCGGGCTTAAATATGGAAGAAAATACAAAAAAATCGTGTTTTTCCGCCTAGGCGGCCGTAGCCTACGGTCTCCCCACCGTAAGCTACGGTGGGGACCGTAGCCTACGGTCCAAGCTCACTGCCTTACAGTGACTGCCCCCTCGCACTATTTTGCCCATAACTTCTTCGTTATAGCTCCGATTTACGCACTGTTTTTGGCCACATCTTCGTCTTCAAATTGTCTATCATTCCATGCAATAAAATATTCATTTCCAATCCATCTCCTATGCTCCAATTTAGATCCTTTAAGCCCATGTAAGCTACACTCAGCTGCAAACGTAAAACCACTCAAAGTAATTGGGTTTCCGACATATAATAACACAAGACATGTGATATGACTCATTTAATGCACGATATTTCACCCACACATCACATTCCCACACTTATCCTTTTTCGTACCAAAAAAGATGTACAATGAAATCAGAACCGGAAACTGTTTTTACTAAATAATTAACTTATTTTTATTATCAACAAATAACACAAAAACTGCGATTGCCGATATTGCTATCCACTTAAATCCATGCCCTAATACTTATTGGGACAAATAAGGCGTGACAATTTCATTAGTTTATATGATTAAATGGAACCCACACATCAAAGCCCTGAAGCCTCCTTACCATGCTTTATTATGGTTTTACCGAGCCAGACCACCCCAACTTGACTTAAATCTTAGAGTTAGATGATCAAAACTATGCACAACCATATGTACCATTTTAAGCCCATATGTAATAGCTAAAACAATCATGGATATTTTATCGAACCAATACCTAAACTTAAGCATCAAAGTCTACCAGAATGGCCATTAGATACGATTAAGGTACAATTATGTAACTAACTAGCAAATATCCCCCGCTACATGGTATACCCCCGTTATCAAGCAACATCCCAAAGTCCATCTCCATAGGTGAGTATGCACGAATTCATCGGTAGGGCTTACATATGACGTGTCCCGTGTGGTCCGTTTCTTAATGGTAATGAGACGCGAGTATGGGGACCCCATATGACTAACAGCGTGGATGATCAAGTCAGTAGTGTAATTGTACTTTAAAAGCACATAATGATCATGTTTAATGACTTATAGTTGGCAGATAAACTGCAGGTTTGCTCTTTGAGGTCTTTTTATATTCATAAATCCACTTAGGAGATATGAATACCCAGATGATATACCGCATAAAGACCCATGGTCTCCGAACCCTAAAGCATCCCATCAATACAGGATTTAAGGTTATAAAACCATACACCTATGAAGTGTTAACCACTTAAACTAGAAGTATTTTCGTTATGTTTATATCACAAGCCATCTAGCATACTCTAACGTTAAGCCTATCCAAGCATCGTTCAGTAGTCTATTCATATTTTTAAAAATTTCTTTTGGTGATCAAATCTAACAAAAGACCAGGTTTTAAAAATTTCTTTTTGGTGATCAAATCTAACAAAAAAATTTTAATTTGGGACAGTTTTAACATTTTTCATTTTTTCAACTCCAATCCCGCATCCCCACACTTAAACTTTACATTGTCCCTAATGTAATTTACTGTTAAAAATTGAGTGTAGTACACGAGAACTTAAAAACTTTAACAACCAAGGTAAAGGAAAGAGACACATGCACCTGATTCGAATGTCTCTTGTCAAACGGGTCCTGCTCATAAGTACTGTTGCATACTTGACCCAAACTCCTTGAACTTTGATGTTACACTATATGCTCCACCGAATCTTGACTAGACCACCATGAACTTCCCCACACTTAGGGTTTAGTATGACTGCAAAACACAAGCAAAAAGTAACACGCAAAAAGAAAAACAAAACAAAATAAAAGGTCGGGTTGCCTCCCGGTCAGGGCTAAGTTTTTGTTAAGGTCTTTAGCCGGACCGTTACCTCATTTTGCGTTTATGGTGGTCTAAGTGGACACTTTCCTGCTAAGTTTCCTCTAAAAGCTCGGTAGTTGATATGCCTCGGCTCCTCTTCTTCCTTCATGTTAAGTATGTTTGATGAACCCATACAGGCGGGTTTGAATGCACTTTTACCCTTAAAACTTCTCACATTCGCCCGGTGGTTAACAAGTCGAGACCACACCCTCTTTCTTATCTTCGAAGCATCAAATGTTGATCGGGGCCGAACCAAGCATTTTCCCATCGAGTTTCCCGTGTAAGCTCGGTATTTGACTTGCCGTGTCCAAACTTTCTTCCTCATGGTTGGCATGTCTGTACAACCCATGTGAGCCCAAATATTCTTCATCTTCACCTTCTTTATATTTGAGTTCAAATCATCATCCTCGACTTTATCAATATGAATAATGGGTAATGGAGGATGATCCAGATAATATGAAACTATCTCTTCGGCAGGGTCTAGACATTCAACTCTATGCTCCAATAGCTTTGGATCCTCTCCTACTACTACATCATCATCAAACAAAACCTGGGTTACTGCCTTTATCGGTTCTTCAAAGGTTTCTATGTCTTCAACATGGTATAAACTTTCAACTTTATGCCCTAAAAGATCTGAACTATGTCCCTCAATGTCATCTTCTTCAACCACAACCGCAACATTCATTGGCTCATCGGTAATTAACGGAGTTCTTGTGGTATTAATCTCCACAACCTCTTCCTCCACTTCGTGCTTTAAAAGTCCCTGAACCTCATCTATCACTTCGTCATCCACCACGACACCACTAGCCAACTTCTCTCGTTCTCGTTTAATTTGGGCCACCTCTTCTAATAGTTGACTCATCAGTTCATCTTGGGCCGCATTAGACGTTTCCTGAATCTCTAACCTTTCATTTATAGCCTTATTCTGAGCTTCTTGATCTCTCTTCATCTCCTTTAGAAAATCTATAACGTCTTTCATAGTCTCTTCATTGTTACCCGAGGAATCTTCTTGATCTTGCTGATAATTCCTTTGATACACACCACCATGATTATAATGTTGAGTGACTTCCTCATATATTGGTTGTGGGTACTCATCAAAATAGTAGTCTTCCTCCTCTCAATAACTTATAAAACTTGGCGTCTCGGGCCCATCACTATCATACTCATCAGCTGACTCATAATACCCATGATCATTAGGTGGAGGCGGTGAATAATTTTGGTACTGATTGTTACGGCCTTGCTGATTGAAGTTCCTTTGGTTATAGTTATCCGACTTGTAGTAGCCTTGAAGGTTCGGTAAAGGTGGCTCATGATATGAAAATAGAGGGTACGAGTCGTCGTCATCCACAACCTTATATCCTTCAACTGGGTCATAAACCCAACTCTACGTCATCTTGAGTTACCTACACACATGAGACACACAAATACCTTGCGTAAAATCAAATGAATAAATGTAAAAAAAAAAACTAAATTAATAAACTGAACTAGCACTTTGAGCGTTGACTCCCCGGAAACGGCGCCATTTTGATCGATGTCGAAAGGTCAATCAAAAACATTTATAAAATACCTTTACTAGCAAGGGCAAGTAAGGTGTCGAATCCACAGGGAATCAGTGGAAAGTGCTAATCAAGTTCAATACTTTGTCATAACTAGTTATACTAGGCGGACTAACGATGTCAAGCGGTTTTAAAGATTTGTTTTAAACGAAACGATTACTAATTTGATTTGTAAACAATTATGAAAAGGGTAACCAATCTCCAGGTATCAGGTTTTGAAGTAAATTAGATTGATGATTAAACCTATTGAATTTATAACCTTTGTTTGAATTACTAAACCAAGAGACTAGATGTGTGGCTATGTTGATCGTTAGAACTTAATCCAATTGATTGACACGGCTAAACAATAATCTACTTGATTGTTAATCTTAGGCAATGATGAATTAATTCAGTAATATGGTTAAAGATAATTAGGCCAATGACACTAAGAACTCAATCCTAATTGTTGATGACCAAAATCATTAACAGATAAACTTTAAATCTCATTGATTACCCAAAAGTATGTTCAAGCACACAAACAAAATCCAAAAATAAGGTTTAGAGTACCAACAATCCAATGAACAACTCAACCCTACACTCGGAGATAGTCACGAGGAGATTAGCCTAGCATATGCATCTTCAATGGCTTTTTTGATTCTTGAATAGATGATACCATGGATGATTCGGGTGATTAGGATGTGTTAGAATGGTGGAAAGATGCTCCAAAAATGTCCAAGTATGTTGTGATATGAAGCATAGCCGTCATAGGGTTGAACCAGGCTTAAATATGGAAAAAAATACCAAAAAATCGTTTTTTTCCGCCCAGGCGGCCGTAGCCTACGGTCTCCCATCCGTAAGCTACGGTGGGGACCGTAGCCTACGGTCCAAGCTCACTGCCTTACGGTGACTGCCTCCTCGCACTGTTTTGCCCATAACGTTTTCGTTATAGCTCCGATTTACGCACCGTTTTTGGCCACGTCACCATCTTCAAATTCTCTATCATTCCATTTAATAAAATTTTCATTTCCAATCCATATCCTATGCTCCAATTTAGCTCCTTTAAGCCCATGTAAGCTACACTCAGCTGCAAACGTAAAGCCATTCAAAGTAATTGGGTTTTCGACATATAATAACACAAAACATGTGATATGACTCATTTAACGCATGATATTTCACCCACATATCAAGAACTTAGCAACTACCAATATACACAAGATAATCCCCTCTCGGACATTACTTAGGTCAGGCCCAACATGGCGTACGTATTAGCAGGTGTGGTGCGGTGTGTCCACCGTCTACCCACATATGTAAGGATCCAAACAAACATATACAATAGCCTGAGGGCCAGCAATTACTTTTACTTATAAAGTTTTAGGGATATAATCCCATGCAAACATTCAAAGACTTGTTTTTTAAAAAGTTGGACGCATTCACCTTTTTTCTCGTTCGGTTTCTTTCACTTCTTTTGTATTGTCTTGTTACCTCGGACCTATAGTACGAGAATAACGTTTTATAAATACTAGATCAACGATCTAGCTTCAGACCTTTAGTCCGATTGCATAACCTTTACGTTGACATTTATCTCTTTTATAAAATATAAGGACCTCTAGTCATTTCTTTTATTAATCATTTATAAACTACGTTTCTTCTTAATTAAGAAATGTATATTTCAATTTTCTTTTATTACAAGAAATATTAATAAAAATCTTTATATGTAAAAGAGAATATAATCTCTACTTAGGAAATCTATATTTTACGATATTATATGATCAAGGTACGGGCTATATCCTTGACTAGGGTCTAAGCCATTTATAATATAGTAAATGGGCCGAACCCCTACCTTGTATGACTTGTTATACGAAATGCCTAAGCTTCACTCGGGCAGTACTCCCACTTGACGGTAGAAAGTCGAGAGAGTAACTATGTAGAATTTTAGCACGCACTTCGAGGCCAAAAACATCGGAATATCTGCATATCGGAGTTGTGGCACGAATACCGAAGTTGTGTGTGTGTTTTGAAGGTATGAGGGATGAATGAGAACACCCTCCATGGCCGCCTATTTATAGGCTAAGGCGCACATCTTCGCGTCGCGCGAAGATGAACTTTGCGTCGCGCGAAGTTGCCTAGTAGGGTTGCTGAGTCTGCCAAGTAGGCTTGCCACGTGTCACCTCGGGCTGCCACGTGTCACCTCGTGGTGACACGTGTCTCGTGACGTGTCGCCACGTGTCACTCGTTACCACTTAAGAACATTATCATGGAAAGTTCTCTCCTTATAAAGTGTTTTATTTTCTGTACCACTTTCCATGTGGGATGGAGTCTCCTTACTTTATTCACTTAACATAAGCTATTTCCATTCTTTATCTTATTTTTCCCTTTACTTTTACCATGAATATTTTTAGTCCATAATTTTTATTAGCTTGTCAAATTTGGACCAAATTTTTCGTGATGTTATATCCTCCCCACCTTAGAATGAATCTTGTCCTCGAGATTCTCTAGAACAGATGTGGGTATTTCTTTTTCATCTCTGATTCTAACTCCCAAGTAAACTCGGGTCCTCTTCGAAAGTTCCATCGTATCTTGACTAGCTTTAACCTTCGTCGTTTAAGTTGCTTAACTTGGAAATCTTCCACTTGTAGAGGTTGTTCTACAAATTTTAGATTTTCGTTGATTTTGACATCCTTTAAGGGCACAGCTAAAGTTTCGTCAGTCAGACATTTACGTAACTTAGAGACATGAAATACATCATGTATTCCTTTCATCTCTTCTGGCAAACGTAAACGGTTAGCAATAGTACCGATTCGTTCTAGTACTTCAAATGGTCCCACGAAACGTGGACTTAACTTTCCTTTCTTGCTAAATCATACGACTCCTTTCCACGGTGATACTTTTAATAAGATCTTATCGCCTACTTGAAATTCCAACGGCTTACGGCGGACGTCTGCATAGCTCTTTTGTCGGTCTCTTGCCGTCGTCATTCACGAATTTGTAATAATTTATCCGTCGTTTCTTGGACGATCTCGGGTCCAGATATTTGATTATCTCCCGTCTTAGACCAACATAAAGGCATTCTACATTTCCGCCAATACAAAGCTTCAAATGGTGCGGCCTGAATACTTGTGTGATAACTATTATTATACGAGAATTCCATCAGAGGCAGGTGATCATACCAACATCCGCCTAAATCGATCACACAAGCTCAGAGCATGTCCTCAAGCGAATTGTTCTTTCGCTCTACCCATCAGTTTGAGGATGATAAGTAGTGCTAAGATTCAACTGAGTTCCTAACGCTTTTTGGAAACTATTCCAGACATGAGATGTAAATCTACTGTCTCGATCGAATATGATTGATAATGGCACACCATGCAATGCTATAATATTGTTCACGTAAATCCGGGCCAATCTATCCATAGAATAAGATTCATTGATAGGTAAGAAATGAGCGGATTTAGTTAACCTATCGATGATGACCCAAATAGCATTGTGTTATCGGGTAGTCTTAGGGAGTTTTGTAATGAAATCTTTTGTTATCATCTCCCATTTCCATATAGGAAGTTCAGGTTGTTGAAGCAAACCTGAAGGCTTTTGATGCTCTGCATTGACTTGTAAACAGGTTAAACACTTAGCAACATACAAAGTAATATCTCTCTTCATCCCATTCCACCAGTAGTTCGGCTTAAGATTTTGATACATTTTATCACTACTGGGATGCATCATGTACTTTGATTTATGAGCATCATTCATGATCTTTTCACGAAAATTACCAACAATTGGTACCCAGATTCTATTTCCGAGTCTTAGTATATCATCATCTCCCTTGACTAAAGAATCAATGGTGCCGTTACGCTTTTCTTCGGAGATATGATTTTCTTCAATTACTTGCTTTTGAGCCTTCTTGATTTTTTCGATTAAATCTATTTGTAGCTCTAATTTCAAGGCTCGAACTCTTTTGGGTTTCTCACGTTCCTTCCGGCTCAATGCGTCAACTACCACATTTGCTTTTCCTTCATGATAGATGATTTCACAGTCGTAATCATTTAAGGTTTCCATCCATCTTCTTTGACGCATGTTAAGTTCTTTTTGATCAAAGATGTGCTTTAAGCTCTTATGATCAGTGTACATGATAAACTTGACTCCATAGAGATAGTGCCTTCATAACTTTAGGGCAAAATTTATGGCACCTAACTCTAGATCGTGAGTCGTATAATTCTTTTCATGCACTTTCAATTGACGAGAAGCCTAAGCTATTACTTTCTTTCTTTGCAATAGTACGCAACCCAAACCTGAATGAGATGCGTCACTAAATACAACGAAATCCTCTGTACCCTCTGGCAAGGCCAGTATAGGTGCATTTGTAAGCTTTTCTTTAAGTAAGTCAAATGCTCCTTGTTGTTTGGTTCCCCATTCATACTTAACATTCTTTCGGTTTAATGATGTTAAGGGGATTGCTATACGAGAGAAATTTTCAATGAATCTTCTATAATATCCAGCCAAACCTAGGAAGCTTCGAACCTCGGTTGGCGATCTAGGAATCTCCCATTTAGCTATTACTTCAATCTTCGTAGGGTCTACTTGAATTCCATTTGCGTTGACAGCCTGACCAAGAAATTGTACCTCATGCAGCTAGAACTCGCACTTGGGAAAATTTAGCATACAACTTCTCGTTTTGGAGTAATTCAAGTAAGATCCTAATGTGAGCTTTGTGATCTTCTTCCGATTTAGAATAAATAAGTATGTCGTCGATGAATACGATTACAAATTTATCTAAATACGGCTTACAAACTCTGTTCATCATGTACATGAAAGCGGCTGGGGCATTAGTGAGTCCAAATGGCATTACTGTGAACTCATAATGTCCGTACCTTGTCCGAAAGCTGTTTTTGGAATATCTTCTTCTTGAACTTTCAATTGATGGTACCTTGTCCGTACCTTGTCCGTAAATCTATTTTTGAAAAGAAACATGCTCCTTGCAATTGATCGAATAGGTCGTCAATTCTAGGTAGCGGATATCGATTCTTAATAGTTACTTTGTTCAAAGCTCTGTAATCGATACACATCCTCATGGAACCATCTTTCTTCTTGACGAATAATATCGGAGCTCTCCAAGGTGATGATTTTGGACGAATAAATCCTTTCTCTAACAATTCATCCAGTTGTTCTTCAATTCCTTCATTTCCGTTGGAGCCAAACGATAGGGGGATTTGGCTATCGGAGTTGTTCCAGGCATTAGGTCTATTCTAAACTCGACTTCTCGATTGGGTGGAATTCCTGGAAGTTCATCTAGAAAGACGTCAGAAAATTCGGATACTATAGGTACGTCTTTGATTTCCTTCAGTTTTGATTCTTCCGTAACATAAGCCATAAATGCCAAACATCCTTGGTTTAAGCATTTGTTAGCTTTCATCATGGAGATTATGCTAACATGACCAGCATCTTTGTCGCCCGCAACTTGAATTGTTCCCTTATCAGGGGCTTGGAGTTCTATGGTTTTCTTATTGCAAATGATACGGGCATGGTTGTCGGATAACCAGTCCATACCTAGAACTATATCAAAGCCCACTAAGGCCATGGGCAGTAATTGTACAGGGATGACGTAGCCTGCCAACAAGATCTTTCCATTTTCTGAGGTTTTAGAAATTTTAACTATCTCACCACTGGCCGTCTCGACGTTTATAGTTTTATTCAATTTTCTTAAAGGTTCTTTTAACATACTACAAAACTTATAATCTATAAAACTTTGATTTGCACCAGAATCAAATAAAATTCTCGCATAAACGTTATTAACTAAGAACGTACCGGTGATGGTTTCTGGTATGTCTGCGGCCTTCTTGTGTCGAGTACAAAGACTCAAGCGTTCCCCTTCTTTCTATCATTCTTGGTGCCGCTCCCTCCCGCACCTCCAGTACCAGCAACATTCTTTTTAGGACATTAAAAGCTAAGATGTCCCATTTCCTTGCAGTTGAAGCAAGTCATGTTGTTCTTCCAACAATCAGCAGCAGCATGCCCTGGCGTTTTGTATATATCGCAGATGACAGATGTAGATATTGCAAACCGGCATCGACCCAAATGATGCCTTTACAAATCTTGCATAACGGATAGTTGGAATTAAAACCACCCCTCCTCCTATCCACGTCCTTTCCCTTGAAATGGTTATTTCCTTTTCCCTTCTTGTCATTCGTTGTATACTCCTTCTTATCCTCTTCCTTTTTGCGGATTAGACCGTTCATTAGATAACCAGCCAGTTCCATGGCAGGTTCGGTTGTCTGCGGCAGATGAGACCTCACCATGTGTCGTATCTCTCTCGGTAAGCCCCATATGTAGCGGGTTACCTTGCTTGATTCGGGTGTTACCAATTGGGGCACCAGTCTACAATACTCTTGGAACTTAGTATTGTAGTCTCTCATATTAGTGCCGACTACCTTGTGATTGAGAAACTTGGTTTGGATTAGGTCAGTCTCATGCATCGGACAAAATTTCTGCATAACCAAATCTTTAAATTCTTCCCATGTCAGCTGATACATGGTTCTTCTACCTCTTGTCATCAATAGAGTGTTCCACCAATCCAACGCTTCCCCTTTAAACATTTGCGCTTTGTACTGAACCTTCTCTTCCATAGTGCATTTGCTTATTATGACGATTGATTCCATTTCTTCAAGCCATCTTATGGCTGTTATGGCACCTTTGTCGCCATAAAACTTCTTTGGCCCACAGTTCTTAAAGTCCTTGAACAAACAACCTTCGATTCTTAACTTCTTTTTAAAGGTTTAGTGGAACTCTTCACCATTGGTTGATCCTTGATCACTCTCTTCATTTTGAGGGTTAGGATTCGGACGAGTTTTGGATTTGACAGTCTTACTGGGCTGTCGGTTTTAACTTTGATGGACAGATTTTTCTTTCATGGTGGGTAATAACGTATTCATGGCATTAATCATTTCTTGCATTTTGGTTATCAATTGCTCATGGTTTCCTTGAGCAGACTCAGTTTTTGAGTGGTTGCTTTTAGCGTTAGAAGCTTCCTTATTTTGAGAGGGATTATTTTGTTTCGACATTCTGAAATTATAAGGAAATTGATTTATAACTAAAAGTTTTTTATTTATAACACAAACGAGACTATCTTACAACGACGACCACTTCTACTACCATTGACTTAGAACAAACGATACTAGAATAAGCACAATGAACTTATTATGGAAACAAACAGCACAACTACGACGGAGTGGGAAACAAATGGTACAACTGCGGTAGAGTGGGATCCCTAATCTTTCATGTATTTCCTAATCATTTTCTTCAACTTACTACATTTTTGTAGTAACTTCTTTCCCACTTTCTTTTTCTTGCTACCCTCCGTAGCCATCTTCTTTCGCAACTCATCGGTTTCATGGAGTGCCCGGTCGAGGCGTTCCTCTTGAGATTGAGGGATGAATTTGGATACCATATAGAGGCGGTGGATCTTGGTATCCCATCATAACTATGTCATAGTGGTTCCTAGGATACGGTGGTGGGGGACTTGATTCAAATGGCAAGTTATAAAAAGCTTCTGCAGCCTCTCCTTGCTGCCTTATCTCACCCGCCTGTTCTGATAAGGTTGGAATAACACCGGTGTATGGTGGAAAACCACTTGAAAATCCTTGAACATAAGGATCTCGCGGATCATAATAAGGGGATGTGTGAAACAATGGTTGTTGACAGCCAAAACTCGGTGGGTAGTCACATCTTGAATGGTTTTGCACATCATGACTCTTCTCATCAATGCTCATTTCTTTCGAAGTTTCCTCTTCGGGATCTTCCTCTGACTCTTGCTCTGGCTCTTCTTCTGGATCAGTCTCTTCTTCGGGATCTTCCTCTAATTCCTTCTTCAGATCAACTTCCACATCACCTTTATTCGATTCAACCTGTATGGTCACCTTTTCGAAAGATTGCATCACTCTCATTTTGGGCTTCCTTGATGGACCTGAAACAGAATCATTAGAGAATCTGTGGGGTTATAGACTGGAGTTCTTGGGTACGGAATGAATCTGCATCCAGCTTGGGGTGTCCTCCTTAGTTGGCTTGTCAATCTCCATTTTATCGGAAGGATGATTCTTCGGAGTTGGTGGGTCACTTGGTATGTTGATAGGCATTTGCACCATGCCAGGGAAATGAATGGGTTGACTTTCATAGGGCACCACTGGTATGACTGGCCTGTCTTGTTTGAAGAAATCGGAATAGTAGCTATCATTCTCACCATCGGGAGGAAGAATGGGTTCCAGGCAGCCTGCCTTTCTAAATTCTTCACAGAAGGTTTCCATGTATTTCTTGAATGTTGACATCTATTAGGATTAGAATGATAAGGGATAGGAAAGAATACCAACCAATCTTATCCCTATATAATAATATAATAAAATATTGAAACTTATCTCTGATTAAAGCTTAGGTATACTTATATACCTAATTCGCTAAGATCGATGGCTTTGATACAAACCCTGTCACACCCCAGACTAGGGCCTAGGCGTGTGACCTAAAGTTGGTACCTGTTTAAAATATTATTATATTCAAAAGACGGGATTAAAACACCCGTTGATTAGTACAAAAGTGTTTGGATAATAAAACCATAATTTACAATATTTTATTAACAAAAACTTTATCTGAGCCATCAGATCGTCTAATGGCTAGTCACCATCTCCAATCACTTATCCTCGTTACCTGTAAAACAGTTATTAAAATATGTCAGCAACACATGCTGGTGAATACGCTGACACAAAACATTTAAGTACTTAGTTATCCCCTCGGATATCTTATGAGCCAGCCCATCGTGGCTTAGGAAATAACCAAGTCAAATTTACTATTATAAACATCCACTTATACTTGAAACTGCTCAGCGATACCGCAGCGTCGAGAAGTTAGCAACTACCAGTATACACGAGATAATCCCCTCTCAGACATTACTTAGGTCCGGCCCAACGTGGCGGAGGTATTAGCAGGTGTGGTGCGGTGTGCCCACCGTTTACCCACATATGTAAGGATCCAAACAAACGTATACAATAGCCTGAGGGCCAGCAATTACTTTTGTTTATAAAGTTTTAGGGATATAATCCCATGCAAACATTAAAAGACTCACTTTATAAAAAGTTGGACGTATTCACCTTTCTTCTCGTTTGGTTTCTTTCACTTGTTGTGTATTGTCTTGTTACCTCGGACCTATAGTACGAGAATAACATTTTATAAATACTAGATCAACGATCTAGCTTCAGACCTTTAGTCCGATTGCATAACCTTTACCTTGACATTTATCTCTTTTATAAAATATAAGTACCTCTAGTCATTTCTTTTGTTAATCATCTATAAACTACATTTCTTCTTCATTAAGAAACGTATATTTCAAGTTTCTTTTATTACAAGAAATATTATAAAAATCTTTATATATAAAAGAGAATATAATCTCGACTTAGGAAATCTATATTTTACTTTATTATATGATCAAGGTACGGGCTATATCCCTAACTAGGGTCTAAGCCATTTATAATATAATAATCGGGCCGATCCCCTACCTTGTATGACTTATTATACGAAATGCCTAAGCTTCACTTGGGCAGTACTCCTACTTGATAGTAGAAAGTCGAGATAGTAACTATGTAGAATTTTAGCACGAACTTCGAGGCCAAAAACATCGAAAAATCGGCATATTGGAGTTGTGGCATGAATACCGAGGTTGTGTGTGTGTTTTGAAGGTGTGAGGGATGAATGAGAACACCCTCCATGGCCGCCTATTTATAGACTGAGGCGCTCATCTTCGCGTCGCGCGAAGTTTCCTAGTAGGGTTGCTGAGTCTACCAAGTAGGCTTGCCACGTTTTACCTCGGCTTGCCACGTGTCACCTCGTGGTGACACGTGTCTCGTGACGTGTCACTCGTCGGTGACGTTACTACTTCGCGTCGCGCGAAAATGCCATGCTTAAATTCTTCACGTCGCGCAAAGATACAAAACTTCAAATCTGTCCAATTTTAGTCCCTGATCTTTTGGTAACTTGTCACGCTTTGGTTTCGTTCCATCATCCAAAAATACTAATGCGGCTCGCGGCGATGCAAGATTGCGAAGTGTGCCATCAAAGCGCCACATTGCGCCGATTTCCCTTCACATGTGCCCGTGCGCGTCGGGTGCCTCGCACCCTCCTCTAGGTAGGAAGAGTGGTTAGCCACAAAAGAAAATTATCATGTAAAGTTTCCTCCTTATAAAGTGTTTTATTTTCTTTACCACTTTCCATGTGAGATGGAGTCTCCTTACTTTATTCACTTAAAATAAGTTATTTCCATTCTTTATCTTATTTTTCCTTTTACTTTTACCATGAATATTTTTAGTCCATAATTTTTTTTAGCTTATCAAATTCGAACCAAATTTTTTGTGATGTTACAATAATGCTTTAATAGGATAACTTGATTCCATGAAATGAACTTATCTTGTGTGATATATATACACACACGGTAGTCTATATATATTTGTATGATTGGTTGTACAAACTTATCTTTTGAGATTTATATATCAATAAATTTATATATTTAACATAAGTTATACGTTTTATGGTGATGATAATGTATATGCAAGTTATCTTCTTCTAATTTATTGTACTGCTTAGATATAAAATAAAATTAGAATGGGAAGAAAATAGAAAATGTATTTCCAATCAAAAATCAAAATCAAAAAACAACGGGTGTGTAATTTAACAAGATAATGGTATATCTGATATCCAAAGGGTACGGGAACATAGTTTTGCAATCAAGTATAAAATGTGCCCCTCTCATTTAAAACCTCTACCTTGATCTAGTTTTGGTCAAATCCAGTGTTATCCAACTTCATCCAACCCAAGTTTATGAAAAAATAAATTGAATTACAAGACCAACAACCTTAGAATTCGAAGTAGAAATCAGAAGGCTCAATGTGTTGGGCTTTTAAACGAGCTATTTTAATCTTTTCTCCAACAACATTCATGCATGCAAGTTATTTTAATAGTTAAATAATGAATGAGTTGGGCTGGATTGGATTGGAGTATGGGTAAGAATGAGTTTGAGTCACGAATGACATATACCAGGATGGGGTTTTTTAAAAAAAAAAGTTATGATGACATATGGTGAAGTTAACCCATCATGATCCAAGTAAAGGTTATAATGCAAAGGGTTTTGAAAACCCCTAAAAAATTCAAAAAATCAATAAAAATATAATAACTCAAAATATATATAAAAAAAACAAAAAACGTAAAACAACTAAAATGTTTCCCCCGCCATCCTTGTTTATTAAAAAAAACTGTTATGTCTCAGTTCTGGCAGTTTTTACGGTTCGGTTTTGGTTCATTTTTCGTTTTGGCCAGTTTTAATATCTATTTGGTTTCAATGTTTTCGGTTTCTGTTCAGTTTCAATTTCTCGGTTTCTATTCGGTTTCGTGGGTTTTGTTTGAAATAAAATAGGATGGCGCTTGTTTTAGTCAACTCTGACCCATAAACAAACCCATAACCAAAAGTCACTAGCATTTTCCTAACATATCATGACCTCCTTAAAAGTTCTTTTGATCCATCCTAACTCATTTCAATTTTAAAATTTATCTATATTTGACCTGAAATATCCATTTGGGTTTGTTTTGCCACGCCTAAGACCATGTGTAGTGGATAAAGCCCCTTTGTGGGCGTTGCATATGGGCTTTTTGGCTAAAATAGGTGTAGCGGACTGAGCCACTTCCAATCATTACCCCATCATTATTTTTTTTCTTTTTTATTTAAAATAATAAAAATAATATTTTATTAAATAAATTTTACATTAAAATTGAAAAACAACTAGAAATTACTCTTCTTCGTCTTCTTCGTTGTCTTCGTCTTCTTTGTCTTCTTCGCCGTCTTCGTCTCCATCGAGCTCGTCTTCACTATCATGGCCTCCCGCTAGATAAGTTTTCACCTTCGCCTCGAATTGGCCGAACCGACCAAGCATGTTGAACTAAATCACCCGTAAGCACATTATGTATTTCACGTGAACGCATTTGACAAGCATTTTGCACCCTCTCCCCCATAGTTGCTTGAGGTTGTTGTTGTTGAACAAGCCCGGTATATAATATTGACATATTTCTCTATCCTCGTCTTCTAAAATCATGTTATGCAATATAATACACGTATATATAACATCACTCATTTTTTCCAATGTCCATGCACGATACGGATTTTTCACATAATGCCAACGTTGGCGAAGAACCCCAAAACACCTCTCGATGTTCTTTCATGAAGACTCTTGTACTTTCTTAAAATAGTTTCTCTTTTCATCCATCGGGTCTCTAAACTTTTTGATAATAATAGAATATTCCGGATATAACCCATCTTCAAAATAGTATTTGTGTGGGTAGAAGTTATCATTAACCCAAAATGATGCGACTGGTGCGCTAGCAGAGATGTAATCCTCTACCATGGGTGACGCCTCCAAAACGTTTATGTCGTTGTTGGACCTAGGGCTACCAAAGTAGGTTGTTCAAACCCAAAGGTCGTACGAAGCAACCGCTTGAAGACTCACTGTTGATACTTTCAGGTCACCACGTGTATATTGACCTCGCCATGTAGTTGGACAGTTCCCCACTTCCAATGCATGCAATCTATACTCCCGATCATGCCGGGTAAACCATGTTCTCTTTCACGCACCAAGTAAATCCGTTGTTGTCACACCCCGTTAAGCGATTTGCGGAAGCGTAAAACGGAAATGAAACAGATACAACTGGTATCAAATACATTGTTCATAAAGACACATTACAAATAATTCACAATATATTACATCATTCTAACATATTTTACAAACTAAGTGATTCAATCAAACTAGTCCGTTAACTACTTCTCTCCATACTCGAATGCTCATAGCATCGATCACAATCCGAACACGAAAAACATAAGCAATCTATTCCACCTTTCTGATTACCTGAAAAGCATGTTTAAAACGGTCAACTACGAATAGTTGGCGAGTTTCATAAGTTTTAACGAAATCAGTTCTGTGTATCACACAGTCATAGTTTGTATTTACGCGCGTATGTAAAAATATATATATTTACGTTTGTATATATACATACATATATATATATATATATATATACAGCCAAGTTGGCTCATAGGCCATACAACTTTAGTATATTAAGTTGCAGTAGAACTTGGCTCATAGGCCATACTCAACTTTAGTTTATTAAGTTGTAGCAGAACTTGTCTCATAGGCTATACTCAACTTTAGTTAATTAAGTTGCAGCATAACTTGGTTCATAGGCAATACTCAACTTTAGTTTAGTACTATTGTGGTCCCCCTTCCGCCCACAATAGCCCCATGGTCATCACAGACCATGTTATTCACCCATGTCGTTACAGACCATGTTATTTTTAACAGTACACAACATATTTGTATAAACGTTTTGTCACGTGTAATTTCATTATATTTTGGTATTCGTACCATAATCACTTAGTTTGTCATTCAAGGATACTATTAACCATTCATTCGCACACAATCAATCATTATGTTTGTAGGGATTTTTTGTATGTAAACGTTCAGACAATTCATATCCTGAATCGTTTCCAGGTAGATAACGTATATAAATATGCTTTTCACCCCAAAAAGTTCGTAAACAGTTTGAAAAGAGGGGCCATGAAACTCACAGTTTTGTAGGCACTCAGTGCAAGGTCACCTCGGGGTTCGTTTCCCTTGCTATCACTTAGTCCCTAAAATTAATATTATAATAATGTTAATATTTTAATATTATTATAATCCTCATACTAGACTGGGCTATATAGCTAATCTGGGTATAGTTGTTACACCCAGAAAGTGTCAGTAGATTTAGATTGTGATGTTGTTCAATGTCTAATGTTTAAAATCGAACTTGGCTCAGTTTCCCCGTTTCACCAGCTGGGCCAAGTTGCTCGTTCACGCATTTGGAACACAGTTATGGGGATGTAAGCATGGGTAAATGTGTTTGTTGATAAAATGATTAAGTTATAAAGAAATATCACAATTTGGGGGGTCTACGGGACTCGTTTCCGTTTATTCAGTTTGAGTTGGAGAAAACGCGTACAGTCTACCCAAATTGGCTGGATTTCTCACAAAAAGTTTGTTTTTACATAATTAATCCGAAAATATGCTTCTTGATCGTTTTTGATGTTCTGATATCGCAACAGATTCGTTAATAACGAACTTGCCGGTTTCGTAAGAATTAACTTTGTTTAATCTTCAAATTAGCATAATTAATTTTCCATTAATCATTAGATCATGAAAATTTAGACACTTATCAAATAAAATATGTAGATTTTAAAAAAATATTTTTGGAATTATTTACAGATTTATAAATTTATAAAAAATCATTTTATATGCTATATTTAGCCCGAAAATCATCCGTTTATACCAAATAATTTCCAAAAAATCCGTCAAAATTCCTAAGTGATCAAAACACTTCTCAAATAACCTGTAGCAATTCCATAAGCTAACAATATTGCCAAATACCATTTTTAAGCCAAAAACGACTATGAAAATCCGAATAAACGCAATTGCACAAAACATATCTAGGGTTTTCCAAGAGACCCCAAACTTCATATGTGATCATAACATATCAAATCTGAGTTCCTCCAAAACGTTCATAATTTTTCCAGTATTTTAAGTATTTTTCGCAAATAAACGCCCAAAATCGGTAATAAATTCGCCAAATATTGTCGGATGGTCGAAAAATTACCAAATTGGAACATGGACTCAATGATATGGTCTCTGATGTCGCTGCAAAAGTTTATCACCTAACAATATGCACATCACAACCTTAACCTAAACAGCCCGTAATCGAGTAAATCGATATTACATTTGCTGCTTTGGTTCGTTTTCGCTTTCTTAATAAAGTTTATGGGTTCTTTAGCTTCTATGTAAGCTAGATACAGGTCCTATATCACAACCCAAGCATGTATCATCAAGAGACCAGCCCTGAAAGTTAGGGTTTCGGTTAGGGTTCTAAACCAAACTTTTAAACCGTAAAAACTTCGTTTAAACACTCTAATCCATGTTTATGGCCAAAAACAATATCAAACCAGGTTCCTAACCATGTGTATGATCAAACCATATTTTTAAACAACTTTTATGGTTTTTGCATGGTTAGAAGTAATTTTTGGTAATCAAACTATGTTTATATGTAATCAAACTTGTTTAAACAAGTTAAAAATTGATCAAAATGACAAGTTTACCTAGGGTTTTGGTTAGAAAATATGAAGAAGCACCCTAGCAGCTGCAAATGGCCAGATTTGTTTTGTGGAAAAGCTTGTGAATTAAGCTTGAGAAAAATATATAAAAAGGGGTTTCCAGTCCACTTTGGCGTGCTGGACTTCTTGGGCTCCCTTTTGGGCCCAATTTTGGCCCATTAGTCTTGTTTTCCTTGTCCGATCTTGAAATCCCATGTCCAAGTTTATTTCGGGTTCGGTTTTTGGTAAGAAAAATATAACGGGTACGACAAACAGCGCGAAAACGAGTTTTTTCGGCCATTTTTGTGTAAATTTAGAAAAACATACCATTTGTTTGTAAAAATCGAAAATATTTTCACGGATAGCTTAAAACATCCCCAAAAGGTGTTTGATAGATCTTTTTCGGCTTAATGGATGATACAATGCTTGTTTCGGAATTATCTTTCGTGTTAAAATCCATGGTGGGTAGTTAAACGAGCATGTTTTCGTTTAACTAGTTTGCTATCATACTGAGGTCTTAATATCAATATGTTGGCTTACAATAGACGTATATCACTTATAGATGGCCCCCCGGGATATCTGGGTCATAACTAGACCCATTCGGTTATTCGTTTGTTCGATACGCAATAAGCGGTTAATCGCTTGTTCGATAAACAATTGCTAAGGCATACTCAATTTTTGTCACGATTGTCACATTCTCCCCTAGTTAAGAAATTTCGTCCCCGAAATTCGATATGCCAATTACGCCCTTTTAGGGGAAAAGTTTATAAGTATCTGATTCGCAATTCGTTCTTCTGTTTCTAAACACGTTTGATTCCCCATTGTGGGTTCCACCAAACTTATTCAATGAAATTTTATTGAGTCTTAACTGTTTGATTTTCCCCATTCAACATTTTCACGGGTTCCTTTATAGAGTTTAATTGTATACAAGTTTTCAGGTGGTACTAATTTCGTCCTGTCAGTAAGGCACTGGTTCTGATTCGATATATATTAAATATCGGGATTGAGATAATTTTGTTTAATTCGTTATGGGGTTAACCTTTGAGTCAATTTTTGTACAGTTCCATGTATTTTCAAGTTAACTCGTCGGTTTCATTAACTCAACTAACACCATTCAATAATCGTCATCTTCTCACATATATCGGTATAGTCCTCTAGTTAGCCTCAAGCGGCTTTCAGTTTGTTTGTGATATTACGAGCTTTATTTAAGGTTTCCAAAATCGATTCAGATTTTGTACTTTGGGGGTCGCCAATTTTCAATTGAATAAGGTGGCGATTTATATTCTTGCTCGTACAATGTAGTATATAACCGATTGTATAATATTACAATGATTGTTATTGTACGAGGATTGAAATTACCGGTCTCACTTTCCTCTAATGGTTCAATAGTTTATTTGGTTTGATTGTTTGTTAGAGGTCTACAGACCGTGTTCAGGTCGATTAGGGATCTAAAGTTTCATACACAACCCACCAAGAATAACACGTGAAGTGGTTTTCTCGATCTGAAATAACTAAGATAAGCTCAGTATGTCGGGATACGATTTTTGTTAACATAAGGTAAGTTTTTCAATTGTGCAATTGTTATAGATCGAAAGGATGCATGCAGATTGGGTTAGTCAGTGAACTATCATTCAGATTACATTTCTTTCTCGGGACGTTTTAGAAACGAGTGTTAAAAGGTCCATAGTAATTTGTTCCCTCCTACATAGGGTATTTCAAGATATTGTAACATTCCCAAAGGTTTTTTTTTATATCCCATCTTAACTTAACATAGGGTACACCTTTACAACACACGTGATTACACCTTGCTCTAGTACTCGGCCTAACCAAACATTTAGAATGATGTTTCCTCATTCATACTCTGTCATGAGGCTATAAAAGGTTGAAGTTCAAGTTTTGGTTCTTGTATTAAAGTATCTCGTCGATTTTCACTGTTATGATTGTTCAACAATTCCACCCAATCTCCATCCGTTTGAACTCAATTAACTAGTTCATCCTGACTATCACACAACGACTCCTCACTTTCACTTGGAGTACATCGACAGGGAATAGCTAGTTGTTTATGTTGAGAGGGCAGTTTTGAACAGTATGGTTAACACTTATAGTCTTATCTTGGGCGGATCGTGAGTATAGGGATCTATTAAATTACTAATTGTTATATATTTTCTCAAGGGTAAGAAGTTAGATGGAATAGGACTTCTATCGATACTTATAACAACGAAACGGAAGTATTTACGAATGTATCCTTCACCATATTTAGCTCTTGTCGTGTTTTATCTGTTCTAATCACTGAATACAGCCTCTAGTCGAGTTAACGTCAATGTTTGTTCTTGGTTTAAACTGGGACAGTTCATTTTGGAGCGTCTTATACTGGCACACTCATAGAAAGCATTATGGTTTATCATAGGTTATGAGTGAGTTGGTTACGGTTGGGGTAACTGTGAATGGTGAGGTTAGAACAGTCGGTTTACAGTGCACATAATGGTTTCACAGCTACGGGCTTCATGTACAATCTTCCTGCTTTTATGACATACCTTTGTTCGATATTCCCTTATATGATAATAATTACATTTCCCATACTCTGGCCAAGGTTCATGGTATATTGTTCGTTCGGAACTAAAGCTAATTGCAGTATCAGTTTAAGTTGTAGGGCGCGCACGTTTAATTTGTTGTACCTATTATACCCCTGTTTCATGATTAGTTTGTTTTTTACTAGATGATTCCCCGGGCATACTCAACAAACTATTTCTGACCAATTTAAAAGCTGCCACATCGGCTTGTGTCACGGCATTTTCAAAGGTTTAGTGGTTAACTGGACCAACTAATGTCCATATTTCTGGGCTACTAACCATGGCACCATTCGAGTCAGATCATTAACACATTTTGTGTATTCCAATTTGTCCACACCTTTCATTTTCAATTTCTAGAATTCGTTTTTAAATTTTTAGGTTTCATTCCTTGGACGAAAATGTTTCGATATACGGGTTTTAAGTCTTGTCCAAGTCATGTGGTTGATTACTTTTTGTCCCGAATTCGTATCATCGTTTTTCTACCACGTAAGGGCGTGGTCAAGAAATGTACATGTGGCATACTCAACGGTACAATTTGATGGGCACTACTGGTTCTGATAATAGGTTTCACTGCTTCGATTCATTTTACTATCCAATTTGATCTTTTAGTACCACTAAAATTTACAAGTTTGTATGACATAGATTGTTTAAACGAATATTCTCGTCGTGAAGGATCACGGTTGTTACGAGTAGTATTCATGTTCGGTAGGAGATTTCCGTTTCCAATGGCATTTTGTGTTCATTGGGGGAGTATTATTCGTGACAATGTTAGTATTTGTGGGAAGTACAACATCTGTAAATGTATTAGTATTGGGCGGCGAGATAGTATTCGCGGCCGTATTATTGTTTGGCATTTGATTTGTATTCATTGCCGTGCTAATGCCAGCAGAGAATCGTGCTGCTATTGTCAGAGTTACTGTCTGCAGTTGCCGAGCAATCATCTCGACCACTACTGCCTCAAATAGTATGTTTGTTTTCTCTGGGGCCATTCTATAATGATAACCAATTATATCGTAACTAATAATAGTTCGCTACACCACTTATCACAAAAGGAATCACATTATCAAGGTATCAGGTATTTCAAATAGCACATATGTATTACTCATCTCTGTCCATGTGTTTATATATCAAGGATAGCATATCAATTTAGCCTAACAAAGGCCATTGTTTGTATGTATATATCAAAAGTTGCCACCAAGTGACAAGAAATTATAACCCTGTAAGGTTCAGTATTGTAACGGAAGGTCAAAGTTGTCCTCCATATCTGCATTGCATACACTATTAGATACTTGCATGGAGTGTCGAAAAGATGCTATACATAACAATACCGTACTATCCTTATCTATCCACGTAAACATTATAACAATTATAAACGGTTTACAACATGCCCGACAATTATTCCGGTACAATCCCATCATTGGGCAATTGTTTTTGTTCAGCCTCTTCTATAAGTAGACATTTACTCATTACGAGTTTAATTAGTGTGTTATCATAAGAATGCACTCGTATATTCCACTAGACCCTTAGAGGTTGTTAAATATAATTATAGAATATATTCTTTCACCAGGTCATTCGGTACACACAAACATGCTGGGTCTTCTAAAAGTGGTAGTTTACTGGTTGGGGTAAGTATGTTTCATTCTAGTCAGGCACGTCATTGCTTCGTGAGCATGAGGTTTCTCTCCTATATTAACCAATTGGAATAGCAAAAATATAGGAGAGATTGGAGGTTCTCGTTCATAGATGGTTCGAAGAGTTTGCTAGTTAGGGAGGTTCGTCAGAGTTAGTTGTACTGGTCATATGTAAATGAAATTATTATTATTAATATTTCTTTTTGAAATATCAATAGTACATTATATGTACTGGTAGTCACGACTAGTCATATTATAATTGAAAACTCAGTTTTGGTAATTATCATATTTATAATTTGATAAATCGGGCTCATCACTAGGTATTTCCTCTAGGGATGGTGTTTGTTTTTGAACAACAGAAATGGAAGGATGACCTGAAAATAGTTTAGTTTAATGTCAAAGAATCGAGTTTATAAGATAAAGATTAGATTCAAGCTGAGAGGTATTATATGTGTATTTTCTGGAAATTATTATATGTAGGTCACACCTCCAGGGTTCGTTCCCGGGCCTTGTATATCAAGCCTCTTTGTGGTTCCGTCACATCACCTGATTTAGTTTGAACTCGTTTAAGCGTTCTAGTGTTCTCGTTTACAGACAACACCGGTTCCTCATTTACCATAAAGCTACCCGATCTTGACATCCTTTGGTGTAACAGTTAGTCATAAAAGAACGTTTGTCGATAGCTTACATCAGCGTAAAGGATATTATTAATTAGGGCAAAAATAAAATATTTTATTTGTTATGAACAGATATAATATTAATTATAATAAATTATAATATTAATTTTGGTAAGATATAATTTTAATTAAAATAGGAATTAATATTGATTATAACCGAATATAATATTCGGTATGATGAGATTCAATATAACCGGTAGTACCATAAGTACAGGTATCCATATACCTCGTTTCAGATAAACACGTATGCACGTACATACATACTCCACATCACCTTTATGCACGTATGTTGCCATTTTTACCTATCGGTATGTTCCGCGACTTCTCCCCGAATTCCCTCGTACAATCAAGTCTGTTATTACGTTCCGGACTATAATAACTCATTTGCCCTACGAGTTCATCCCGGCATCCATCAGTATCTATCGTTACTCATTATTAAGTTTCCCAGATATAATCGAGGCTACGATTATATTATAGGTATCCTAAGGGATAACCTAATCCTTTACAACCATTGGCTCTAATACCAACTTATGTCGCACCCCGTTAAGCGATTTGCGGAAGCGTAAAATGAAAATGTAACAGATACAACAGGTATCAAATACATTGTTAATAAAGAAACATTACTAACTAATAATTCACAATATATTACATCGTTCTAACATATTATACAAACTAAGTGATTCAATCAAACTAGTCCGTTAACTACTTCTCTCCATACTCGAATGTTCATAGCATCGATCACAATCCAAACATGAAAAACATAAGCAATCTATTCCACATTTCTGATTACCTGAAAAGCATGTTTAAAACGGTCAACTATGAATAGTTGGTGAGTTTGATAAGTTTTAACGAAATCAGTTCTGTGTACCACACAGTGATAGTTTGAATGTACGCGCGTATGTAAAAATATATATTTACGTTTGTATATATATATAAATATATGTACAGCCGTATCCTTGTGTGTACATATGCACACATGTAAGTTTATAATATGAGTTCGAAATCACAATAAAATCGTGATTGTTTGTTTGTTTCTATTTTTCCATGTTTAATCAACCACTAAGGCCCCCCTTAACATTCATGTCATAATTACGCTAGTTGGTTTAGTTGCAGCAGAACTTGGCTCATAGGCCATACAAGTTTAGTTTATTAAGTTGCAGCAGAACTTGGCTCATAGGCCATACTCACCTTTAGTTTATTAAGTTGCAGCAGAACTTGGCTCATAGGCCATACTCAACTTTAGTTTGGTACTATTATGGTCCCCCTTCCCCCTACAATAGCCCCATGGTCATCACAGACCACGTTATTCACCCATGGCCAATTATAGACCACGTTATTCACCCATGGCCGTTACAGACCACGCTATTTTTAACAGTACACAGCATATTTGTATAAACGTTTTGTCACGTGTAATTTCATTATCTTTTGGTATTCGTACCATATTCACTTAATTTGTCATTCAAGGATACTATTCACCATTCATTCGCACATGTTATTCACCCATAGCCGTTACAGAACACGTTATTCACCCATGACCGTTACAGACCACGTTATTCACCCATGGCCGTTACAGACCACGTTATTTTTAACAGTACACGGTATATTTGTATAAACGTTTTGTCACGTGTAATTTCATTATGTTTTGTTATTCGTACCATATTCAGAATACTATTCACCATTCATTCGCACGCAATCAATCGTTATGTTTGTAGGGACTTTTTGTATGTAAACGTTAAGATAATTCATATCCTGAACCGTTTCCAGGTAGATAACGTATATAAATATGCTTTGCACCTAAAAAGTTCGTAAACAGTTTGAAAAGAGGGATCATAAAACTCACGGTTTTGTAGGCACTCAGTGCAAGTTCAGCTCAGGGTTCGTTTCCCTTGCTATCACTTAGTCCTTAAACTTAATGTTATAATAATATTAATATTTTAATATTATTATAATCCTCATTCTAGACTGGGCTATATAGCTAATCTGGGTATAGCTGTTACACCCAGAAAGTGTCAGTAGGTTTGGATTGTGATGTTGTTCAATGTCTAATGTTTAAAATCGAACTTGGCTCAGTTTCCCCGTTTCACCAGCTGGGCCAAGTTGCTCGTTTACGCGTTTGAAAAATAGTTATGGGGATGTAAGAATGGATAAATGTGTTGGTTGATAAAATGATTAAGTTATAAATAAAGATCACAATTTGGGGGTCTATATTTGCTACGGGACCCGTTTCCGTTTATTCAGTTTGAGTTGGAGAATGCGCACAATCTACCCAAATTGCCTGGATTTCTCACAAAATTTTGTTTGTACATAATTAATCCGAAAATATGCTTCTTGATGGTTTTTTATGTTCTGATATCCCAATAGGTTCGTTAATAACGAACTTGCCGGTTTTCGTAAGAATTAAATTTGTTTAATCTTCAAATTAGCATAATTAATTATCCATTAATCATTAGATCATGAAAACTTAGAAACTTATCAAATAAAATATGTACATTTTAATAAAAATATTTCTGGAATTATTTACTGATTTATAAATTTATAAAAAATCATTTTATATGCTATATTTAGCCCGAAATCATCCGTTTATACCAAATAATTTCCAAAAAATCCGTCAAAATTCCTAAGTGATAAAAACACTTCTCAAAATAACCTGTAGCAATTCCAAAAGCTAACAATCTAGCCAAATACTATTTCGAGCCAAAAACGACTATGAAAATCCGAATAAACGCAATTGCACAAAACATACCTAAGTTTTTCAAAGTGACCCCAAACTTCATATGTAATCATAAAATATCAAATTTGAGTTCCCCAAAAAATTTCATAAATTTTCCACTATTTTAAGTATTTTTCCAAAATAAACGCCCAAAATCGGTAATAAATTCACCGAATATTCCCGGATGGTCAAAAAATTACCAAATTTGAACAGGGACTCAAAGATATGGTCCCTAATGTCCCTGAAAAGTTTCATAACCTAACAATATGCACATCATAACCTTAACCTAAACAACCCGCAATTGAGTAAATCGTTATTACCTTTGCGGTTTTGGTTCGTTTTCGCTTTCTTAATCAAGTTTCCAGGTTCTTGTACTTATATCTAAGCTAGGTACAGGTCCTATATCACAAATAAAGCATGCATCATCAATAGACCATCCCTGAAAGTTAGGGTTTCGGTTTGGGTTCTAAATCGAACTTTTAAACCGTAAAAACTTCGTTTAAACACTCTAATCCGTGTTTATGGCCAAAAACACTATCAAACCAGGTTCCTAATCATGTGTATGATCAAACCATATTTTTAAACAATTTTTAGGGTTTTTGCATGGTTAGAAGTGATTTTTGGTAATCAAACTATGTTTATATGTAACCAAACATGTTTAATCAAGTTAAAAATTGATCAAAATGACAAGTTTACCTATGGTTGTGGTTAGAACATATGAATAAGAACCCTAGAAGCTTCAAATGGCCAGATTTGTTTTGTGAAAAATTTTGTGAATTAAGCTTGAGAAAAAATATATAAAAAGGGGTTTCCAGTCCACTTTGGCGGGCTGGACTTCTTGGGCCCAATTTTGGCCCATTAGTCTTGTTTTCCTTGTCCGATCATGAAACCCTGAGTCCAACTTTATTTTGGGTTCGGTTTTTGGCAAGAAAAATATATCTGATACAACAAACAGCGCGAAAACGAGTCTTTTTCGTCCATTTTTGTGTTAATTTAGAAAATCATACCATTTGTTTGTAAAAATCGAAAATATTTTCACGGATAGCTTAAAACATCCCCAAAAGGTGTTTGATAGATCTTTTTCGCCTTAACGGATGATACAATGCTTGTTTCGGAATTATCTTTCGCGTTTAAATCCATAACGGGTAGTTAAACGAGCATGTTTTCGTTTAACTAGTTTGCTATCATACTAAGGTCTTAATACCAATATGTTGGCTATAATAGACGTATATCACTTATAGATGCACCCCCCTGGGATATCTGGGTGATAACCAGACCTATTCGGTTATTCGTTTGTTCGATACGCAATAAGCGGTTAATCGCTTATTCAATAAACAATTGCTAAGGCATACTCAATTTTTGTCACGAATGTCATAGTTGTAGGTCATGCCAAGTGGGTCTTCTAAGATAACGTTCACCGTATAATTGTATTATGCCTATGTTAGAATTATTAAATAAACAAATTTAAAATAAACGCAATATCATGTTTTTAAAAGTTTAATAAATATCATGGCAAAAATACTACAAGGTATCTCATGTCATTTTTCCCGCCATTTTTAAGTACTCATCGTTAATGTCGGTCGTGGTTCCATAGGAGAGCACGTGTAACGCTGACGTACACTTCTGGATATTGGTGAATCCTATCAGCCCTCGCGTCCCCGTTTTTGCTTAAAGTTATCATACTCACGCTCCAAATCATTGGATGTGTGCAAAAATAAACGTTTAGACATCCGTAAGCGACGTCTAAAAGTCTTCAGGTTCTTGTATGTCGGCGAGTCAACAAAATAGTCGTCCATCAAACGATTGTTGGCGCCCTCACGGTCTCGTTCAACATATTCTCTTCTCAAAACCGACTGAGGAGAATAAATAGATTGAATATACTTTGCCACAAGCATAACTGCACTTGTAACCGCCTCCTCCTCGGCCTCGTCATCGGCTGTGTGCTTGTTATTTTGCAAATATCGATTGATTATGTTGGAAGAGGAGGGAGAATCCATTTTGTTGGTGTTTTGAATAGAAAGTTTGTAAAGAGAGTTTAAAAGTGTGAGGAATTTGTAAAGATTGTTTTAGAAAGTTTAGATGTTTGGTTATATATATAGGAAAATAATTGATTTTTTTTTTAAAATTAGCTGTTGTTCAACGGCCACATTGGCCAAAGTGTGGAAATCAAGAGGAAAAACAAGGTTTGATCGGCGCTGTGTGTGAGCCCCCACCCCCCCTACTCCCCACAAAAAAAAACCCATAGTGCCTCGGGGGGGGGGGGGGGGTGTTCCCGACGCTATGGGGCGCTTTTGAGGCCCATGGCGTCGTGTAAGGGAGAAGACCCAAATCCTCAACTCCTCAAGTATGTATTCAAGGTAAGTAAATTAAAACTAATATTACTATATTAGACACCAAATGGTTGTCAACCGTCACACAAAGCCTTTAAATCATCTGAGTTTGGGTATGTCTTGGATTCAAGTCCCATAAACAACAATTAAAAAGAAATTTGTCGTAAACAAAAGAAAAAAAAAGACTAATATTAAACAAGGGTATTGGATTCTTTGTAGTTTTTCCCAAGATAACATGTTTAAAACTTAACGGGAATATGATATTACTAGATTTTATCTCCTATATTACGGGGGTTGTTTTACATTATTCGTTTTTAGTATATATATATATATTTGGATTTTAATTTTATTTATTGTAAGAAAGTTAATAATTAATATACTTGAGGTTTGATTATAAAATGGTTTCACAAATAAATGATATGTTATAATCCGGTTTAAAAAACTATCTAGGTTTGGTGATACCTATTACCCGTTTATTTTCTTTATTATAAAATTGTTTCTTAATTATAAATAATATCTTTTTTAAATAAAATATGATATAATTTTTAGTATATCCCTATTTTATAGGATTTTCATATCAAATATTTGATTAGATTAATTTTTAATATAATGAAATGTTATAACCCGTTTAAGAGCCATCTGAGTTTGGTAAGACCTTTACCCGTGAATTCGGGTCAAATGCGTGAGAAACCTTCATTTACAAATAAAGCAATCCGATAACTTGAGAGAATGGTTGTTTTACATTTTTCGTTTTTTAATATTTATTTTTTGAATTTCAATTCTCTTTATTGTAAGAAAGTTAATAATATTAGGGTTTAATAATGAAAGGGTTTCATAAATAAATGATATGCTATAACCCGTTTAAAAGCGATCTGGATTTGGTGAACTATGACCCGCTTATGTTTTTTACTATAAAATTGTTTATTAATTATAAATAATATCTTTTTCTTTTTAAATTGGATATTAAATTTTAGTATATCCCTATTTTATAAGATTTTCATATCAAATAATTGGTAAGATTAATTTTTAATTTAATGAGATGTTATAACTCGTTTAAGAGCTATCTGGTTTTGGTAAGATCCATACCCATGAATTTGGGTTAAATCAATGAGAGACCTCTATTTAAAAATCAAGCAATCTAGTGGCTTTCATAAAGGGGGGGGGGGGGGGGGGGGGGAGCGACCACATCGCGAATAATTGGTAAGATTAATTTTTAATTTAATGAGATGTTATAACCCGTCTAAGAGCTATCTGATTTTGGTAAGACCCATAGCCATGAATTTGGGCTAAATCAATGAGACACCTCCATTTAAAAAAATCAAGCAATCTGGTGGCTTTTATGAAAGAGGGGAGCGACCACATCGCGACGCGTAGGATTTTAGGGGTTTCATTTATATATATTATAGATTATAGATATAGATTCTTTCTTACGAGCGAAGTAAACTAGGTACATAAACTGATAAAAGGAAAGGAACAAAAACACTTGTCTCGTTGAAGATTCATATCCAAATTTTGTTAATCATGTTACTTGTTTATCATCTTCAGTAGTCATCTTGCATCAGCATCCCGCATTCGACATTCCCTTGATTCCTTCTTTGTCTTCGATAACCAAACTGCCCCGCATCCACACCCCAACCCAACTAGATCCCTTATTAAACTCATAACCAAATCGGAAAAAACGATTTTAAGTATACTCCAATTATAACCCCACTTGTTAACTTTATGTAAAACCTAGCATATTCATTTTGCAAGATTGGCTATGGTATAGATAGATGGTTCTATGGTTCAATTTAATCGGTGTTGTCAAAAATTCATGTCTAACTGCTAATTAAGGTATTGTAAAACAGTAAACAAAACCAACAGGTTAACTAGTTGAGCCAAACCAGCCAACCACCTAAAACCGGTTTGGTTTGGCAGCTTACCAATTTGAACCGGCTTTTTTATTATTCAAAATCATCAGCTTACGTTCATATCATGAAATGTTAAGATAGTTTACAAATACTATATACATTCTAAAGCCATAAACCCGTTTTTCTAACCGTAAACCATGCCCAAACCAGTTAAACATGTCGAAATGCCTCAAACTAAACGGTTCGATTGGTTTAACAATTAAGCAGCAAACAAGCCTTCCCCAACACAAGATCAAAGAACCAATTATCAAACGAACATAATAAATTTAAGATATTTTAAAATCACAAGACCAAAAGTTCATTTCAAAACACAAAAATGTCAAATTACCAATGCAAGCTAACCGTAAAGCATGGGCCAAGCCAGTTAAACATGTCGATTGACTCCAAAGATAGACGATTCAACAGGCTTCAGCCAATATTAATTTACAACCAAAACTAAAAGCTTGTAATAATCTTTCATAAGTCATAATCTCGATTTTGGAAATAAATTCATGGTATATCTGTTTTGAATCAATTTAAGTAAATACTAGCATCCGCAAATCCACTAAGAGGCAAACAAGCCCTTGCAGCAAATCAAAGAACCAATAATCAAGTGTACATAATTTTATAAACAAAAGATTCTCAATTCACATTACCAATGCAATTAAAACGACTAATCGGCTCAACGAATCGAATTGAATAATCTTGAACAATGATACAAGTAACCAAATTAATCTGTTCTCAGCATATACAATGAAATGTAATCACTATCTATGTAAAAACCAAACCTCAATTTAGAACACATCAAATCCATAAACAAAGCTGATAATCACAGAAGCCCGAACAAGACGAAGAACCCGAGTAATATCAACCAAACAATATGAACCAACAAAAGAGCCTGACCTGATACCTCCCCACTACCCCCCATTCCCAAGATCACAAAACCCTTGTTGGGCAACCCGAACACCGGCACAATGCGCCTCGGAACACCCGCACCAATAGGTGACGTTATCGACACCGCAGACGGGATCGGGGCGAAAGCACTTGACAGGGCAGGACCCAGGGGTTACAGAAGTGGGGCAGAGGTCATCGGAGGGTAACCGTAGAACGGTGGCCGGAGAGGCGGTGACGGTGACGGCGATGGTGATGATGAGGAGGAGGAAGATTGGTGGTGCCGTCATGATCGGCGTGCTTCCGGCGGGAAGCTCACCAGCAACAAGATCGGCGGGAATTGGGGGAAGATTGTGATGAGAATTAGGGTTTGAAATTGGGGATTTGAACAAGAAAAGAAATTTGTGTTTGTGAATGTTTTGATTTTGGGCCGTTGGTTAGACCAAACTTTTAACTTTGCTTTGGACTGGTTCAATGATTGATTCTATTCTATTCTCACGCCAGCTTTGCATTTGTTTATTTATTCTTTAAACTTTCTAGTGTCTTGCTTTTCTATGAGGTCTCACTTTTTAACCCGACGCACCCGATACGCGGCACTAAAATTCTTGAATTAAACGGATTGTTTTAGTCAGCCCCTTTTCGAGAATCTCTTAATTTTTTGGGGTATGAGACAAGTAAAAAAGCGGGCCCCTAAAACCGCGTTCTCAATTATCTATAATATATATGAACGAAACCTTTAAAGTCTTATATGTCGCGATGTGATCGCTCCCCCTTTATAGAAGCTACTAGATTGTTTGATTTTTAAATGAAGGTCTCTCATTGATTTAACCTAAATTCATGGGTATGTGTCTTACCAAAACCAGATAGCTCTTAAACGAGTTATAACATCTCATTAAATTTAAATTTAATCTTACCAATTATTTGATATGAACATCCTATAAAATAGGGATATACTAAAATTTAATATCTAATTTAAAAAGAAAAATATATTATTTATAATTACTAAACAATTTTATAGTAAAAAACATAAGCGGGTCATGGGTTACCAAATCCAGATAACTTTTAAACGGGTTATAGCATATCATTTATTTATGAAACTCTTTCATCATCAAAACCTAAGTATATTATTAACTTTCTTACCATAAAGAAAATTAAAATCCAAAAGATAAATATTAAAAAAACGAAAAATGTAAAACAACCATTCTCTCAAGCCATCAAATTGCTTTATTTGTAAATGAAGGCTTCTCACGCATTTTACCTGAATTCTCCGGTAAATGTCTCACCAAACCCAGATAGCTCTTAAACGGGTTATAACATCTCATTATATTAAAAATTAAGCTTATCAAATATTTAATATGAAAACCCTATAAAATAGGGATATACTAAAAATTAATATTCTATTTTATTTAAAAAAAGATATTATTTATAAAGAAAATAAACGGGTAATGGGTATCACCAAACCCATATATCTTTTAAACCGGATTATAACATATCATTTATTTGTGAAACCATTTCATCATCAAACCTCAAGTATATTAATTATTAACTTTTTTTACGATAAATAAAATTAAAATCCAAATATACATATATAAATATTAAAAACGAATAATGTAAAGCAACCCTCCGTAATACGGAGGATAAAATTTAGTGTATAGATAATTTGACATATCAATAATACTGTCTTTCAAAAGCTCAAAACAAACAAATAATAATATACATGCTACTAAAATTAATCATATAAAATACAAATTAAAATTTTTTTTTCTGTAAAAAAAAAAAAACTAATTGTGGGTATTGAACCTATGACTATTGTTCCATAGTCTAGAACAATTTTCATTCAACTAAATAGTCATTTTATAGGGTTTTTTTGTTAAAACAAAATTATATATAAAATATAAATTTATTTTTAACTATTGTGGGGCTCTCAGGAGAGCGGGCCTGGGTCCATCGTTCTCCTCGCCTTCCTCATGGACCGGGCCAGTTTTTTGGTGGTAATCTGTTTAACATATTTAACTAAATTGGTTGACTCATTAACCTGTTTAACTTGCTAACATTTTTAACCCTTTTTTTTTACAACCCACCAACATGTTAAAAGGGCGTTTGCAACTTGATAATTATATATAACCCGTTATCTATAGGATTTTCTAGATGTTACATCAACGGCCCCGTCATAACCTATGGGTTAAACAACACTACCTCTGACTTTCATACATGTTTGAGTAACTAAATTCGTCGTGAAAAACGAACAAAGTTTGTTTTTTTTACATATTTAATATTTGTTGACACGTGACGTTTTTAAATATTTATTTTTTAATTAGTTTATTAAATTTTCTAGAAAGTTAAGGTATTTTATATTCTTTTTAATTGTTTTTCAATTTTATGTTATTTTCTACTTGCGTGAAATTCAAAGATATTAATTATCGTTGTTAATATTTTTGTTATTTTAATTAGAAATTAAATATTTTATATTTATTTTCTTAAAATTAAATGGGACTGGTTTGTGGCTTCTAGGAGTGACGGAAAATTGTTAAGCACCACTATACCTAGTACCGGGGATATATAGTTGAAAATGGGTCATTATTAGAGGAGTCGGGCACTAGTGTGGGTAAGGTTTATGGGTTGCTTATCACATAATAAATCCATCTCATCTATGTGTGCAGATTGTCAAATTACAATTTATGGCAAATGCTTACTGTGTTTATATGACTGTTGGAGACTTTTGAAGAAATTAGAACACCCATTAATAATCAATATATTACACATAAATACCATTAGCTCTTCATCATTTTTATTCACTCAAACATTTCACCGTTTTAATCCACTCAAACCTTCACCATTTCTGTTCACTCAAACCCCAAATGACTAATTTCTCAAACGATGATCTCGGGATATTTATATCGCCGAACGATTCTAATAACGATATTTTTCAAACGATAGCAGCATACGCTTTTTCAAAGATCCCATCGAGCAAGCCGAAGAGGAAGACACGACAACTTCATCTCGCATTTCTAAAAAAAAATTCGTTCGACGTTATCGTGAAAAAGGTATCGAAGTTCTTATGAATGATTATTTTGTGGAGGAACCAAAATACAATGACGATGTTTTCCATTACCGGTTTCGTATGTCGAAATGGTTGTTCTTACAAATTGTTGGTGATGTGGAAGCACAATATCCATGGTTTCAAGAGGGATATGTTGGGAGGATGAAAAAAAGTTTTACGACAATACAAAATGTCACATTTGCCATGAAACAACTTGCGACAGGTAATACTCCTGGCGAGGGCGACGAGTATTTATGTATGCCCGAAAGAATTTCGCGAGAATGCCTACAATTTTTCTGCAACGCCGTGACTAAAATCTACAGCGATGAGTTCTTGCGTAGGCCGACAAGCCACGATGTAGCAAACTTGTGTACCAACGACATAAAGAAAGACATCACATTCCTGGGATGCTAGGTAGCATCGATTGTACATCTCTTGATTGGAGGATGTGTCCCAAAGCGTTATGAGGCCAATATAAGGGAGGCGATCATAAATACCCAACCATCATAGTCGAAGCAACTGCGTCAAAAGACTTATGGTTTTCGCATGTGTATTGTGTTCCGCCCAGCTCACTCAATGAATTCAGTGTTCTCTAGACATCTCTAATATTTCTCACTCAACGAAAAGGGACCTGACGTGAGGTCGAAGACTCACTCAGAAATAAACCAAATACAACTAACTAGATAGCGGTAAGTGGGTATCGAACACGAGGAGTTTGTTGAATATGTGTTAATAAAGTAGCTCCACAATTAACTAATATAAATGTAAATGACGAAAAAGTAATTCTCAAGTTTGTTTTGATTTGATTTTATAAACTAAATAAACTAACAAGAGAAGTTGTAAACAATTGATCAAGCAAGTATTTCTCTTGGAATTTGGGTTATCACGCAACACTCTTGCTTAAGTTCAATGGATAAATCATAATATCTTGATTTTGTGTAAATGTAATTGTTTGTGATTAATCAAGAACTAAGTACTCGGATTACTAGAACGCGAGGTTGTTACTTGTTAATCAATCAATAGGTTTTTAACCCTAATTCCTTCTACTAAATCTCAATTGTCAACGACACCAAGAACGTATAGAACGAAACTAGGTTTAACAATATGGACAAATTACAAACAACCGAACAAACATCATGATTATATTAACATAAACGATTAGATAATCAATCCAAGTGCAAGAACGATAAACATAAAGTGTTTTTTATAACCTTACAACCAAGAGAAATACCTAAGATTTTAGCCACACATGATTGAAATCATTATACCAATGTTTAATCCAATGCAATCAAAGATTATGATGTTAATCCTCAATTAGAAACACCCAAAATATTGTTCCAAGGCACCAAAATCCCCCACACCAATTGTCTAGTTCGGAATCCCCAAGAATGGAACCCAAAAGTGCTTTAAAACCAATTTTTCGAGTTGTAACCGACATAAAATGCTGAGGCTACAGTAAGCTACGGTGGCTACCGTAAGCTACGGTAGCCCTGAAGTTTCTACGGTGGAAAGTTTCTGTCTACGGTGGCTTTTTATAGCAGACCCCTAGCGTAGCTTACGGTGGCTACCGTAAGCTATGGTAGACCCAGTTCAAAATTCCATTTTTCTTTCTCAATTCTTAGCTGTTGACTTCCCGCATTGACTCTCTTGTTCCTTTTCATCTGAACACACTCGAGCAACCTTTTCTCCTCATTTGTACCTGCATTAACACAACACAGTGTAGTAATCTAAATTCTTAAATTACATCTTAAAGCATACGTTTGTTGTTAGAATTACTACACTTAAGGGTGGCTTTACAATCCACCCGTCACATTCCCACACTTAAACGTTGCTTGCCCTCAAACAACACACTCAAATCATTTGCATATTTAATCTTTTAAGCCCAAAAAACATTTTATTCTTGCAAAGTTTCGATCAAGGTCCAAGATCATAACCTGTTCCTTGCATTCGATATAAACAATAGCCATACTTCCCATTTCCAAACAATCAAACAATTAAATCTCTAGCCAAACCTAACATGTTTATTTAGTTTATCTCATGCAACACCCAATACACACTTATATCTCAATCCGGTGCCTTAATCACAATCAACAATACACAGATACATGTGCAATCCTACTATAATAAGCTCATACAACAGTCAAACCTCCACCTAAATAAATGCTTTAATATTTGTGCAAATCAAGAGGTCTTATTTCAGTTGTAATGGGGCCAAGTGTTAAGGTGCGGAATGGGAATTTTGTAAGTAGCGCGCACGATCCGATCCGGCCAAGTTATTACATACAACTCATTAAACTACTATATACTTTTCTAACTATAATAATAATGAAATTTCTTTTTTTTCTTTTTTTTTTCAAGCTGACTTCATGCTTGTTTTTTTCAATCACATAATATATAACTTGGATAAACTAACAACTAACGGCATACTATTTCTTCACAACTCTTCGGCAATGCATCAATTACATAACATAACTACTAACTAGGCCGGATCTTCTCACGAATAATTAGTTCATGGGTAATCAATAAGCAATACACACTAGCTTCAAAATTGGATAACTAAAGACCAAAACCCCGCCCCTCTCATTAACCACGCTCATATTTGTAATGTATGAGGCCCAACCCCCAAGACCCACACTCTCACTCATCTCAGATGAGGCTATCCTAATTGCCTCTATCCTTTTTGCACACATATCAAGCTAAGGTCTCGGAAAGCATTCATTGTACGAGTTCTAACAAGGAAAGTCACATTGTTCATCTCAATAATATATGCACCCCAAGTCTCAAACTAAGCCTGCTACCTGAGATAACCAACTCAAAACATGTCACCCTTGGCTAGAAATTTAAAATAACTCGTACCCCAACTAAGCCATACTCATACAAAGAACTTGACCATGATAAAGGACCTCAATCTTAACCCAAGCAAATTTTTTTTTTTAATTTTTTTATTATTATTTTGTAAACAAAAAATTCCCCCATCCCCACACTTGGGATACATTATCCCAAATGTATGACGTGTAGAGAATAAAACAAAGACATTACTAATTAAAACTCCACTTCCATTCATAAAAAACCCGTGTTGTCCCCAACATAGTGTCGAAGAGAAATCCATAAGGATTTCCCCACACTTGGTTCTTGCTAAGATGGTAACTTAAAATACCATTAATAACAAACTAGAAATCATAAAGCAAAATAAAAATGAAAATATACAAAATGTACAATTACCACATTTTTGAAACTTTTATAACATTCAAGGTGGGTGACTTGCTGGCTCCTGTGCAGCCTTATCGTTATAAGCACGCTCTTTTTCAAGAAGCTGTTGCCAGTCTTCCTACAAACCAGGGTCGGGCCCGAACATCCTCATCCTCCACCCTGGATCATTTAGGTTAGGTGGATGTCTCACTTTCGTCTTCCTTGGTCGACCACCTTTTTTTGCCACCTTCTCACTCTGTTGATGCTCAACTTCTTTCTTCTCAACTGACCTATCAATCACAAAACACTCCATTTTCGTGTGATCCTTGCTTAAGGATACACACTTGTTAACAAAATCCACCTTCAGACTTTCCTTGTCAATGAAAGGGTCAGTAGTATTTTCAAATAATAATAACCGTTTATCACGATTCTCACATTTAATTCCCAGTGTCCCCTTAGCATAATCAATTACTACAAGTGAAGTGGCGAGGAAGGGTCTACCCAATATGACCGTGGGTTGCGCATTAGTTACATTTTTAGCATAATCTAGTACTAAAAAGTCAACTGGGTAACAGAAATCCTCCACATGTACCATCGCATTATGTATCATGCCTCGGGAAAGTGTATGGGTTTGGTCCGCTAAAACCATGGTGGTGTTTCCATTTTGCAGCGGACCAAACTCATACTGAACATATAAACTACCGGGCATGATACTGACACAAGCTCCAAGATCTTGCAGTGCCCGATCAGTTTTAAATTCACCAATTTGGATTGATAAAAGGGGCACTCCTGGGTCTTGAAGTTTATATTATAATCAACCCTCTCATTCCTTATTTTGGTTAATTTGTCATTTAAACATTTATCACAAGAAAAATTTTCACAAAAAAGATATTTCAGTCGGTTGTAATTCAGAGTTATTTTGAAAAATTGTTTCATAACTACCCACATTTTCAATCTCATCACTAATATCTTCCACCATCCTCTCAACAAACTGTGGTGTTGGATCAACTTGAACACTAGAAATTCCAAAATTTGGTAAAAGACTTACCGCATTGATATGCACGTTGTTCCCCTTCTTTAAGCTCGAACTGCTTTTCTTCAAATTCTCAACATCGATTGCAAATTGACCGATTTGAGTGGCCAACAATTGAATGGCTTTGTCATGGACTTCGTCCTTTTTCATGCATACTTCATCAAGTTGATTTCTCCTTTGCATGTCTTGTTGCATCATCCTAAGCATATCCATGAATTCATTCCCACTTTGACCACTTCCCGTTTATTTAAATTAATTTTGAAAGCCTTGATTGTGGTATTGTTAGCATGAAACATAATTTCCTTGATTCCCTTGGAAATTCGGATTGAATTGAGTAGCCAGATTCCAATAACGAAAATTGGGATGATTATTCAACCCGGGGTGGTAGGTGTTTGAGTTCATGTCATAGTTTTGACCACCCCCCCTTGACCTTGAAGTGCATTCACTTCTTCCACTTGTACTTGTCCTTCTACACCGGTACACACATCACTTGCATGTCCCAACCCATTACAATTCGTGCACACATCATACACTTGATTGGAAACTTGAGGTGTCTCATTATTAACCGCATGTATTTGTGTTCTTCCAATTGCCAGCCTTGATCTTCTTGAAGTTTGAGCTTTTCTTTTTGATATGACCGACATTTGTTCCAAGAATGCCCAAACATAATTGGTACCAAATGTACCATTTGTGATTGACATTAAATCCCTCTCATCTTTCGCATTCAACCCCTCATGAAAAGCATTCAACAATTCCCAAAGAGCTATACCATGGTGAGGACAATTCTTAATCATCATATTAAACCTCTCGAATGCTTCATGAAACATCTCACCCGATTGTTGTTGGAAGCTTCTCAAACTTCTTCTTGCATCATTTGTCTTTTGTGCCGTGTAAAACTCTTCCAAATTCTTTGTTGCATCTCGGCCCAAGTATAAATTGATGCAGAAGGCGATGTGTAAAACCATCTCTTCACCTTATCTTTTGACGAAAATTGAAACAAAACCAACTTAACCTCATCCGGTGAAAAACCTTGACCCCCGATCGTGTTGCAAATCGAATCATATGCCTCCAAATGAAAATACGGTTCTTCCGTCGCTAAACCCTTATACTTTGGTAAACTTTGGAGTGCATTGGTCCTAACCTCAAACGCTCTTCCATTTTGATTTTGAGGAATAACCACCGGAGATGGGTTATTGGTGATGACCGGTCGAAAATGAGCTTCAATTCCCCTACCCATTTGCCGGTACACAGGCCTTTGTTGCACATTTTGTTGAAATTGCGGTTGGGGATTTGGTTGTTGAAATTGAGGTTGTTGATATTGGGGTCGGTTGTTGAGGAATTTGCTACAATGGTTGGGGTTATTGAAATTGTTCTTGATTAATTGAGGCATATCCCATTGTTGAAAATTCTGTTACGGTTGTTGTTCGGGTACATACCCAAATTGCCCTTGAATCCGTAATTGATTCCCATTAACTCCACTTGAATATCCCTCTTCATATTCTTCGTACCCTTCATTATTATCACCATAACGTGGCCCACCAAACGAATGCGGGCCCGACCTAAGACCCGGTGAGGTATGGATTTTGGGTGGGTTTTGCGGTAATGTATATGGTTGATTATAAAGTGGATTTTGTTGAGATTGGAAAGATGATTTTTGTGTTGAGTTTGATGATTGTCCTTGAATAGGCATAAAGTTGGTTAAGGGTGGAAGGTTAGGTGGTGGTTGAAAGCTAAACACGGTTGAGGTGGTTACAATTGTGGAACTTGAAGTGACAATGGGTTTAATGGATGATGGATTTTCTGGATTTATGGGTGGCGGCATCGGTGGTAGAGATTGACCCAAAGCCATGATTGTGGTGTCAGTTGTTCGACTTTGTGTGCTTGGTGGCCCAATAATCTTATTCTCCCTTTGAAGAATCCGATTCTGACGAAAAGTTCTCTCAATTTCAGGATCAAAAGCTAACGGTGATGAAGACCGAGAGTGTATTGTATGCATATACCTGTAAGTACCTACACAGTAGCACAACCAGTGTAAAACTGACAATAACAATTAAACAAAAACTACAAAAGTAACACACGTTGCGGACTACTCCCCGGCAACGGCGTCAAAATTTGACGTGAGGTCGAAAACTCACTCAAAAATAAACCAAATACAACTAACTAAATAGCGGTAAGTGGGTATCGAACACGAGGAGTTTGTGGAATATGTGTTAATAAAGTGGCTCAACAATTAACTAATATAAATGTAAATGACGAAAAAGTAATTCTCAAGCTGGTTTTGATTTGATTTTATAAACTAAATAAACTAACACGAAAGTTGTAAACAATTGATCAAGCAAGTATTTCTCTTGGAATTCGGGTTATCACACAACACTCTTGTTTAAGTTCAATGGATAAATAATAATACCTATGTTTGTTTAAATGTAATTGTTTGTGATTAATCAAGAACTAAGTACTCGGATTACTAGAACGCAAGGTTGTTACTTGTTAATCAATCAAGGGCAGACCCCTAGCGTAGCTTACGGTGGCTACCGTAAGCTATGTTAGACCCAGTTCAAAATTCCATTTTTCTTTATCAATTCTTGGCTGTTGAGTTCCCGCATTGACTCACTTGTTCCTTTCCATCTGAACACACTCGAGCATCCTTTTCTCCTCATTTGTACCTGCATTAACACAACATAGTGTAGTAATCTAAATTCTTAAAATAAATCTTAAAGCATACGTTTGTTGTTAGAATTACTACACTTAAGGGTGGCTTTACAATCCATCCGTCAGGACCGCACCTAAGTGTCCATTTCAAGTGAATGAACATACACACAAATGTCGATACCATCTAACCGATGGGATCTACCCTAAGAGGTCAACATTTGTGAAAACATTTCCATTTCCGACTGATCCGGATGAAAATTTTTTTAAGAAATTGCAAGAAGGGGCAAGAAAAGATGTGGAAGGTGCTTTTGGTGTTCTATAGGGAAAATGGGGCATACTTAAGCGACCCATGCGTGCTATAACTGTAGACAAGATTAGGAGTGTGGCGTATTTGCAAGATACTACACAACATAATCTTAAAGGATGATGGGACTACTTTCTCACCGATCCACATCCCAGCTCCTGTTGTGCTACCCATTTATGACGATGATGTCCATGGCGAGTTGTGTCACACCCCAACTTGGGGCCTGGGTTCGACTCTCGTTAGTTGGTATCTGTTTTGAAAATATATCAGAGTTGCGGGTTATTAACGGAAGTCTTTTAAAATATAATATTCATTTATAAAATGTCGGGTTTAGAATACCCATAAAATATCAGCGGAAGTTTTTAAAATAATGTTCTTATAATAAAATAATGGGTTCAAATACCCATTTCAATTTTTGACAAAATATGAGCAGAAGCCTTTTAATAATATTATTATATTAAAATCTAGGGTTTGAATACCCGTTTGATAATTTAAATATCTGTCTTTTGAAAATATAATTCTTTACAATATTCTAAATAAAATATCTGAGCCATCAGATCACCTCTAATGACTATGCCTCCAATATTCTATCAGTCTTGCCTGTCAGTTCTATTATTTACGATTCCCTGAAATGTGGGAAAAAATACGTCAGCACACAGCTGGTGAATGACGCTGACTCAAATACCATTGTGAAAACAACAATAATACCTTTGTGACAATACTCATTAGGCATTCAACTCAATTGGGTTAAAATTACACTAAGTACATGTATAATTAATCATATACACAATATCATTTCTCTGAACAGTCCTGTAGACTTCCAGAGGCATGTTTGATGATATGCATGGCCTCGTGAACTCCGAGTCACCATGTATGTATGTATCCAGACACATGCATACTCTTAAGCTTAGTATGCCCGTTTCTTATTGTTGTAACACAAAGTTTTAAGGATTCGTAAATCCTATGTAAACAGTTCAGACTCTATAAGAGTTGTAAAAGTTTGGGGCTTATTCACCTTTTTATGATTGTAATCAGTTTCTGACACTGATTCTTGTATACTGATTAGTTTCGGTTACTGACCACTGTATGTAAATCATTTTCTGTTACCGATTCCTGTATCTGAAATCTGATTGATTGGTTGTCTATTATCTCGGACCTATAGTACGAGAATAACCTTTGTATAAATATCTAGATCAACGATGTAGCTTCAGATCTGTAGTCTGTTTTTGTATAGCATTAACCTTGACAATTCATTTGTTTGTATAAAACAGTTGGACCTTTAGTCCTTTTGTATAATAATCAATTATATGTCAGGTTTCTTCTTCAGGAAGAAACATCTATACCAGATTTTTTCTTCAAGAAGAAATATTACTTTAACTATAACCTGGGTGAATAGTATATTTCTTAATCATTTAAGACATACTATTTTAACTATTCCCTTTGCATGTAAATGATTATGTTTCTTAATCGTAATATTTTAACTATAACATTTGCTTTATGAAAAGTTATGTTATGATTATCAGTAATCAAGGTTCGGGTTATACCCCCAACTATGGTCTAAGCTATTATAAAAATAAAATAATAACTTAATCAGAACCACTACCTCGTACGGGTATTTGTTAAATGATTATGATTGATCGAGCGGCACTTCTAATTTATATCGCGTTCTAGAGCTTAAACTGTCAGAGCTTCGGGGCTTGGCACGTACTACGAGATGCGGCACGCAAAAACGATGCAAAATGTGTGAAAAGTGAAGTGGTTTGTGTGAGTTGTGATATGCCGAACATCCCTCTATTTATAGCTGAAATTTTGCATCTTCGCGCCGCCCAAAGCATCTTCGCGCCATGCGAAGTTGTCATAGATTTTCTGAGTCATCGGTAGGGTTGCCACGTGTCACCAGGTGCTGCCACGTGTCTCCACGTGTCACGCATGCAGAATTGCAACTTCGCGTCGCGCGAAGAATCCTGATCCTGCTACTACGCGTCGCGCGAAGATGCTCAAAGTCGGTTAAACTATTTTGTGTTTCGCGTAGCGCTAAGATGTTGAACCTGATTCTTCGCGTCGCGTGAAGGATCAACTTTTAGGGTTTCACTTTCAGTCCTTTAACTATCCAAAAATACTAAAGCGTCCCTTATGCGGCTCTCGGCGATGCGAGCGTGTGAAGTGAAAAGTGCGCCATCAAAACGCCCCATTACGCCCATCGCCCGAGTTCCTGTTCGTGTCCGTGTCTGTGCGCGTGCGCGTCTGGTGCTTCGCACCCTTCGCTAGGACTATGGAGAGTGGTTAGCCACATTAAAACATTTCTATGGAAACTTGCTTTCCTTATAAAGAGCTTCAATTTCTTTTCCTCATTCCATGTGGGATAAAAGTTTTATTCCTTATTTATACTTGTATGAAATGCTTCCATTTTCTTCAATCTTTCCATGTGGGATGGATTTTCTTATGAGATGTTTTATTCTTCTTATCTCATTTTTACCATTACTTGTTTTTGAGATTATTTTTAATCCTTCAACTTTCAAAGTTGACAACTTTAGTCTAAAATAAATATGGGTTTCTCCTAGATGTTACATCCTCCCCACCTTGTAATGAATCTCGTCCTCGAGATTCGCTTATCTTAGGTTTGGATACTTTGTTAATCTGTGATTAGATTCTATCTAATCTGATTCTTGTGTTTATTTCTCAATGCGGAATGGTTGAAAATTCTCAAGCTAACTTTACATCTTATATGATGTAATTAGTTAATAGTTCAGAATATCATAAGTAATTGTAAATTGATAAGCACAATGGCCAGTTGTGTTTAATTATTTACGTTACCTTTTGTATTCTAAACAATTACCAATGTTAGCTCTATTGCTTTTTGGATTCGATCTGTCGAATCAATTCCATCTCTTGATCCGATTACTTGTTTCCTTATATTCTAACAGTACCTTTGCACTTTTGAGCAATCATATTTGATATGCTATACAATTATATCTATTTGAACATCTCGAGCTCTTTTCCTTTGACTTTCTGATCAATCCCTGTTGATATTCATTACAGTATTTCTTGAATATCTTGTGATCGAGCAGAGATTATTTCCAATGATATACTGTCTTTGTATATTATGATATTCCTTGACATTTAATTTATCCTTCCTTAGTGATATTCAGTATCTTTTCTCTCAGTATGCTATTAACCTATAATTGAAATAGGCTTGCATAAGTATCTAGTTGGTGTTTCTTGATTAATCAGCAGACTTTAAGTCCGTTTTGGTTTAGCAGACTCATGGCAGCAGACTCGTGGTCTAATCAGCTAACTTTTATGTTTGATTTAATTCAGCAGACTCTTGGTCTGATCAGCTGACTTTTAGTCTGATTCAGTTTAGCAGACTCTTAGGTTTGACCTAACCTTAATAGAGTTTATAGCCATTTTATTAGAAAATCTATTTGTATTTTGATATGGCACGCTTTGGCCTAATAGAGATAGTCTGTCTATCTAGATGAATCTATTAGAATGATAAACTAGATCAGCCTATTATCTGTTTTGAATATCAGCTCTAAATTCAGACACTCCATTGTCTTTTCTCTTTAGAGATACTGAACATGAGCATTCTTGTGTATTGACAAGATCTGTATGCTAATATTTTATTTAGAACAGAGGGATTGACTACCCGTTTTCAGTTTACAAAATTTCTCGTTTCAAAACGAGTTACAACTTAATGTACAGAAATTGACTGCTCTATCTGACATCTTTCGATATTATCTTATTTGTTCTTTTCTTAATTGCTTGTCAGACTAACATCTTGTCATATGTCAGTCATGATTAACGTTTTCTTTTCGGGCATTCTGTTTTGAAATGGCCCGTTTCTCCACATGTGAAACATACTCCTTGTTTCTTTCTGCATTCCTCTATCGTGTGTCCTGCTCTATTACAGTATCCCCACTTATCTGTGCCTTGTAATCTACATTTTCCAGAATGTTTTCTTCCACAAGTTCTACAAGTGGATTTTGGAGTATTTCCTTCTTTTTCTATCTTCTCGAAATCTTTCGGTTTCTTGATTTCGTTTTCTTCCTTCCTTTCTTTCTCTTGGTTTCTTATCATATTATTGATCAAATATCCGACTACTTCCATGGCCGAATCTATTGTTTGTGGCATGCTGGATCTTACCAACTCTCTTATCTCTCTTGGTAATCCATATATATAACGAGTTATCTTATTATATTCCGCAGTAACCAAATGTGGTACCAATCAGCAGCACTCTAGGAACTTGGTATTATATTTCCTGAGATTCGTACCAACAACTTTATGATTCCATAAGTTGGTTTGAATCTGATCCATCTCATGGAGTGGACAAGATTTCTTTACGACGACATCTTTGAATTCTTCCCAACTTAATTTGTGCATTGTTTCTCGTCCCTTATTCCAAATTAGGGTATTCCACCATTCAAGAGCTTTTCCTTTTAATATTTGTGAAGAATACTGGATAGCTTCTTCATTTGTACATTTGCTAATGTAGACAATTGCTTCTTGTTCCTCAAGCCATTTTAAAGCGGCTATAGCATCCTTGTCTCCATAAAATTCTTTTGGTTTGTAAGCTTGGAAATTCTTAAAATTGCATCCTTTTTGACGCTTCAACTTCTTTTGAGGTTTGTCCCTTGAGTTATTATCAGATGCAGAGCTATCATAAGCTTCTTCTTTTCTAGATTCACTTTTATTTTTCTTATCAGATTTTGGTTGGCTTTGGTTGATACAATTATCCTTGATAGCTTTTTGTATCATTTTCTGGATTTCATCTTTATATTGTGCGGGAAGTTCCTTGTTTTCATTGTTAACATTCTCTCCGCTTCCAACTTTATTGGAAGGATTGTTCTGAGAGTTTGCATTTTCTTCTCTTCACATACTACAATAAAATTTTAAAGATAAGTTCAATATTCGGTTAATTCAAAACATATCTTTTATTTATATTATTGTACTTACAAAAGTGCATAACATTATTATAGCTTTACTTGTTACAACTACTACAGTTCTTATTTTCTGTTTCTTCCAACAGACAATTAATTTCTTGATTTTGCTGTCCTTTTTGGTATTTCCAGTTTTTTCAATTTCTTTTTCCTTCTCTTCTTCCATTTCCATTTCGTTGAGCATTGCTTCAGCTATTTTTGTAACATCGACTTCATAACATGTTGAATCATCTCTGATGTACATTCCTTCTATGCTCCGGCGTTCATTTTGAGGATGGGCAGTGTAAGGATCCTGATTTATCGGATAACTAAAATATTCCGGCCCTTGAGGATTTTCTTCCTAATCGATCATCATTCCTTTTTTCCTTTGACTTTGTTGGTTTCTTGGATCTACTTGATCCAGTTCCATGCATATGCTAATTCGGAATGAGTTAACCTAGTGGGACGCTAGAAACAAAGGAATCCGAATCCTCCTCCATTTTCGTATGATGAGAGTTTTCACTACTAGATATAGGGATTGGGAGTAAAGCTGTCCCTGTACCCCATTTTCCTTTACATGACAAAGGTAGAAATGATCCTTGACTGGATTGACGATCAGACATCTGTATGATGTTAGGTTGAGAATAGGATTTTGTTCCTATCTTATCCGTAACAGTTTATTTATTTGGTGATTGTATTTTAGATGCTTTTAATTAAGTACTTTTAATCAATATCCGTATAATAGGATTAAATCCTATCCGTATTATGTTTAGTCATTCAATGATTATATTAGTGGATATTCTAAATTAAATTCCAATGTTTTCAGCATAACCTTATTTCTAATCAAAGCCTAGGTATAATTAAATACCTAAGCCGCTAAAACCGATGGCTCTGATACCAATCTTGTCACACCCCGACTTGTGGCCTGGGTGCGACGCCCGTTAGTTGGTATCTATTTTGAAAATATACCAGAGTCGCAGGTTATTAGCGTAAGTCTTTTAAAATATAATATTCATTTATAAAATGTCGGGTTTAGAATACCCATAAATGTCTTTAAAATAATGTTCTTATACTAAAATAATGGGTTCAAATACCCATTTCAATTTTTGACAAAATATGAGCGGAAGCCATTTAATAATATTATTATATTAAAATCTCGGGATTTGAATACCTGTTTGATAATTTAAATATCTTTTTTTTGAAAATATAATTCTTTACAGTATTCTGAATAAAATATCTGAGCCATTAGATCATCTCTAATGACTATGTCTCCAATTTTCAAACAGTCTTGCCTGTCAGTTCTATTCTTTACGGTTTCCTGAAATGTGGCGAAAATTACATCAGCACACAGCTGGTGAATGACGCTGACTCAAATACCATTGTGAAAACAACAATAATACCTTTGTGAGAATACTCATTAGGCATCCAACTCAATTGGGTTAAAATTACCCTAAGTACATGTATAATTAATCATATACACAATATCATTTCTCTGAACAGTCCTGTAGACTTCCAGAGGCATGTTTGATGATATGCATGGCCCCGTGAACTCTGAGTCACCATGTATGTATGTATCCAGACACATGCATACTCTTAATCTTAGTATGCCCGTTTCTTATTGTTGTAACACAAAGTTTTAAGGATTCGTAAATCCTATGTAAACAGTTCAGACTCTATAAGAGTTGTAAAAGTTTGGGGGCTTATTCACCTTTTTATGATTGTAATCAGTTTCTGACACTGATTCCTGTATACTGATTAGTTTCGGTTACTGACCCCTGTATGCAAATCAATTTCTGTTACCGATTCCTGTATCTGAAATCTGATTGATTGGTTGTCTATTATCTCGGACCTATAGTACGAGAATAACCTTTGTATAAATATCTAGATCAACGATGTAGCTTCAGATCTGTAGTCTGTTTTTGTATAGCATTAACCTTGACAATTCGTTTCTTTGTATAAAAAGTTGGACCTTTAGTCCTTTTGTATAATAATCAATTATATGTCAGGTTTCTTCTTCAGGAAGAAACATCTATACCAGATTTTTTCTTCAAGAAGAAATATTACTTTAACTATAACTTGGGTGAATAGTATATTTCTTAATCATTTAAGATATACTATTTTAACTATTCCCTTTGCATGTAAATGACTACGTTTCTTAATCATAATATTTTAACTATAACCTTTGCTTTATGAAAAGTTATGTTATGCTTATCAGTAATCAAGGTTCGGGCTATACCCCCAACTATGGTCTAAGCTATTATAAAAATAAAATAATAACTTAATCAGAACCACTACCTCGTACGGGTATTTGTTAAATGCTTATGATTGATCGAGCGGCACTTCTAATTTATATCGCGTTCTAGAGCTTAAAGTGTCAGAGCTTCGGGGCTTGGCACGTACTACGAGATGCGGCACGCAAAAACGATGCAAAATGTGTGAAAAGTGAAGTGGTTTGTGTGAGTTGTGATGTGCCGAACATCCCTCTATTTATAGTTGAAATTTTGCATCTTCGCGCCGCGCAAAGCATCTTCGCGCCATGCGAAGTTGTCATATCTTTCCTGAGTCATCGGTAGGGTTGCCACGTGTCACCAGGTGCTGCCACGTGTCTCCACGTGTCACGTATGCAGAATTGCAACTTCGCGTCACGCGAAGATGCTCAAAGTCGGTTAAGCTATTTTGTCTTTCGTGTAGCGCGAAGATGTTGAACCTGATTCTTCGCGTCGCGTGAAGGATCAACTTTCAGGGTTTCACTTTCAGTCATTGTACTATCTGAAAATACTAAAGCGGCCCTTATGCGGCTCTCGGCGATGCGAGCGTGCGAAGTGTAAAGTGCGCCATCAAAACGCCACATTACGTCCATCTCCCGAGTCCGTGTCCGTGTCCGTGTCCGTGCGCGTGCGCGTCGGGTGCTTCACACCCTCTGTTGGGACTATGGAGAGTGGTTAGCCACATTAAAACATTTATATGGAAACTTGCTTTCTTATAAAGGGCTTTCATTTCTTTTCATCCTTCCTTGTGGGATGAAAGTTTCATTCCTTATTTATACCTCTAAGGAATGCTTCCATTTTCTTCCATCTTTCCATGTGGGATGGATTTTCTTATGAGATGTTTTATTTTTCTTATCTCATTTTTCCCATTATTTGTTTTTGAGATTATTTTTATTCCTTCAACTTTCAAAGTTGACAACTTTAGTTTAAAATAAATATGGGTTTTTCCTAGATGTTACAAATTGATGGATTCTAATACGCATTATCGACTTCGATTCGACCTTGTGGCACACCTTGTAACTCAAGATCTACCATAACTTGAAGAGCAAGACAAGGAATAATTTAATTTTATATCTATGCTTTTTCTATTTTGTTATTCTTATTTGCTTTATGTTTTTTTATTTAATGTATTAGTTTTTTTAAATTGTTTTGTTTCGGCAACGACCACTTTTGGGTATTATTTGAATTACACAATGTAAGTTAGGTGAACTTGTTTACTTTTTAATTACCAACCTTTCCATTTATTTACCAACAGCTATCTGATGGTCGGTTGATTTGTATATACTTTAGTTCTTTAATTGCTTAGTTTTAGTCGTTATTGCATGAACTTCTGTACTTCATACGCGTTTGTTATATTTCAGGTCACAAGTAATTAATGCAACTATATTGGATTTGAACGACCACGAAATAAAGACCCAGGATGACCAGTACGTGAAATGTGACAAAAAACTAAGTTGGCTGGTGAGGAGACTTGTCACGCGACTCGTCTGCGTGGAAGGTAGTCCATCGTGTATCGCGGTGGACTTTAATTACTAAAATGTTGGCTTTTGGTCCATCGCGATACGCGATGGACCTATGAAGACCCCATCGTGTATCGCGATGGGTGAGAGAATCGGGAAATTTAGGGTTTTCTATTATACGATGTTTTGATGACCCTATTCTCATATAACACGTTCGAGGGCGGTTCCAAAGCATAGCAAGACAATTTCCATCCCTCCGAAGCATCTAGAGATCATCCACTTGGCCTACGTTATCATAATTGAAGATCGTTCGATGTCTAGGCGCGGCTAATCTTCTCGAATCATACCCGGGATGTAGAGTATTGTATTTTTCAGCTTTCTCATGTGTTTAAGAATGAATGATTTGTAATTATCTTTGATTAATCTATGAGTATTGACATTGGCTATTACTGTGCATTCAGTTGGTTTAGGTTTATTTTGATCAGAACAATTAGTTTACCAGTTGCTATGATAATTGCTTATAGGGTTGTTTTGACTAGTTTAAAGACGATGAAGCCCTTAGTTGAGTCACACCGGTAGGGACCGTTTGATAACCAGTGCCGTGTGTTAGCGATTGTTGATGCCTATGGTTTAACTAGTTAGTCAGTCTGATTTGATCATTGATGATTAATATGTTACACGACATGAGATTTCTGTTTATTTACTTTCTTCAAACCCGAGTGTGGTTTGCCTTGTTTATTGATTGAAACTTGCTTTTTTACTTGTTTTCTATTAAATCCAACCTCTTACTAGTATTATCAGCACTAATTACTAGTACTCATAATTTTGAAATTGGTTGCATGTTACACTGACCACATACTCCTCGTGGTTCGACACCCTACTTACCCTAGCTTAATTAAAGTGATTAAGAACTTGATCATTATTGTTTTTACTAGATAGCTACAGTCTAGCATCAAAATGGCGAGATTGCTAGGGAATTAGTGCGATTAGTGTTTTGTGTGATTTGATTTTGTGTTTTATTTCAGTATTAGTTTTTAGTTTTAATTTTATTTTCCCATTTTATGCGGGATGTGTTATTTGTGCAGGTAACAGGTTTATGCACACCCACCACTTAGGTAGGCAATCTCCGCTTATCTTTGAGCCAGAACTCTGGCAAAACCGAGCTTAACACAGAGAGTCAGTAATGGAAGGCCGGAACCCAAATCCAAACCCGGAGCTGAGGTTAAATATGAATCCAAACCCTAACCCACGATCCGAAGACAACATACTTCACCCAAACCATAATAACAACCAAGATCAGCCCGAAAACAACCCGAATCCATCAATAAATTCCAATCCACAACCAAACCTGAATAACTCAGCTCGTCAACCCCAAAACCGAAATAACCACCAACCCGGACCATTAGCTCCACGTAATACCCTCGCCATAGAACCCCAATTTGCTCAGACGAAAATTAAGTCAGTGTTTATACCAAAGATGAAGAGGGTGAAAGGGAATGGAATGAATTGGATCACGGGCAAGATGACAATATTAGGGAAGATTGGCGAGCAAACCAAATGAAGAGTTTGAGGCAGTAAATTACTTTAATGATGGTTGGGAAGAAGAGGAAGAACCACCAGTTAATCAGAGGGGTGCTGGGTATGTAAACAAAATAGGGGCATAAACGATATTGGGAGAAATGTAACTGAAAGAGGTCTGGGAATTTAGGTTAACATAGGAGGTCTAGTTAACAGGGGGGGGGGGGGGGGGGTGGGGGGCGAACGAGAAATTTTGTAGCCCCAGTTAAGGGTATTAACAGTCGGTTCAGACCAGCTATTTCAGACAGTGCATCCCCGATAGTCCCCCAGGTGCATACACCGGGACAACATACATTTAAATCATGTCTGTCTTACATCAACATTTTGCCAAATTTTCACGGGATGGCCTTAGAGGACCCATATTCGCATATGTTTGATTTTTCTACTATTTATGGGTTGATTGGCGATGGCACGTATGATCAGGATGAGGTTCGGTTGCGGTTATTTCAGTTATCATTGAAAGACAAAGAAAAAACTAGTTCAACTCGTTACCGATGTACAATATCATAATCTTGGGGGGGGGGGATGCAACAAGTATTCTTATGCAAGTACTATTCTCAGGCGAAGACAGATGAGACCATAATTGAGATTCGCCACTTTTCACAGTTACCAAGTGAGCTGTTTTATGAGTCTTTCACTCATTTCAAGAAATGATCAGAAAATGGCCACATCATCAAATCGAATTGTGGGAGTTGGTGAAAATTTTTGTAGATGGGTTGATGCATGATGACATAAAACATCTAAAGATGTAAGGCCCCGTTCTCGGTAACCCTACTTTGGTGTTGGATTTACTCATAAACACAGTTCAAAAATCAGAGTTAATTAAAACTTTCACGGAATAATTTAAAACTTCAAACATCACATTACAAAACCTTCATTCTTGTCTTAACATACAAATTGTCTTTTCATAAGTAATTAATTAAAACAGTCATAACACTTCATTATTGATGCCAGTCTCTTTAGTCCATACCCTGTGTCCCACCTTAAGCCAGCTGCCTCGACCTATTTGCCTGCGTGCATACTAAAAGTCAGCTACGCTGAGTGAGTTCTAGTTGATCATTTAACATACAATACTTTCATACCCTTACTCATACGCATCCGAAGATACGTATTCATACCTTATTTACTCTTACTTCTTTCATACAAACTTTATATACATGCACACGCGCTTACATACTTTCTTTTATAAGGCCTTGTAATTTATCTTAGGCTATTCTATCTCTACCATCACAGATATTATTAGGGTCTAGTCCCTTCTGTCTCAGATATTATCAGGGTCTGCTCCCTTCTGTCTCAGATATTATTAGGGTCTGGTCCCTTTGTCTCCAATAACCATACCTGTCACGTCACTCGATTATACATTCATATTCATTCATGCATACTTTACATATCTTCTGGTCATGTATATATGTATATGTACATATTCATTGGTATAAACATTCCATAATAACATTCAATACTTAGTCATACATATATCATACACATATCATACACTTACCACTTAAGTTAAGTGTATTAACATCTATCACAAAGGAGTATACACACAGCCCCAAAAACATAACGGATAAAGGGGCTAGAAACTCAACTGAAGTCGGTTTCTCTCGCCGTTAATAGTAATGCCCTTCTTTAGCTGTGTACGGATAACTGTATAACGCATTACGAGTGTCAAACACCAAAGTAGGGTTACCGGGAACATGGCCTTACAAGTTGGTATCAGAGCATAAGTTCGAGAGAATAAGCGTCCTTCATGCTTAAACTCGGACGGAGAATGGGACCTAAGGAAGAAAAGAAAGAAGATGCCAGTCCAAGAATGCCATGTGTCTCCCAAGCAAGCTTAGAAAAGCGATCACCTTGTGTAAGTTGATCCTGTGAATAGTAGAGAATGAGTAAGAAAGCTAACATAATAACTATATATAGAAATGCTTGTTATGCGACGATGTGAAATGTACGATTGTCTAATTGTTATAAGTAGAACCTAGCACAAGTGGACTCACAAAGGGAAGTGTAAAGAACATGGAGAGTAACGTGATCAGCTAATCACAACTGGCCACTGTTATTACCTGTTAGCCTTACTATCCTCGTACTAAATATTTCCTATAGTGACGACGTTTGTGTTTTCCTATAGAATTCGAATGGCTGGTACTAAGAAAACTGCTGGGCAAAGAGAAAGTTCGAGACGCCGTGGTAGGCCACGTGCTACCCAAGTAGTTCCCGAGCAACGGATTATCAAGTCTGACGAAGACAGAAGCGTGACGGTGCGAGGCGAAGGGAATCAGCTTGACCCGGCGATTCAAGCTGCTATTACTTAAGCAGTAGCTGCTGCACTGCAGCATCTCCAACAGGAAAGGCCAACTGGGAGTCGTGCGGGAACTGTTGAGGAGATTGGAGAGGGTAGTAAAAAGGACGAAGAGGCTGAGAAAGAGGGATCAAGTGAAGGTGGGTCTGTGAAGGCCAATGATGGTAGGAAAGGCCGATGTGGGTGTAGCTACAGGTTGTTTAAGGGTTGTGACCCGCCAAAGTTTTCTGGTACAGGGGATGCGTTCCTGTGGGAGAAGAAGCCATGCTATACTTGTGGGAAGATGCACGGTGGTGAATGCAAGTGGGGGAAGGGTGCTGACGTTTGTCGCAAGTGTGGGAAAGTCCATGGCGGTGAGTGTAGGTTGGGATTGAATGCGTGTTACAGATGTGGGAAGGTGGGGCATTATGCTCCAGATTGTAATGCCAAGCCCGCTTGCTACCAGTGCGGCAAGACGGGTCATATGGCAAGAGAGTGTACTGAAGGTGAAGCTGGGGGAAGCGGTAAGAAGGATGCTGAGCAGACTAGGCCAAGGACCAGAACCTACATGTTGACACAAGAACAAGCCAAACAAATCCCAGATGTCGTGACAGGTACATTTTGTAAACGGTATTTCAGCTTCCGTATTGTTTGACTCAGGTGCGACCAGGAGTTTTGTAGCTACCCAGTTTTGTAAGACAGCTAAGATGAAATGTTGTCGTGTGCCTGAAACTTTTATTGTAGAAACCGCTATTGAGACCTCAGTTAAAATTATGAGATTGGTTAAGAATTGTAAGTTAGAATTGGAAGGACACGAATTCCCTGCTACCATGTACGTTTTAACCATAGGAGGATTCGATGTAGTATTGGGGATGGATTGGCTGTCTGAATTTGAAGCTCAGATAGTGTGCAGGAGTAAATTAGTAAGATTGAATTCTTCGGATGGTCGTTCAGTAACGGTTTATGGTGATAGAGAAAGTACCGGGCTTAACGTCATTTCGATGATAAAAGCCGAAGGTTTGTTAAGGCGAGCGTGCAGTGCCTACCTGGCGTATGTTGTCAAAGCTACGACCGAGACGAGGGAAGTGAAAGACGTTCCTGTAGTGTGTGACTACTCGGAAGTATTTCCTGAGGACCTTCCGGGGTTACCACCGGAGCGAGAAGTGGAATTCCAGATAGAATTGATACCAGGAGCACAGCCCGTCGTGAAAGCACCTTACCGTTTGGCGCCGTCAGAGATGAAGGAATTGATCTCCCAACTGCAAGAACTCCTCGAAAAGGGTTTCATAAGGCCGGGTGTTTCATCGTGGGGCGTGCCGGTGTTATTCGTTAAGAAGAAAGATGGGAGTATGAGAATGTGCATCGACTACTGGGAGTTGAATAAGCTTACCGTGAAGAATAGATATCTGTTGCCCCTGATTGATGATTTGTTTGATCAGTTGCAAGGTGCTAGTTGGTTCTCGCGAATAGACCTCAGATCGGGTTACCATCAACTGAAGGTGAAAGAGGCAGACATCCCTAAGACAGCATTTCGGACGCGGTACGGACACTACGAGTTCCTTGTGATGTCGTTTGGTCTAACCAACACTCCCGCGGCATTTATGGACATGATGAACAGGGTATGTCGGCCGATGTTAGACAAGACGGTTATCGTTTTCATTGACGATATATTAACTTATTCAAAGACCGAGTCTGACCATGCTGAGCACCTGAGGGAAGTATTGGAAGTTTTGAAGAAGGAGAAATTGTATGCAAAGTTCTCAAAGTGCGCATTTTGGTTGCTAGAGGTGTAGTTCCTAGGTCATATAATCAATTCAGAGGGGATTACTATGGACCCAGCCAAGATCGAAGCGATAAAGAATTGGAAGACTCCGCGAAACCTGACCGAGATACGCAGTTTCCTAGGGTTAGCTGGCTATTATAGGAGATTCATTCCAGGCTTCTCTAAGATAGCCGCACTGTTGACAGGTATGACCCAAAGGACTGTGGTGTTCGATTGAGGCGTTTGAAGAACTAAAGAAGAGGCTCACGCAAGCTCTAATCCTTGTTCTGCCCGATGGAGAAGAAGATTTGGTAGTTTGCACTGATGCTTCATATCAGGGGTTAGGTTGCTTGTTGATGCAAAGAGGGAAGGTCATAGATTACGCGTCTAGGCAATTAAAAGTTCACGAATGTACGTACCCGACGCATGACCTAGAGCTAGCCGCTGTAGTACATGCTCTTAAGATCTGGAGACACTACTTGTATGGTACCAAGTGTACTATATACACGGACCACAAGAGTTTGAAATACTTCTTAGAGCAGAAAGAGCTGAACATGAGGCAGAGAAGGTGGTTAGAACTGATAAAGGATTATGACTGTGATATCAAGTATTACTCGGGAAAGGCTAATGTGGTTGCTGACGCCTTGAGCCGGAAGAACGCAGAAGTTATCGCGATAGTAAAGTCTTATAAGCTGATAATCAACTCAGATTTCTTTGAAAAGATCAGCAAGGTTCAGTCGGAAGTGTTGGTAGATGAAGTGTTGATGAAGAAAGAAGGGATTTTTGGCCAGCAGAATGGGTTGATAAATAATACTCACGGTGTAAAGACCAGGTTTGACCGAATGTGGATCCCATGACATGGGAAACTTAGAGGTCGAATCGTAGATGAGGCCCATAAGTCCCGTTACTCGATTCATCCAGGATCCACCAAGATGTATCAAGACTTGAAGAAAGACTACTGGTGGCCGGGTATGAAGAATGAAGTAGTAGATTATGTCAGTAAGTGTTTAACCTGCCTACAGGTTAAGGCCGAACACCAGAAACCGTATGGAAAGATGTAGCCCTTGGAGATACCGGAATGGAAATGGGAACACATCACCATGGATTTCATAACTAAGCTACCGCGCACAGCTAGGGATCATGATACCATATGGGTGATTGTGGACCGTTTGACTAAGAGTGCTCACTTTCTGCCTATACGGGAGGCTATCTCATCAGAAACGTTGGCAAACATGCTCATAAAAGAAGTGGTTACAAAGCATGGATTGCCGTTGTCGATTGTGTCAGACAGGGATACCCGTTTTACTTCAAGATCCTGGAAGAAATTCCACGAAGCTATGGGAACAAGACTAAACATCAGCACGACGTATCATCCTCAAACAGATGGGCAGTCTGAAAGGACTATCCAAACCCTTGAGGATATGCTACGTGCTTGTGTGTTAGATTTTGGGGGAAGCTGGGATGATCATCTGCACTTGGCAGAATTCTCATACAACAACAGTTATCATTCAAGTATCGGCATGCCTCCTTTCGTAATGCTGTATGGAAGACGTTGTAGAACTCCTGTATGTTGGGGAGAGATTGGTCAAAAGGAGATTGGAAGTTTGGAAGTGGTGCAAGAAACCTCTTCGAAATTTTATCAGATTAAGGCCAGGATGAAAGCTGCTGAAGACCGCCAGAAGGCATATGCGGATAAGCGGAGACGGCCCATTGAGTTTGATGTTGGAGACCACGTGATGCTTAAGGTCTCGCCCTGGAAGGGGATCATTTGTTTCAGAAAGAGAGGAAAGTTGAGTCCGAGATACATTGGACCGTTCAAGATCGTGGCCTGTGTGGGCGAAGTGGCTTACAAGCTTGATCTACCTGACGAGCTAGAAGGAATTCACTCTACCTTTCATGTTTCTCACTTGTGAAAATGTCTAGCTGACGACACATCCCATGTGCCACTGCTGGACATCGAGGTGGACGAACAGCTAAACTATGTAGAGCAGCCAATCGATATAGTCGACCGCAAGGAGAAGCAGCTTCGTCGTAAGGTTATTCCCCTAGTGAAAGTGATATGGAAGCACCGTAAGGGAAAGGATGCCACCTGGGAAGTTGAAGAAGAGAGGCGCAAATTTTACCCTGATTTGTTTAAGTAATAGTTTGGTTTCGAGGACGAAACCTCTTTTAAGGAGGTAGACTTGTAACATCCAACTTTTGTTAAGCATTTAATAACAGAAAGTTTTGTTAATAGTTGTGTGTCGTTAAATTAATCGTGTGTTACGTATTTGAGAGTTGGAAGTGTGAGTGAGTGGTGGGACCCATGAAACCCCTATATATATAGACCAACCACTTCTTTTCTTTCTTCCCTTTCCTCTCAAAACACACAAACACACACACACACTCAAGAAACACACACACTCACTCTCTCTCAAGACCCGAATCCATTCTGGAATTAAATTGAGGAAGAGTTTGGTGATTCAAGTGTCTTCAACTGACAAGAATCACGTCCAGATCCTCGAGTTGTCAACATCTGAACTCGAACCCGCAAGCAAAAGGTGGGTTTTAGTTTAAAATGGTTAAGTTTTATGGTTAGAATCGGCATGCAAACAAATATAATGATAGATCGGGTTGTGAAATGTAAGAAAAATATAAACTTGGTAAGTTATAGCCTCTCGGGTGCACTTTGTGATAAAAAGGTGGTGTTTAGACTTTGAGAGATGGGTTCAGGATCAGGTGCATGTGGTCAGAATGTGTCAAAAGTTGGGAAAGAGTAAAATCAGGTCCTAAGGAAGAGCCACGAAGTAAAATGGCTTTAAAATGGTAAAAAACGAAGAAAGGAAGGCATTTCGCTTCGCTCAGCCTTGAGAAGAGAAACAGGCATTTCGCTTCGCTCAGCCATGCGAAGCGAAACGCTTCCATGCGAAGCGAAGCAGTTTCATACGAAGCGAAACGCTTCCATACGAAGCGAAGCAGTTTCATGCGAAGTGAAATTTCATGCATGCGAAGCGAAATTCTTCCGTGTGAAATTTTATAAAATTCATTTTCTGATGCATTTTTTGTTAATGGACTGTTAATGAAAATAAAATTTTACCGAGCTGACCGGTCAGCTCAACCCCAGCCAGGGGCGCTGCCCCTTGGACCCTGCTAGGGGCTACCGCCCCTAGACCACGCTACCAGGGGCGCTGCCCCCAAACCCCCGTTAGTGGAGGGTGTCATTGACTTAGATGTAAGAAGTAGTAGTAATGGATATTTGACACTCGTAATGCGTTATACAGTTAGCCGTGCACAGCTAAAGAAGGGCATTACTATTAATGGCGAGAGAAACCGACTTCAGGTGAGTTTCTAGCCCCTTTATCCGTTATGTTTTTGGGGCTGTGTGCATACTCCTTTGTGATAGATGTTAATACACTTAACTTAAGTGGTAAGTGTATGATATGTGTATGATATATGTATGACTAAGTATTGAATGTTATTATGGAATGTTTATACCAATGAATATGTACATATACATATATACATGACCAAAAGATATGTAAAGTATGCATGAATGAAAATGAATGTATGATCGAGTGACGTGACAGGTATGGTTATTGGAGACAAAGGGACCAGACCCTAATAATATCTGAGACAGAAGGGACCAGACCCTGATAATATCTGAGACAGAAGGGACCAGACCCTAATAATATCTTAGACAGAAGGGACCAGACCCTAATAATTTCTGTGATGGTAGAGAGAGAATAGCCTATGGTAAATTACAAGGCCTTATAAAAGAAAGTATGTAAGCGCGTGTGCATGTATATAAAGTTTGAATGAAAGAAGTAAGAGTGAATAAGGTATGAATACGTATCTTCAGATGCGTATGAGTAAGGGTATGAAAGTATTGTATGTTAAATGATCAACTAGAACTCACTCAGCGTAGCTGACTTTTAGTATACACGCAGGCAAATAGGTCGAGGCAGCTACCTTAAGGTGGGACACAGGGCATGGACTGAAGAGACTGGCATCAATGATGAAGTGTTATGACTGTTTTAATTAATTACTTATGAAAAGACAATTTGTATGTTAAGACAAGAATGAATGTTTTGTAATGTGATGTTTGAAGTTTTAAATTATTCCGCAAAAGTTTTAATTAACTCTGATTTTAGAACTGTGTTTATGAGTAAATCCAACACCAAAGTAGGGTTACTGGGAACGGGGCCTTACAAAAGACCTCATGTAATGGTCAACTGTTAAACCAATCCGAGGAAGACGATTGGGATTTCCTTGAGTTTATGTGTGAGGATTCTATGTCTGAGGCATCTGCTGAAAGAAGGAGAAAACACTCGACTACCCGATCAGTAAAATTAGCATCGAGTGGATATGAAAGAATAGGAGTGTTGGAACGGGAGTTAGCTGTCTACAGAAGAGATAAGAATAAGGAGGTTGGTAAAGTCGGAGTAAAATTCCTGGTTTGTGAAGACTGTGGGGAACTTGGGCACAAGGCAGAAAATTGCCCCGAGTATGATGATGAGGAACACGAAGAGGTTAACTATGCATACGGGGATTCCAAGGTCCAAGGGTTTAACTCAAACACATATCACCCCGGCTTGAGGAGCCACTCGAATTTCAGATACGAGAACGCGAACACTCAGTCAACCCCTAACTTTCATGGGTCTAGCTAGAACAGACTATAGGGCAATTACCACCAAGGCGGTTATCAGCAGGGTTTATATAATCAGAACAGCAATCAGGGTTATAACAGAGATGGATACCGAGGTAATAGTTCATTGAGTGGCCAAAATCAGTACCAACAGAAAGGATGCTCGGGTAATTTAGATGAGTTTGTGCACTCGAGTTTGGATGCTTTTGTCACACCCGGCCCTGAGCGGCGGAAACAGCCGGGCGCGCGCGAGTGGGGATTGATAATTAAGCACGGGCCATTGCAAACATTCAAAGTAAGATTTTCATTGCGCATGAAATGTTTAATACAAATACATTACATTGTTTAAAAATTACATAAAAACATCCAAGTATAAAAACTGTTGAAGATTTCCACGCCGTATCCCCTTGCGCGGCGGAAACAACCACGCGCATCGAAGGGATAGAACTAAAATCTTCCAAAAAGCTAGTTTTAGATGTTCAGCGTGAGGTGCTCTAAGTGTGACTCCATGCGCTACCTAGTTATCTCCTGAAAGACACGTAAAAACATTTGAATCAGTATAAACTGAGTGAGTTCACAAGTTTTAGTAACTTGATAAATCGTATTGCATCATAATCTTGATAAAAATCATTCTGAAACATAATTCTGATAGCATCATTAAAACACATGCTTGGTAAAACATAGTTCTATCAACACATTCTGATAAAATCGTCCCGCGGGTTACGCGCGAACATTTCTGGGAACTGTGCTCGTCTGTGTAAGTGGCGCTGCCACTACGAGCGAAACAAGTAATACCGTCCCGCGGGTTACGCGCGGACACATCTGAAAAACCGTGCTCGTCTGTGTAAGTGGCGCTGCCACTACGAGCGAATAATACCGTCCCGCGGGTTACGCGCAGACGTTGTGCCGGAAAACAAGGCGCTCGTCCATGCAAAGAGGCGCGACCCCTACGAGCGGGCTCAAACCCATAGTACTGCCCCATGACCATACTAGGCACTCGTCCATGCAAAGAGGTGCGACCCCTACGAGTGGGTGGATCAAACCAGCAGTCCCTACCCTTAGAGTTCCAATGGTAAAGTGATCACTTACTCGAATTCTGGCGCACATACATCGTAAACCATAGATAACCGTTTGCATTGCTCATCATGAAACATAATTTAAACACAATCGTTTGCATAACTTGTAAGTATAACATGATAAATCGTAATTTAAGTACGTGTCCCTCGCCCCGAAAACAGTTTAAAAACAGTGAAAATAGTGAAAAATAGGGGCTGTGAGACTCACCTGTGGTTCTTGTTAAGGGATTAATCGAGATTCGGGTTTTCTTGGTGTTGGCCTCGGAATTGAAGGTCTAGAATGCGATTAAATAACAAGAAGTATATATATTAAGATCAAGAATTAGGAGAATATAAGGGTTGGAAAGCAGATCTCAAGGTTATATTCTTGGCTTACCTGGTAACAGGATCGGAAACGAAAACAACGGATGCTTGGGAGATGATTAGTGCAAGTTGCAGTTCTTAAGAGAGAAGTTTGAAGTGTGTTTTGGGTGATAGTTTAGGTTACATATTTATAGGCAAACTCAAGGGAACACAATCCCTTGCTTTAGGGGATTGTAATCTTTTCATATCTAGGTGTAATGATGATAAGGTATGGAAATTATTATTATTTATTTAAAAGTGGAGTAGTGGATAAAAGATTTTGATTTGATTTGGTCAGGACATGCAGGTCTGGGGTTGGTGAGAATAGGGTGGCTGACAGTTGACTTTTCATGTTACAGTGTGCTTTTTCAGGTACTTTTGTCCGTGTACAGTAAAAAGTGGAAAATCTCTGAAACACGCTACTGTTTCCTTTTTGGGCGGGAGTAATCTCCTTACGTCTGGAGAATAGACTAAGTGTTCTGTGCGTATCACTTTGTGCGCATAGCTTTCTGCGTGAAGGACATTTCTTTGCTGCGGGTAGGTGCGTAACCTTCTCGCAGTTAGGACATTGAGTTTCATTTGTAGATTCTCCAGGTGGTCTTGGTATTTCAACATAGTGATCAGTTATGTTGAAGTCAATTCCATCTTGGAGCTTCAGACAAACTAGCTCTCAATGTTCCCGCCATGCGGGGAGGTTAGTTCCCTTCCGCACGCGCATAAACGATTTAGGATGCACCCGCCTTAGCATCATGCGGGATGGTCAACCCATTAGACAACATAACGTTAAGGTACATGAAAACATAAAGCCAAAACATTCGCGCATGGCGCATATAACATATGCCCACGCTGGTTCTTAACATGGCGCGCTCGCGCAGGGCGCACATAACAAATGCACGCGCTGATTCTAATATGGCGCGCTCGCGTAGGGCGCACATAACAAATGCACGCGCTGATTCTAATATGGCGCGCTCGCGCAGGGCGCATATAACAATTACCTAATATTTAGGTTGATTACTTGGTTTAAGGGATTGGGAATTTACCGGGTGTCACATTCTCTCCCTGTTAAGCAAATTTCGTCCCGAAATTTAGGAGATGTTGCTGGCAGAAGCCATGCTCTGAAAGAGGTGTGGGTATTTCTTGCGTATTTGATCTTCTCTTTCCCAAGTGAATTCAGGCCCACGCCTTGATTTCCATTGAACCTTTACTAACTTGATTTTGCTTCTGCGCAACTTTTGTTCTTTCCAACCGGTTACTGCTATAGGTTCTTCTACGAAGTGCAGCTGTTTGTCGATGTGAATTTCTTCCAACGGCAAAATCAACGTTTCGTTAGATAAGCACTTTTTGAGATTGGACACATGAAACGTATCATGAACTCCACTGAGTTCGGTGGGTAAACGGAGTTTATAAGCAACCGGACCGATCCTTTCCAGGATCTCAAATGGTCCAATGTAGCGCGGATTCAACTTTCCTCGCTTGCCGAAACGGGGGACTCCTTTCCATGGAGAGACTTTCAAAAGTACTCTATCCCCTACTTGAAACTCCAACGGTTTCCTTCGCACATCTGCGTAGCTCTTCTGTCTGTCGCGCGCTGTCTTAAGGCGATCCCGTATCTGAAAAATCTTGTCTGTTGTTTCTTGGATCAATTCTGGACCAGTCATTTGCTTGTCACCCACTTCAGCCCAGCACAGTGGGGATCTACACTTGCGCCCATACAAAGCTTCAAACGGCGCAGCCTTGAGGCTTGTGTGATAGCTGTTGTTGTAAGAAAATTCAACCAATGGGAGATGAGTATCCCAGCTACCTCCGAAATCGATCGCGCACGCGCGTAGCATATCTTCCAATGTCTGGATTGTTCGCTCGCTTTGCCCATCCGTTTGAGGATGATAAGCTGAACTCATATCAAGGCGAGTACCTAGAGCTCCTTGTAACGATCTCCAAAACCTTGATGTGAACCGACTATCTCTATCAGAAATGATGGACACTGGGACTCCAGGTTTTGAAACTACTTCTCGAATATACAATCGGGCTAACTTTTCCATCTTATCGGTTTCCTTGATCGGCAGGAAGTGCGCTGACTTAGTTAGCCGATCCACAATAACCCAGATCGTGTCGTAACCCCCAGGTGTCCTTGGCAATTTGGTGATGAAGTCCATAGAGATTTGTTCCCACTTCCACATGGGAATTTCTGGCTGTTGAAGCAACCCTGATGGTTTCTGGTATTCAGCCTTTACCTTCGAACACGTCAGGCACTTACTGACATACGTCGCGATGGCGCCTTTAAGATTGGGCCACCAATACAGCGCTTTAACATCTTGGTACATCTTGTCTGCGCCAGGATGTACGGAATACCGCGTCTTGTGAGCTTCGTTTAATACTTGCTCGCGCAATCCTCCCTTGAGAGGGACCCATATGCGGTTAGCAAAATACCGAGTGTCGTTCTCTTTGAGCTCCAAATCCTTAATCATACCCCCAAGGGATTCGTTTTTAACAAACTCTGGTTTCAAGGCTTCTTGCTGAGCATCTCGGATGCGGGTAGAGAGATCTGCGCGAATGGTCAACCTTAGAGCCTTGACTCGTAGCCTTTTTATTCGCTCCTTCCTACTTAGCGCATCTGCTACCACATTCGCCTTTCCAGGGTGGTACTTAATTTCACAATCATAATCATTCAACAACTCCACCCATCTTCGTTGCCTCATGTTTAAATCCTTTTGATCAAATATATGTTGAAGGCTCTTGTGATCCGTAAAGATTATACACTTTGTACCATAGAGGTAATGGCGCCAAATCTTTAGCGCGAAGACAACCGCTCCAAGTTCCAGATCATGCGTTGTGTAGTTCTTTTCATTGGTCTTGAGTTGGCGCGAGGCATACGCTATGACTTTGTCTCGCTGCATAAGGACACATCCGAGTCCCTGATGTGAAGCGTCGCAGTAAACGACGATGTCATCCGTCCCCTCGGGTAAAGACAAAATTGGCGCACTACATAATTTCTGTTTTAACATTTGAAATGCCGCTTCCTGATTTTCGCCCCAAACAAACTTCTTGTCTTTCTGAGTTAGCGCGGTCAGTGGTTGAGCTATCTTGGAGAAGTTCTCAATGAAGCGTCGATAGTAGCCAGCTAGTCCTAGGAATTGCCTCACCTCAGTTGGGGTTTTTGGCGCTTCCCAGTTTTCGATGGCCTTGACTTTGGAAGGATCAACGTGTATTCCTTTCTCGTTTACAACGTGACCGAGAAAATGAACTTCTCTAAGCCAAAACTCGCACTTGGAAAACTTCGCATACAACTTTTCTTTCCTCAACAATTCCAAAATCAATCTCAGGTGTTGATCATGCTCGGCCTTGGTCCGAGAGTAAATCAGAATATCATCTATAAACACAATCACAAACTTGTCCAAGTATGGTTTGCACACGCGGTTCATCAGATCCATGAACACAGCCGGCGCATTAGTTAGCCCGAAAGGCATCACTAAGAACTCATAATGGCCGTATCTAGTTCGGAAGGCTGTTTTCGGCACATCTTCCTCATGGACCCTAAGTTGGTGGTATCCTGACCGTAGATCTATCTTCGAATAATAACTGGATCCCTGCAACTGGTCAAATAAGTCGTCAATCCTCGGTAAGGGGTACCGATTCTTGACTGTCAGCTTGTTCAGCTCCCTATAGTCAATACACATCCGGAAAGAACCATCCTTCTTCTTAACAAACAGTACTGGAGCTCCCCAAGGTGAAAAGCTTGGGCGTATGAAACCCTTATCCAATAGTTCCTGTAACTGATTGGATAGCTCTTGCATCTCAGATGGAGCTAATCGATAAGGCGCTCGAGCTACTGGCGCAGCTCCTGGGACTAAATCAATACGAAATTCGACTTGTCGCGGCGGCGGTAATCCGGGCAAATCTTCAGGGAAAACTTCTGGAAATTCGCGCACTACTGGTAAGTCTTCAATTCTTCGCTCATCTCCTTTCTTCTCTACTACATGCGCCAGGAAGGCGTAGCACCCTTTCCTTAGGCACTTGCACGCTTTTAGGCACGAAATTAGTTTCGTCGCAACTCCCCTTCTTTCCCCTTGAATCACCAAGGTTTCTCCGTTCAACAGTGGGACCCGAACCTGCTTCTCATGGCAAATAACTTCCGCGTGGTTCTCGACTAACCAATCCATACCTACCACAATGTCAAAACTTCCCAAGTCTATTGGCAACAAATTAATATTGAACCCGTGACCTCCCATGACTATTACACATTGTTCAGTTCTTTCGTTCGCGCATAACTGCCTACCATTGGCTAGTTCTATAGTATAAGGCGTGTCTAGCCTACTGCTTGCTAGGCCTAGGGAGTTTTTAAACTCAGCGGATATAAAACTTAGGTCAGCGCCAGTATCAAATAAAACAGATGCAAAATGGCCGTTAAGCAAAAACGTACCGGTTACCACATTCGGCTCTTCTTTAGCTTCGCCCGCGCCGATCACAAAAGCTCTCCCGCGAGCTTGGTTTCCCTTTTGCGGGCAATCCCGACTAAAATGCCCTGGCTTCCCGCATGCGTAGCAGTTGTCGCTCGCTCCAGCTTCTCTGACACGGCAATTCATCGTCTTGTGCCCTGGTCTGCCACATTTGGCACATTCGATTCTTGCGCATTCACCCTCGTGGTGATACTTGCATTTGTTGCACCATGGGCGAGGCCCGCTGTATCCTTTCCTTGATGGCTCCGCGGCTTGGATCGCGTAAGCCCTTACGCTCTCCTGCTTCTTGAACGGTGGTTGCTTGGAGTCGGACCCTCGGTGGTGAGAGTTCCACTTCCTCTTGGGATCAGAGGTTCGCTGCTTGATTCTGCGCGTAGTTAACATACCCGCACGGATCGTATCCCTTGTAAGGGTGATGGCCCGCGCTACCGCCTCATCAAAGGTTGGAGGCGCTGCGGCGTTGAGCGGAACCCTAACAACAGGAGGTAACCCAAAGATATACCTCTCGATCTTCTTTTCCTCCGAGTTTGCCATGTCTGGCACCAACTGGCAAAGCTCGTTGAACCGGTTGTTGTAGGCGTCGATATCCGTTCCTACCATGGTGTGGTTCCAGAATTCCTGCTGCAGACTCTGGATTTCTGCGCGAGAGCAGAACTTTCTCATCATCATCTCCTTCAGCTCCTCCCAGGTTTTGTGAAGAGCAACTTCTCGCCCCAAGGTCTTCACTTGAAGCTTCCACCAAGATGAAGCTGCTTCTTGGAACATGCAGGTCGCGTAAAGGACCTTCTGGTTCTCACTACATCCGCTAATGGAGAGAACTGTCTCCATCTTGTCAATCCAGTTGTAAAGCCCAATGGCCCCTTCGGTACCCTTGAATGGCCAAGGCTTACAGGCCATGAATGTCTTGTAGGAGCATCCTTTGTCCAAGGCTCCTGATTCGGGTTCTGGGGTCTCATTCTGACGACCCTGACTTGATTCGGCCTTGCTGGCCTCATGTGTCGCGATCGCTTGCGCGATTATTTCCGCGAGTTCCTCGGGTGTCATGGTAATTCCCTTGGCTTTAGTTGGAGGCATTCTCGGTTTAAAAGAGAATGAAAATATATTAAACTTAGCGCATTTACTCTGAGCACATAATGTTCTTTATCTTTATTCACTAGACACTGTGTGACCCGTGTTCCTAAGTGTGTGTATAGTTTCTTTTGAAAATATTTTCTTTGAAAAATATTTCATGCGATTCCCCAACGGTTATAGTCTAGGTTAAAACTTCTTTTCCTAGTTCGCTATAACCAGTGCTCTGATACCAATCTGTCACACCCGGCCCTGAGCGGCGGAAACAGCCGGGCGCGCGCGAGTGGGGATTGATAATTAAGCACGGGCCATTGCAAACATTCAAAGTAAGATTTTCATTGCGCATGAAATGTTTAATACAAATACATTACATTGTTTAAAAATTACATAAAAACATCCAAGTATAAAAACTGTTGAAGATTTCCACGCCGTATCCCCTTGCGCGGCGGAAACAACCACGCGCATCGAAGGGATAGAACTAAAATCTTCCAAAAAGCTAGTTTTAGATGTTCAGCGTGAGGTGCTCTAAGTGTGACTCCATGCGCTACCTAGTTATCTCCTGAAAGACACGTAAAAACATTTGAATCAGTATAAACTGAGTGAGTTCACAAGTTTTAGTAACTTGATAAATCGTATTGCATCATAATCTTGATAAAAATCATTCTGAAACATAATTCTGATAGCATCATTAAAACACATGCTTGGTAAAACATAGTTCTATCAACACATTCTGATAAAATCGTCCCGCGGGTTACGCGCGAACATTTCTGGGAACTGTGCTCGTCTGTGTAAGTGGCGCTGCCACTACGAGCGAAACAAGTAATACCGTCCCGCGGGTTACGCGCGGACACATCTGAAAAACCGTGCTCGTCTGTGTAAGTGGCGCTGCCACTACGAGCGAATAATACCGTCCCGCGGGTTACGCGCAGACGTTGTGCCGGAAAACAAGGCGCTCGTCCATGCAAAGAGGCGCGACCCCTACGAGCGGGCTCAAACCCATAGTACTGCCCCATGACCATACTAGGCACTCGTCCATGCAAAGAGGTGCGACCCCTACGAGTGGGTGGATCAAACCAGCAGTCCCTACCCTTAGAGTTCCAATGGTAAAGTGATCACTTACTCGAATTCTGGCGCACATACATCGTAAACCATAGATAACCGTTTGCATTGCTCATCATGAAACATAATTTAAACACAATCGTTTGCATAACTTGTAAGTATAACATGATAAATCGTAATTTAAGTACGTGTCCCTCGCCCCGAAAACAGTTTAAAAACAGTGAAAATAGTGAAAAATAGGGGCTGTGAGACTCACCTGTGGTTCTTGTTAAGGGATTAATCGAGATTCGGGTTTTCTTGGTGTTGGCCTCGGAATTGAAGGTCTAGAATGCGATTAAATAACAAGAAGTATATATATTAAGATCAAGAATTAGGAGAATATAAGGGTTGGAAAGCAGATCTCAAGGTTATATTCTTGGCTTACCTGGTAACAGGATCGGAAACGAAAACAACGGATGCTTGGGAGATGATTAGTGCAAGTTGCAGTTCTTAAGAGAGAAGTTTGAAGTGTGTTTTGGGTGATAGTTTAGGTTACATATTTATAGGCAAACTCAAGGGAACACAATCCCTTGCTTTAGGGGATTGTAATCTTTTCATATCTAGGTGTAATGATGATAAGGTATGGAAATTATTATTATTTATTTAAAAGTGGAGTAGTGGATAAAAGATTTTGATTTGATTTGGTCAGGACATGCAGGTCTGGGGTTGGTGAGAATAGGGTGGCTGACAGTTGACTTTTCATGTTACAGTGTGCTTTTTCAGGTACTTTTGTCCGTGTACAGTAAAAAGTGGAAAATCTCTGAAACACGCTACTGTTTCCTTTTTGGGCGGGAGTAATCTCCTTACGTCTGGAGAATAGACTAAGTGTTCTGTGCGTATCACTTTGTGCGCATAGCTTTCTGCGTGAAGGACATTTCTTTGCTGCGGGTAGGTGCGTAACCTTCTCGCAGTTAGGACATTGAGTTTCATTTGTAGATTCTCCAGGTGGTCTTGGTATTTCAACATAGTGATCAGTTATGTTGAAGTCAATTCCATCTTGGAGCTTCAGACAAACTAGCTCTCAATGTTCCCGCCATGCGGGGAGGTTAGTTCCCTTCCGCACGCGCATAAACGATTTAGGATGCACCCGCCTTAGCATCATGCGGGATGGTCAACCCATTAGACAACATAACGTTAAGGTACATGAAAACATAAAGCCAAAACATTCGCGCATGGCGCATATAACATATGCCCACGCTGGTTCTTAACATGGCGCGCTCGCGCAGGGCGCACATAACAAATGCACGCGCTGATTCTAATATGGCGCGCTCGCGCAGGGCGCACATAACAAATGCACGCGCTGATTCTAATATGGCGCGCTCGAGCAGGGCGCATATAACAATTACCTAATATTTAGGTTGATTACTTGGTTTAAGGGATTGGGAATTTACCGGGTGTCACAGCTTTGCTGAAGTTAGTGACTGAAAATCAGAAGGATACTCAGAAACAGTTTGAGTTGTGAAATAAGACTTCAGAAGCAATGACGAAGCATATTAGTCAGCTCGTCTCAGGCATGGCAAAGTTGCAGAAAAGTGCGGGTCAGCTTCTGAGTGACACCACAATAAACTCGCAGCATTACACTTTGAGTTCAAAGAAACACATTAACCAAGTTAGTACTTTAAGAAGAGGGAAAATTTATGATAACAAAGTTAGGATTCCACCACCATTGGTTGAGGAGATGGTGGAAGAATTTGATGAAAATGTCATTAGTGATGATGAACTAGAACCGGTTTATTTAAATGAGCCTAATAAAAATGAAAATAAAATTAACAAACTGGTTCTGAGAGATGTCACCATCGATCCTAAGGACAAGGGGAAGGCATCCAAAACCGTCCCCTATCCCGATGTAGGTGCCAACTAAGGCAAAGATAACAACTAAATGGGGCCCACATCAAGAGGAGATGTGGGAAATCTTTAAACATGTTAAAATTAATATTCCCATATTAGATGCTATAAAACACATTCCCGCCTATGCTAAGTATCTGAAAGACTTGTATATACACATAAGAGGAAACATTAGATTCTTAAACAGATTGACTTAACCGATAACGTGAGTGCAATTTTTTCAGTTGCTCTTCCACCTCTGTTACCACCACGGTTGGTCTAGGTGACCAGACATCTAAACTTCCCCGAGGATACTGAATGATGCGATAGTTAAGGTGAAAGATTTTTATTACGCGTTTGACTTTTTGGTTCTTGAGTATGTTTCAGGTGAAAGAACCAAACAGCCCACGGTTATACTCGGTAGGCCATTTCTGGCCACCACAAATGCCAAAATTGATTGCAAAACGGTTGACAAGGTATTTGATAACCGTAAGCTTAGGTTGAATGTTTTCACACATATAAATGATTATTCGATCAATGACGACTGCTTTATGGCTGATCGATGACGAGTGCATTCCGTTATACTATTCTATCGTGGATACGAACGGCACAACAGAGACGTACTTTATATTGATAGGTTATAGGTGGAAACTGAAAAGCAACTGGAGGAGGAAGAAAGGAAGCCGTAGGTTGCAGCTTTGAGAGGAGATCGACCACCATGGTCGGGTAAGGTGGAGCCACTACTTGAGAAGATCGATACCGGGTTAAAACTGTCATTGCTTGAATCACCGAAAGTCGAGATGATGGAACTGCCAAAGCATTTAAAATATGCTTTTCTTGGTAAGAATGAAACTTTACCTGTTATTATCGCTTCTAATTTATCTTTTGAGCAGGAAAGTGCTCTACTCTAGGCGTTGGTTGTAAATTAGGAGGTGATCTAGTGGACCATTGCGGATCTGAAAAGGATTAGTCCCTCTATTTTCGTGCATAAAATTCTCCCAGATCCGGATGTTAAGCCCGCACATGATGCTCAAAGGAGGTTGATCCCGAACATGAGAGAGGTGGTGAAGTGGCTTGATACAAGTATCATGTTTTCCATCTGTGACAGTACGTGGGTGAGCCCAACTCAGACTGTACCAATAAAGGTGGAGATCCAAGTCGTCCAAGACAACTCAGGTAATGAGGTATCCACCCAGCGGTAACCGGGTGGTGGATTTGTATTGATTTTCGGAAGCTAAATGCGGCTACATCTAAAGATCACTTCCCGCTTTCATTTATTGATCAGATTGTAGAGAAGCTATCAGGTTTGAAATTTTAATGTTTTCTAGACGGTTATTCAGGTTATAATCAGATAGCTATTCATCCTGAAGATCAGGAAAAGACCACAATTACTTGCTTGCATGGCACATTCGCATTTAGGCGAATTCCATTGGGCTATGTAAGGCCCCCTCCATCTTTCAAAGGTGTATGATGAGTATATTTTCAGATATGGTTGGGGAGTCTTTAGAAATCTTCATGGATGATTTCTCTACTTTTGGAACATCTTTTGAGTCATGTTTAAATCAGCTTGAAAATTTTGAAAAGATGTGTTGAAACGAATTTGGTGCTTAGTTGGGAGAAGAGCCATTTCATGGTCCAAGAGGGGATTGTTTTGGGCCATGCGGCGTCAAGTCATGGGATAGAGGTAGACCATGCTAAAGTGCAAGTTATTTCAACTCTACCTCAACCCACAAATGTCAAAGGCATTAGATCATTTTTTAGGCATGCCGGTTTTTATAGACGATTTATTAAGGGCTTTAGTGATATCACCAAACCTTTATGTAATATGTTATTAAAAGATGCCCCATTTGTGTTAGAACATAATGTCTATTGCTAGGGTCTTACATGTATTAGATATGATTGTATAGGGTTTAAAATGTAAAATGTATGATTTGTATGTTGAAGATAGCGCATAAGTCACAAGACCGCATAAGTTATGCGGCGTATATCTAATACGCCGTATAACATATACGGGCTTGGTGAGCTTCATGTTGTTTCCTATAAATAGGGGACTTATGTGTTATTGGGTAGACTTTTGGTCATTGCTAGAGTAAGAGAGTAGAGAGAGAAAGTTGCCTAAGTGTCATATCTTGTATCTTTGAAGTTATCAACGAAATACATGCTTAATGTTTACTTGTTGTGTTCAATCTCAATGGATTCCGCACATTAGGACACAAGATGTAACATCTAAAGATCCTAATTGTTGTCTACAACAGCACATCATCATCTTTCAAGTGGTATCAGAGCGTTATGGCTCGTTACTAGTTTGAATACTTCAAGTTTTCAAAGGTTTTCTCTCTAATTTCAAATTCCACCGTCAAAAGTCCTTCAAACTTTCACAAAACCTTCCTTACACGTCGTGACATGAAAGGCCCCGAACCCCGGGAACCCTACAGTTGGTATTCATACAAAACACTTGTAAAAATATTTAAACCTGAAAATAGTTCATTCCATTAAATCAACCAATTCAGAGTATAATTCAGCGGAAAACATAAATAAAACAAGTTCCCAAAACCTAGAAATTATGCCCAAAGCCAATTTAATTGTATTTAAATAAATGTTAAAAAAGAAAATGTTTATTAATATTGGAACATCCGACTAAGCATGCTCTCCACCGTCCAAGTAGCTTCGTGCACGTCCAAGCGGTAATGCATCCACCTCCTAACCTGAAACTCACACTAACATGCACACAGAGTCAGCTTGAGCTGAGTGAGTTCAAGTTTTAATAAATAACATCAATAATAATAATCATAATAGTCATTCCCAAAGGTTTTAAACTATAAAAGGGATACATCAGTTAGGCAATCATCTTCGATAAATATTCATCCTTATGTATATATACATATACAAAACCTACATATAAACATCCTTATAAGTGCATCCCTATATATATATATATATATATATATATATATATATATATATATATATATATATATACATCCAAGTAATAACATCAGGGTCGAGCAAACGTACTACCCAAACACGTAACATCTCATCAACGTATGCAAACACAAAGTAGGCATACGCAACATCTGTAGTCGAAACGACTACAACATCGCCAAATATAGGCCATACAATAATATATATATATATATATATATATATATATATATATATCTATAACATCCCAAGGCCTACCATATACTAGCAAGCCTATATAAAGTAGTTTAAACGTTTCATCAAGTAAAATCACTTAGGTGTGCATGCTATCCCAAAATCTTAAAAGAGTGAAAAGGGGGCATCATGAACTCACCTGACACAAGACACGTATTCACCCCGAGCTAGGAAACGCCTAAGCGATCCCAAAACTCAAACACCTATCGTTTTACATACAATCGTTACTATCGACATCGAAAGGACTCGTTTATCCTACGAGACGTTCTAACATGGTTCGAGTTACCTAAACCCTCGACCTCATCAAAGTAAACCACAACAGCCCCCCGAGGCCTCACATTCACCAAAACGACCCTTAGACACTCCCGGGAATAAAGAATTCCCAAATTACCCTCGGAAGCACTAGGTGATACCAATACGCGCGTTTAAGAGTCGTTTAGGCCATTAACATCCAACTCATCCCCGTGTGGTCCTAAAATGATAAAATCACAACCAACAAGTCCACACGACGCTACACGAGTTAAATGGGTCGGTAATTCGCAGGTACAACGCACCAACTACTCAATAAACGCCATTGCGCGTTGTACCGACCCGTTGGAGTAACCGACAAGCAATTTAGCCCCATAACTTATAAAAATGATTTTGCAACAGCCCGTACATCAAACCAAGTGTCCCCGAGCTGAATTGGTCGTTAATCACTTCAACACTCGCGTTAAACGCATCAAACTACAATTCTAGTCAACCGAACACTAACAATCTAACTACAACTAGTTGACCAATCTAACGAACACCAATGAACATGAATTTTAGGTATGATATACGGGACATACCTAGGAAGATTGTGGTGCAAAAACTCACTTCAAACAGCCTCAACAAGAACACAATTGAACATCCACCGGTTAAGCCTAAAACGAACCTATCGATCAATAACAAGTAGAACGTGCAGATTTTAGCATGCGAAGATGCATTTAATTACATAGGATAACCTTTGAAATAAATTATTAAATTTTTACCAGACTTTAATAAATTTCTTAGGGTTATAAAAATATTTTTATTATATTTTTCTAGTTGACACAAAAATTATAAAAATTCCTCCAATACAACAAGATACGTGCAGCTATTTCAGTGCGCAACAAAAGGGTTTTATTTTTATAAAATTCATTACCGAACCAAATTGGGTTTGATTCTTAACTCAAAATATTAAGTTCCAGAAGTGGAACCAACTAATTTGGAATTGTTGAAAAAGAGTTATGATGTCGGAAATACAGACCAGAATCTGTCATTCCGATTCAGCTTTGACACTTGATCTTATAAAATCATAAAAACCATTCAAATCTTGTCCAAAAATTACGTATTATACCTTTCTGGAAACTAGACTGAAAGTAGAACATCATGGAATCAAGAATCGATAAAAAAATGGATTATCATCGCGTTACAGGCCCTACAATAAACGTATTCGAATCTGGCAGCAAACTATTATCATCAAAACTCAACCCTAACGTGTTCGATAACGGGTTTAATGGCGAAAAAGACTTGCATGGACGTTAGACTAACCTTTAATTGATGTTTTAGGCTCACGACTTGTCCGGAAAAAGAAAAATCGCAGGGGTGGGGTCTTGGAAGCTGCCGATCGGAAGTGTGGAGTGGGTTAGGGTTAGATTGTTTATGATATAAACAATTTTCACATTCGGCCCTTCAAGTTTTAAAGTGTTAACATCTTGGTGGAAAAGTTACATATTGTAACGTACCAGGTTGATGAGATGGCCGACGAAATATGCCAGATAACTCCCAAGAAACATACATACTTTACATGTTTTAATTCTTTAAACTGGAAATTAACGGGTGTTACAAGTCCACCCCTCTTACAATGGGATTCGTCCCCGAATCCCGATGCGACAGGAATAGCCGCGGATTGTGTTTCATCATCTCCTCTTTTGATTCCCAAGTAGCCTCGGAACCCCTACGGTGTCTCCACTGCACCTTCACCTGCCTAACCACTTTATTTCTCAGACGCCTTTCCTTACGGTCAAGTATAGCAATAGGTTCCTCAACGTAGTTCAGCTTACTATCAAGCTCAATATCATCAAGAGGCACATGGGCCTCTTCATCCGCTAAATATTTTCTCAAATGGGACACGTGAAAAGTTGGATGAATCCCCGCGAGCTCTTCGGGCAATTCCAACCTATACGCTACCTCACCAACGCGGGACAATATACGGAACGGGCCAATAAAGCTCGGACTAAGCTTCCCCCTCTTACGAAAACGAATTGTTGGTGCATGTTTTGTGACCGTCGCTATGCAATTCTGTTCAGCATTGTGGAAGTACGAAGTTAGAGCAACTTCGCCATAGGCGAACTTGTAACAACTTTGCTATAGGCGAAGTTGTAACAACTTCTGCCATAGGCGAAGTTAGAACAACTTCGCCATAGGCGAAGTTGTAACAACTTCGCCTACAGGCCCAAGCCCGCGAAGTTTATATATATATGTGTGTCTTGTTTAGGTTTGGGTATCCAGAAAAGTTAGAGTTTTGTGTGTTAAGTTCAAGTAGCTAGAGAGAAACCGAGAGAGAGAGAGTCGTGTGGGACGACCAGAGGTAGAGCTCACCTCGGGTCGGCCGTGTCATTTGTTTTCATGTTTGGTATGTAAGTGTTTTGGTTATTATATAAAAGATCTGCAGATGTGTTTATCCCATTCGTGTGTTTGTTCGTGTATGTGTTTTTGTGTAATCGTGTTCTTCGTCTTCTACACCATAAACGAGTCTAGAAGGATTTCGCACTCCTAGACCTCGTGCGGATCTCGTATCGATCAGCGACGCCCCGCGGGAACTACAAGTGGTATCAGAGCCTTAGGCTCTTATGCTATGGTTCGAGATCTGCGTTTTGGTGTTTCTGGCACGTTTCTGATGCGTTTCTGGCCGAACAGCCGCTGCAGGCGAAGTTATGGGGTTCAGACGAAGTTGTCGCTTAAATTTTAGGGTTTGGGCGAAGATATAAGGTTAAGCGAAGTTATTCACAACTTCGCCTACCTCACAAGTTCGCTTATCTCAGGCGAAGTTATCTGCCAGGCGAAGTTATGGACAGGCGAAGTTAAGGAGGGGCGAAGTTGACTTTTAGGCGAAGTTGACTTCAGGCGAAGAAAAAAAAAAGTGTTTGGAGTTTTCGTCTGTATGGCCAGGTGTACAAGATTATTGGGAGACCGAAGACGTTGTTCGTTCAACGAGTGAAACTTGTTATCTCTTGGTCTTACGTGTGAACAAATACGTGTCAACTCTGGATTTGGAGTTGAGGTTGTGAATGGGATATTGATTGAAACTGGATATTGACACATATTTGAGTGTTTGTGGGCAATGAAATAGTTGTTTTTCGAGGTTGACCAACTGAAGAAAGTCAAATTGAACCGAAGGTTTTCGTCATTACTGGATTGCGGTCAGAGCATATTATTTATGTTATTTTCAAGGCGTTCGAGAATTGGATCCTGAAACGTGATGCTTATTTATTAAAGTGAAAATTCAGGAACAAGTTGGATTTAATCGGGAATTAAAGTGTTTATGTTCTTGATCGTTATCCCTGGTGATTGAAGATGTTTCGGATTAATTAATGGTCATGTGTGTTAGTTTTTTCAAGGTGGTTTTGTGATGAAATTGATCACTTGATGTTGAGTAGTTGAAGATTAAACCTTATCGTATGCCGACGTGTTGGTGAAGTTGTGGAGGGAGCCCAACTTCACATGTTGGTGAAGTCAGAAGGACTCACGTGATTGGTTGAGATGATCAATTAGGCACGGGGATGCATGCATTTCAAAGACCTCAATCTATATAGTCGGAGAAGCTTACACTGAAGGGGAGATCTGATATGGAAGACGCTGGGTGGTTGGTAGATTTGTGAAGTTACAAGACAGTTTCAGACACGGCTGGTTGAAGAGCAAACAGAAGATCATCAGTTAAGAGGGAGTCTGTTGGTGCATGTTTTGTAACAGATGATCTTTTGTGTTTGTTAGAATTGAGAGCAACGGTCAAAGGGGAGTCTGTTGGTGCATGTTTTGTGACCGTCGCTATGCAATTCTGTTCAGCATTGTGGAAGTACGAAGTTAGAGCAACTTCGCCATAGGCGAACTTGTAACAACTTCGCTATAGGCGAAGTTGTAACAACTTCTGCCATAGGCGAAGTTAGAAAAACTTCGCCATAGGCGAAGTTAACTTCGCCTACAGGCCCAAGCCCGCGAAGTTTATATATATATATATATATGTGTGTCTTGTTTAGGTTTGGGTATCCAGAAAAGTTAGAGTTTTGTGTGTTAAGTTCAAGTAGCTAGAGAGAAACCGAGAGAGAGAGTCGTGTGGGACGACCCAAGGTAGAGCTCACCTCGGGTCGGCCGTGTCATTTGTTTTCATGTTTGGTATGTAAGTGTTTCGGTTATTATATAAAAGATCTGCAGATGTGTTTATCCCATTCGTGTGTTTGTTCGTGTATGTGTTTGTGTGTAATCGTGTTCTTCCTCTTCTACACCATAAACGAGTCTAGAAGGATTCCGCACTCCTAGACCTCGTGCGGATCTCGTATTGATCGACGACGCCCCGCGGGGGACCTACACGAATAATACCCTTCTAAGGAGAAACTTCCAACATAACTCAATCCCCAGCCTCAAACACAATAGGCCTTCGCCTTTTAGCCGCATAAGACTTTTGACGATCCTAAGCGGTCTTCATAAAAGCCTTAATCTTATCGAGCTTCTCAGTCGTAGCCTCGACCACCTCCAAACTACCCAACTGCTTCTGACCAATGGAACCCTTACAGACTGGAGTCCTACACCTCCTACCATACAGCATCTCAAACGCTGGCATCCCGATCGTGGCGTGATAACTGTTATTATACGAAAACTCTACCAACGGTAAGTGACGATCCCAACTACCACCAAAATCGATAACACAAGCCCGCAACATATCCTTAAGAGTCGGGTCCTCTCGGACTGACCATCCGTCTGCGGGTGATAAGCGGTACTGATGAGGAGTTTGGTACCCATCTCCTCATGAAATTTCTTCCAAAACCTGGAGGTAAAACGTGTATCCCTATCTGAAACAATAGATACCGGCACCCCATGCTTAGAAACGATCTCCCGAATAAACACGTCAGCCAGCTGCTCAGAATTAAATGTTTCTCAAATCGGTAAGAAATGAGCGCTCTTGGTCAATCTATCAACGATTACCCAAATGGTGTCATAACTACCCCTAGGAGTACGAGGCAGTTTAGTCACAAAATCCATCATAAGATGCTCCCATTTCCACTCAGGTATTTCCAATATCTCCAGGTCATAATCCTTAATCAATTCCAACAATCGACGCTGTCGCATATTCAGTTCCTTTTGCTCAAAGAAATACTTTAAGCTTTTATGATCGGTATATATAACGCAAGGAACACCGTACAAATAATGCCTCCACAACTTAAGCGCAAACACAACCGCCGCCAGCTCCAAGTCGTGAGTAGGATAATTCGCCTCATGAGGCTTCAACTGCTGTAGGTTCCCAGCCGGATCTACACGGAATATCTCGTTCTACGTAGGTGCGGAATCCCTACGTAAGATGATACGAGCGTAGAAGACGAAACACGTTAAACACAATCAAACACACGTTACAACAAACAAAGAACACGTTGTATTACAACTGATAACACGTGATATATCAATCACCGATTACACAAAACTGAACCACTCTTTCAAACAAGCCGTAACCTCAACCTATATAACATTCGACAACTTCGCCTAACATGTTTAGGCGAAGTTGTCACTAACTTTGCTTGTTCAAAAAGTTCGCCCATATCAGGCGAACTTGTGAGACAACTTCGCTTAATTCTAAATACAAAACATACTAACTCGATTACAGACACTAGATACTGAACTACTGACATCATGTACCAACAGACTCCCCCTTGGCAGTAGCTTCATATCTCTATCTTCAAACACGTGTCTTGTAATCCCAAAAATCTTGTATCTTCCATCTTCAAGCATGAACGCCTTCACGTACACAAACTGAAACTACTCTTTGATATTTCTTTGCTTCTTCTTTCCAAGCAGGAATGTAAAATATCTTTTTCTCGTTCAGCACCTGCAGATCAGCTTGAGACAAATTCACTAAATGCATAGGATCATATACTCTCATTAGCTCTTGTTCATCTTCATCTTCCATTACTGCTTCAGCTGTTTCACAATCAACGTACCACCATTTCAGATCTTTGAGCCCATCCTTGGTCATTTGTTTCATCGGCACTTCTTTTAAACACCGGATCGGCTTATACTTCATTATCATCCAAGGCTTGCCATCTGCTCTCATTCCTCTGTCTCTGTCTTCAACGAGCTTTCCTTTCTGTGGTTTCAACAGCTCAAACTTTTTCTCCTTTATGCTTTCCTTCCAGACTATCTTTCCAATGATCCTAGCCATGTTATCATCACTCCTGTTGATCAACCCCAACCTGGCTAAGTCCTTCACTTCACACTCTGGCAACGTATTCAACGATTTCAACAACCTCTTGAAATACTGAACCCCATCATACCGTTTAATCACAAAAAGTCTCAACTGCTCATCATATAACCAGCATATAATCCTCTTTTTCGATTCAGCATAACCCCTGATGTTGTAACTTTTCTTGAACATAGTAGGGACCGTCGGTTTCTTAGTCTTTACGAACCACTGAGCGTAGCCTTCTTTCCATCTTGGCTGCTCCTCCCATTCTGTCTCATCACATCCCGTATCTTGACCCAAATCTGACTTTTCAACTGCTGGAATTTCATGCTCAACATTCTCCTCCACAATCTCTCCCTCTTCGACTTCACTATCAATCACGATCTCAGCCCCTATCTTCTCTATCTCTTCCAATGGTAACACGTCATCATCACCATCTAACACCTCCTCAGCATCCACAACCACCACATCATCATCCCCTGAACCGCCAGCTGCACTCGTTGACTCCCCTGAGATGTGGAAGTCCCAAGAGCTTGTTCAGTTCTTGGCAACTCTCCACCTGCACCTTTCGATGCATTGGGATCATCGTCTCGATCGTTGCTCCTTTTTTGTCCTCAGCTCGTCACCCTTACAGCTCGTCTCCCCCTGAGATGCCAAGAACTGTTTCAAGGCATCAATTATTTTACCATGCTCGATCAGGAGGGACGACTGAATCTGATTCTCCGCAACTAGGCGCTGAATAGCATGAGTCTGGATAAGATTTACTCTTGATTGTTCTGCCACGACCCTTTCAAGCGCTGCTATTCTTTCCGAGTCGGATAAGGTTGCATCGAAATCAAACCTCAGATGTGATATGTCTTGAGCGTACGGAGGAGGGATTCCCAATGTAACCGGCACCTCAGAAACAGGTGGAAACGTAATCGCAGGTGGTATCGTAACCGACAACCCTGCAGTAGCAACAACTGTCGACTCAACAAACCTTGCTACGACCTCCGTTGGAGTAAGAGTTGGAGGTGGCAAGGACATAATCTCCGGAGCCGAGAGCTGGAATGTAGTGGGTGGGATGCCGAAGGAAGATGAGGTAGTAACTGGCAATGGTGTAGGGACTATAGTCATACCAGACAGTGCGGGTGGAGTGAAACGAACCACCCTTGAGCTCTCACCAGCTCCCGAACCTGCACCTGCCCTTTCCCTTCTTGATCTACGGACCAACTGATGTAAATCTTCCTCAAAGTCCGAATCACTGTCATCGGTGTCTCTCTTCCTCTTCCCATGAATTCTTTCTTGAGAGATCAAAATTTTTCTAGCTTCAGCCACATCATCATTTGAGGAATCAGAATCAGCCTCCGTCGTAGCTGCCATCGACACATCCACACTAGAAACCCGGGCTACCGAGACCTATACCTCTTCCTCTGGATCAACACGTTCCATATCAAAGAAGCCTTTACCGCCAAAAGCAGCTTCAAGGTCTACATTTTCCTCCGGTGCCACAACAGGAGCAGCAGGTAAAGCTTGTTGTACCTCAGGTGGTAGTTGAGGTGCTCCAGCCTGTTGTGGTGCCGGATCCCGAAACTCGTCCCCACGAGCTGGAACATACTCTGGATTGATCAAGTACCCAAATAATGGAGTATGTCGAGGACGGAGCTCAGGCTTGCTTCTTGCACTTGATGATCTACACTGAGCGAAGATTCTCTTGCTTACACTCTCCACATATCTAATCGGGCGGCGCTGAGGTAACATGGGAGCAACATGATTCAAGATCATTTGAAGGAATCTTGGATGCATCAGAAATCTCTCACGCGCCACCGCTCCTCTTTGACGGTCTATCTCGTAGAACACCATCTGACTAAAGCTATAACGCTTATTGTAAGTCAGTGCTGTCAATGCCGACTGCATGGTCGCACCCATTCCATCTGTACCAGCCTTTCTCCCCGACATACACACGATCATCACGTGCATAAGAAAGCGCCATTGGTCTAACAAGAACCCCTTTCGTCTTTGAGTATCCCCCAATGGACCAGAATATCCCATTCTCAGAAAAGCACCATCTCTGAATGGAGCCACGAAGTCTGTAGGATCGTCTCTCGTTTCATCCCCAAACTGCAAAGCCACCCTGATCTGCTCAGACGAGAATTGTACTATCTGATTGTTAACTGTTGCACGCATAACCGGAGGCTCGACTCGACAATCATACTCCACTGTCTGCCATAAATCTTCTATGTTTGGCAAAGATATAGGCAGTGTTGTGGTAATAGCGTGGAAGATACGCGAGCGGATAATAAACGTGATGATCTCGCGGAAATCATCAACACCGCTCGCATCCGGGTCCAAAGTTATGTACATGTTATGCCCCGGGAAAAACTGCCGATTGTTATCTCCTCCTTCGTCACCACCTGCACCACCTGCTCCAGCTACAGCTGCTATTTCTGCAACACAAACAGCTTAAGTTAGAGAAACGTCGAAGCAAATCACAAGTTCGCCTATTACCATGAGCGAAGTTATGATTTATTCTGTATAGGCGAAGTTAGGGGTGGGGTGAAGTTGAAAACAACTTCGCCTAACCACAACTTCGCCTCATATACTGTTACATAATTAAATATCAGGCGAAGTTAAACCTCAGGCGAAGTTAAGGATAACTTCGCCTAAACTGTAACTTCGCCTGAATCTGAAGCGGCAACAGTTTAGACGTTCAAACGAAGAGATTTTGGTCAATTTGGAGATTGCGGACTCAACCAAACATGTTTTGAAGGAGATAAAGTTGAATACGACTACGTTAAAACAAGTTTGAAAAGCGGGTGTTGGATGTTTGAAAGAACGGGGTCACGAATCGGGTCGAAACGACCTTTGATTAACGCCATTGTCAGTGATTATACGATATGATGACACTACACACCTTTAAATCGGATTAGAAACTGAGAAAAACAACAAGATGTGATCGAGATATAACTTCGCCTAGGTTACTGGAAGATAAGTTCGCCGGGTTTGAAAATAATAATGAGTTTGACCAATAATATCTTTATATAGGGTCAAAGATGAACAGGCGAAGTTGGGGCTAACTTCGCTTACCCCTTAACTTCGACTGTTATATTAACTTCGCTTGATAACCATGTTACAAAACAGACCCTCTAATTTGAACATTATGCTTTTAACTTTTAAACCTTCCTTTAAAGAGTAGAATGTTACGACCAAAGACCAAGTAACCAGATATAAAGTCATAAAACGACATAAGTAGAATAAAACTTAGAAATAAAGTACACGGGATCAAATTTCAGTCTAGTCGGGTACCAACATGTTTTAGAAAAGATCCGAACAGGAATCATACTAATTAAGTGACTGTCACATAGATCCATGTTCAGCTGTATTATGACATAAAGAAACAGGTTGTAAGCAGCTAAATAACTTAAAGTGGTTTTCATCGCTTCTGTGATACGGGTTAGGTTCAATTAAGCTCAAAATTTAAATGGGCAACACATCAGAGATTGTGATGCCTCCTATCTATTGTCAAAGCGTATTTGGCTTTCCCCAAGTCACCCCGAGTTGACCTCGACCCGTAGTGTCCGATTAAATTGTAAGTACACGTCGATCTGTAGAGTCTTCTTCCCGTTCTCATTCTTGCATCTTGATTGAGAAGTATTAACATTATAAGCTCTAGAATGTCTCAGTAACACATAATAATATTTTATTTTTAAATAAGAAGATTTACACAGCTTCAAGTAAACTACTGCAAGTCCCGAATCTGGATCACTGCAGTTTCTTGACACACCATCTTCTCGGGAATCAGAACACTCACGGGCTCGTGTATGACTGGGTAATCGCTTTTCTGCCTATCATTCGGAAAGATATATGTGGAGACATACACAACTCTTAATGAGTTTCCACTTAAGATCGAGGAGATTTAGTTAGTATCACTTCTACTTTTACGCACCATAAAAAGCTACCATGACATACAATGACTGTTCTAAAGTCTTTTAGGCCTAATAACTTCACTAGTTAAGCACACAGAATCAGTTTGTCGATCACTTTCTAAGGTTGGATCAATTTTCTTTTAAACATAGTAAAGAAACTTCTTACGAAGTAGTAGACTTGAAAAATTATTTCATCTCCCTTTTAAAAAATTTTAACTTCTATCGCCCCGATCAAGTCGAAGTCTTCAGGTAAACGGCTATCCTGAAGATCCAATGGATCAGCTGGACCGACCACATACGAGTATGTGTCCTTCTAACTAATTATGAACGACTAATTTTCAGCGAAAGAATAAAAACACATCATAAACCGCCCCGGTCACTTTCAGTCATCTGGTTAATGGCTATCCTCATACTCTATAGGTAGAAATGAGGACCAAACATATCCGAAGATATGTCCTTCAAACTGAAGCAACCGACATAATTCTAAGCGATAATGACCTTTTTTTTTAACAAAATAAAAATGAAAAACACGGTTACTCGGGATTGATCATCCCATTTAGCTCAACAAGGTTTTGAAAACGAGTTTTGTCAAACGCTTTAGTAAACAAATCAGCGAAATTATCTAACGAATCAACCTTTTTGAGCACTATCAATTTCTTCTCAGCACAATCCCGTATAAAATGATGACGATTGTCAATGTGTTTAGTTTTGCTATGCTTTACGGGATTGTTAGTTACTGAGATAGCAGCAGTGTTAACTATGCAAATAGGAGTATGAGTGAAATTCAGACCGTAATCGCGCAATTGCTGTTGTATCCATAGAACCTGGGAGCAGCAGTTCGATGCTGCCATGTATTCTGCTTCACAGGTAGAAATGGCGACTGAGGTCTGCTTCTTGCACTGCCATGACACTAATCTGCCTCCAAGAAACTGACATCCACCTGTTGTTGACTTCCGATTCTGATTGTATCCTCCATAATCAGAATCCGTGTAGGCGACTAACTCCAAGTCTCCTCCTTTCGTGTACCACAACCCTAGCTTAGGCTTGCCTTTGAGATATCGCAATATCCTCTTCACACCCTTCATGTGAGATTCCTTTGGGTTTGCCTGAAAGCGAGCACAAAGACAAACTGCAAACATAATATCAGGTCTAGATGCAGTTAAGTACATTAAAGAACCTATGATTGCCCGATATTGGGTGGGGTCCACGTCTGCATCACTGTCTGAATCAGCACCCAGTTTATGGTTGACGCAAACTGGAGTATCAAATGGAGTGCTGTCCTCCATCTTGAAGCGTTTGAGAACGTCTTGGACATATTTAGTCTGATGTATGAACATCCCATCTTTCTTCTGAACAACCTGCAGTCCTAAAAAGAAAGTTAGTTCACCCATAGCACTCATTTCAAACTTCTTTTTCATGACGGCTTCAAATTCCTGACACATGGCGACTTTTGATGCAACAAAGATGATGTCGTCCACGTAGACTTGAACCAGAAGAAAGTCGCTTCCTTTTCTCTTAACGAACAGTGTGCTATCGATCTTTCCCCTTTGAAATTCATTCTCAAGCAAGTAATCGGATAGAGTTGCGTACCAGGCACGAGGGGCCTGATGTAGCCCATATAGCGCTTTACTTAGCTTGTACACGTGATCAGGAAAGTCTGGGTCAGGAAAACCCGGAGGTTGCTCAACGTACACAACCTCATCGACTTTACCGTTAAGAAACGCACTTTTCACGTCTAACTGGAACACCTTCATCTCCTTGTGTGCAGCAAATGCCAAGAACAATCGAATCGCTTCCAATCTCGCCACAGGAGCAAACACTTCATTGTAGTCGATCCCTTCTTGCTGATTAAAACCTTTTACAACCAGCCTTGCCTTGTTCCTGATAATTATCCCTTTTTCATCTCTCTTGCATTTGAAAACCCATTTTGTGCCAATCGCATGCACATTTTTCGGTTTTGCAACCAAAATCCATACCTCCATTTTCTTGAATTGGGCTAACTCTTCTTGCATGGCTTCGACCCACGAGCTGTCCTTGAGAGCCATTTGATAGTTCTTTGGTTCAATCTGGCTGATGAAGCAGGTGTACAAGCATTCGTTAATGATGCCTGTATCTTTAATGCTTGTGTAAACACAAGTGTGCTCATTCAAGCTTCGTCTTGTTTGTACACCGTCGGAAAGATCACCTATCACGTTCTCCAAAGGGTGATTTTTGTGAACACTCGTAGTCGGAACCGAACTGACTTGCAGATTGTCTTCCAGGTTCGAAGATAGTTCATCAATGGGTGATTGTTGTTGAGAATGAAAAGGATTGAAGAATTCCTCTTCTGTAGAAGTAGCAGGGGTATCGACAGCATTTGACGAGGAAGGTTGACATTCATCGTACTGCGGTCGTTGCACAAAATTTTCTTCCTCATCATAAAGCATCTTCGAAGCTATTCTCTCATCAACTTCTGCACAATCCAAGTAAGGCAAATTAAAAGATTTAAAAAGCCTATCAGAGTCGAAAGCCCCAGCGGGTCCCGTGCTTGGTTTTGGTGATTTGTAACTTGTGATGTCAGTGTTACACACCACCTCAACCTTGCTGGTCGATAGATTAAAGACTCGTCTGTTGGGTGTCCCAACAACATATCCGACTAAAATACCTTCGTCGGCTATCTCACCAAATTTTGATTTCGTCTTTAATATCGAACACGGGGACCCGAATGGTTCGAGACCACTCAAGTTAGGCTTTCTACCATGCATAAGTTCATAACATGTTTTATTCAATCTTTTAACAGTAAAAACTCTATTAAGGATATAACAGGCTGTTGCAACAGCTTCAGCCCAGAACACCACAGGAAGTTTAGAATCAACCAGCATGGTTCTGGCTCCTTCAATTAGCGTTCTGTTCTTCCTCTCAGCCACCCCATTTGTTGCGGAGTATACGGAGCGCTGTACTGGTGGTCTATCCCTTTCTGTAAGCAGAATATCTCCATCTGATAGTTTTTGAACTCTGTCCCATTGTCAGTCCTGATGTATTTAACCTTTTTCCCCATAATATTCTCAACCTTGGTAATCAAATTCATTACCAACTGAACCGTTTCATCCTTTGTCTTCAGGAAATATACCCAAGAATATCGAGAGAAATCATCAGTTATCACCAAGCAGTATGATGTTCCACCTAAGCTTTTTACATTCACAGGACCGAAGAGATCCATGTGAAGTAGGTCTAGGGTACTGACTATTGAATTAACCTTCTTGGTGTGATGAGATTTCTTATGTTGCTTTCCCTTTTTGCACGATAAGCATTGGTCTTCAAAGTTGAAATTTTTCAAGGGAACACCCAGCACCAGCCCATTCTTGACAATGTAGTTCATTTTTCGAAGATGAATATGCCCCATTCTTCGATGCCATAACTCGGACTCCGATTCAGTTGCTTTTGACAGAAGACATGATTCTTCTGTTGCCATCTCAGTCGACCTCATGTCCATAACATATGTATTCTTTTCCCTTGGAGCCTTCATCACTATCCATGCCTCTGGTATCTTGAAACCAGGATACAGTACGATCGCTTCATTTTTGGTAAAGTGCACAGTGTAATCTTTGTCACAGATCTGAGATACACTCAGCAGATTATGCTTCAGCTCTTCAACGAAATTCACCTTTTCTAACTTCATTTTACCATTAGTCACCGTTCCAATTCCAGTAATTCTACCACCACTCTCTCTAGCAAAACTTACCCTACCTCCCTGAACAGGTTTCCATTCGTGTAACAAATTCTTGTTACCCGTCATGTGCCGGGAACAGCCACTATCCACAACCCATAGATTGTTTGCAGCCCTGTTCAACTGTTCCTGCACGATTAAAGCAAAGGATTAAAATCTGGGGACCCAAGACCTATTGGTCTTGGGTCGATTAAATCTGTTAAAAGGCATCCCGTACTTTGGCTGTCCAAAGTTAGTATTAGAATGATTTCTGTAAGTCCTAAAAGGATACCTTCTAGTAGATTGACTATGAGGCCATCCAAACCTTCGTGAATTAAATGAATTATTACTAATGATTTGGTTGTTAACAGGGAAAAACTGAAATCGACTTCTTTGAAAACCTGGATTAGTCCAATATTTGAACTTTGATGAGTTTTCATTCTTACCATTATAGTAATTACTGTTAGTTCTATTCTCAGTTTTCGAAGGCCTCATACCTTTGAATCTCTGATTCAGAGGGCAATCAGCTATCAGGTGTCCTATTTGATTGCATCTGAAACAGCTCCTGTGTTCAACTTTCGTCTCAATAGTTGCTTTAGATGTTGAGGTTGCATTACTGCCCGTTTGTCTAACATATGGTGGGACATACGGGTTTAGTGGAGAATTCTTTTCAGTTGGTTTATGTTCCTCTCCACGTTTTAGTAACACTGCCTCTCCTTTTGTCTCACTAGACTCGGATGTCTTGTCCGAATTTGATGAGACAGAACTAGGAACAGAAATCTTAACATTCGAAACAGGCTTACTCGTTTCGCTTTTACTAACTTCTGGATCTTTAATCGTAACTTTAACAGGAACTGTCTGACCAATTTCAACATCAACAGATTTCTGATTACTAGGATCATAAGTATAGTTATGATTATAAGGTGGTGGAACTTCAGAATATCCAATTCCTCCCCTTTTAACTGGGGAACGTTGATCACTTACGAGGTGATCAAGTATTGCGGAGGAATTTCTAAATTGCTCAAGCTTTCTGTTTAGTTCCACCACTTTCACCTGGTAATCAGCTATCTGTTTATCCCTTTCAGCAATTAGTTTGATTTTCTCTTCTAACACTTCATAGCTAAGATCAATTACTTGTATTTTTTCAGCTAGACTGGCTTTAAGACTTCTGATATCTTTCTCACTAGCTTTTATTTTTACCGTGTAATTTTTTCTGTAGTTTTAATGTAATAATGATCTTCTTTTAATGTTCTAAATTGAGCATCCAAACTAACAAACTGATCAGTTATTGTTTTCAACTGTTCATACAGATTTTCACATTTCGTACAAGGGAGTTTAGAACTTACCTCAGAGAGCTGATCTGTCACCTCTGCCATATAAGCTTGATCTTCTCTTGTCTCTCTGTTTTTTCCTTCAGTTTCGATGTTAACCAAGTTGGCCTGTTCGAACACTTCCTCAACTTGCAGATTCCAATTGTATTCCCCGTTCTGTCTGGATATCATAGCCTTATTTTCATTACTTCCCCCATTCGGTTGTGTTGTCCTGTTCTGACTACGTTCTACTCGTTCATTTGTGCATTCTTTAGCAAAGTGTCCATTCTGTTGACAGTTATAACACCGAACCTTTGACTTATCAAACTCTGGTCTTTCGCCAACAAACTTTCTACCGGTCTTCTTCATAAACCTTTTAACTCTTCTTACTATCATTGCCATCTGCCACTGCAGATCCATCTCCTCCAGATCATCAGCATCGATTTGATCATAGTCTTCGTCTAAAGTTGCAGAATCAACGATTTTACCTTTAATGTAATTTTCGTAAGAAGCAATGAAAGATGCATAGAGAGCAAACTGCTGTTCAGCAGATTTAACACTCATAGGCATCTGAGAGTAGTTGTTGTTCAGAACACTTAAGAAAAACTACCCTTTGTTGTTTGAGGTTTAGAAGTGTTTGTTCCACCAGCTACGAAACACACATCACCATCCATGTTGAGAGTTACATGACCTTCATGAGTTGAGTTAGCGCTCGAGTCTCCCTTTGAGTAGTAAGCAGATGATTCTGACTTCGAACTTGAACTTGAATTAACTTTCGCACCATACATTCCCGGATCCTGAACCTGATCAGTTGGTGTCTCTTTTCGAACCATGTTAAGTTCAAAAGTTCGTAGTTTGTTAACTGCTGTTTCCAAGTCAATGTTGGCAAACTCTTTATCTTCTCTCATCAAGACAGTGTACATCTCCCATTTCGGTGGGAGAGCATCAAGGAGTTTTTCCACGATCTCTTCTTCTTTATAGTCAATTGAAAAGTTCCTGAGTTCGGTCATCAAGTGGTAATACCTTGTGATGATATCATCAAGTGACTCATTCTTCAAATGCTTGAACACCGAGAATTGGGTTTTGAGTAGCTTAATTTGGATGCACGTATCCCCACATTAACTTCATATCGGTTTTCAAGCGCTTCCCATAGCTCTCTGGCGGTTTTATATTTCCTGAAGGTGTGAAGAATTTCTTGTGGAAGAGCCATTGTTATCGCAGCATGAGCTTTGCTTTCAGCCTCATACATCTTCTTTTCTTCCTATTCCATCTTATTGTATTTCTTAATTTGTTCACGACCCTCATACAAAGCCGTTGGTTGAATGTATCCATCTTGATTGCACACCCACATCTTAGCATCTTGATATTTAACATACTGCTCAAACCGATCTTTCCAAGCCACGAAATCGGTTCCCTTAAGCATTTTCGGTGCCTTAGTAGGTGAACCTGCTTCCACCTCCATTTTCACCAGTTCCGTAATATTTATAGAAGTCATCTTTGGAAGAAATACAAACGAGCACTCAAAGAAACCAAAAATAAAACTTTTATTCTGAACAGTACTGTAGGCGAAGTTAAACTTAACTTCGCTTAAGTCTTAACTTCGCTTGATTTTTCAACTTCGCTTTCTTCTCAACTTCGCCTGATTAGGCGAATTTGTGGATAACTTCGCTTAAGTGAAGCGAACTTGTGAGGTAGGCGAAGTTGTTAATAACTTCGCTTAACCTTATATCTTCGCCTAAACCCTACAAACAGTGACGGCAACTTCGCCTGATGAACACAACGTTTTTGCAGGTTTGATTTTGACGTTTTGCGAGGTATGCGAAGGTGTAATGGGTTGTTTTTGATGGTGGGAGGTGAGTAGGACACAAAAACTCGGTATATTAACGTAAACTCGTCCCGCGAATAGTCGAACGGAACGATTTCTACACCCGTGTGATAATCCTGAACCACACAATCACGAGCAAATGCTCTGATACCAATTGTAGGTTCCCAGCCGGATCTACACGGAATATCTCGTTCTACGTAGGTGCGGAATCCCTACGTAAGACGATACGAGCGTAGAAGACGAAACACGTTAAACGCAATCAAACACACGTTACAATAAACAAAGAACACGTTGTATTGCAACTGATAACACGTGATATATCAATCACCGATTACACAAAACTGAACCACTCTTTCAAACAAGCCGTAACCTCAACCTATATAACATTCGACAACTTCGCCTAACATGTTTAGGCGAAGTTGTCACTAACTTCGCTTGTTCAACAAGTTCGCCCATATCAGGCGAACTTGTGAGACAACTTCGCTTAATTCTAAATACAAAACATACTAACTCGATTACAGACACTAGATACTGAACTACTGACATCATGTACCAACAACTGCCGTGAGGCATAAGCGATGACTCGACCTCGCTGCATCAGAACACACCCAAGCCCCTGGTAAGAGGCATAAGAATAAACCACTAAATCATCGGTGCCATCGGGTAAAGCTAGAATCGGGGCATGCGTCAACTTTTTCTTCAACTCGAGAAAAGCCTTCTCCTACTAAGTACCCCAAATAAACTTAACACTCTTCTTAGTCAACTTGGTCAACGATGAAGCAATTTTTGAAAAGTCGGAAATAAAGCGATGGTAATAACCCGCCAAGCCCAGAAAGCTACGAATTTCGGATGGAGACTTAGGAGATTCCCATTCGTTTACGGCTTCCCCCTTTGCAGGGTCAACCAAAATACCACTCGGGTTAATAACATGACCCAAGAACTGAACCTCGCGTAACCAGAAGGAACAGTTAGAAAATTTTGCATACAACTTGTTCTTTCGCAGAGCTTCCAAAACTTCCGAGAGATGACCGGCGTGATTGGATTCGCTTTTGGAATACACAAGAATGTCATCGATGAACACAATAACCGAAAGATCGAGCATCAGCCTACACACCCGGTTCATAAGATCCATGAATGCAGCCGGTGCGTTGGTCAAACCGAAAGACATCACGAGAAATTCGTAGCGCCCATAACGAGTGCGGAAGGCAGTCTTAGGAATATCTTCCTCCCGAATCTTCAACTGATAATACCCGGACCTAAGGTTGATCTTAGAGAACCAATTAGCTCCTTGGAGCTGATCAAATAAGTCGTCGATTCTTGGGAGAGGTACCGATTTTTAACAGTGAGCTTATTCAATTCCCGGTAGTCAATGCACATCCGCATGCTACCGTCCTTCTTCTTAACGAACAGGACCGGGGCACCCCAAGGTGAGACGCTCGGTCGAATGAAGCCCTAGTCGAGCAAGTCTTCCAACTGGGCCATAAGTTCTTTCATCTCATTCTAGACGGTAAGGGGCTCGAGCAACGGGTTTTGCGCCCGGCACAAGGTCTATCTGGAACTCGACCTCGCGGTCCGGCGGCATATCTGACAAATCATCTGGAAATACATCCGGGAAATCCCGAATGATAGGAACATCACCGACGGTAGCCCTAGACATGGAAACAGATTTTCCTACGGCGACCTCAACCTCAAACACATCGACTACGCGCTCGGGTGATTTATTCAACGAGGAACAGAAAACGGTAGACGCAAAACTTCTACTAGCACCCGAATCAAATAAGACTGACACCCGTAATTCATCAAGTAGAAAGGTATCTGGGATAACATTACACTCCTACTTAGCTAAACAGTTGCACATACATTCTTGAAGGAGCGACGAATTTAAGCGGTTAAGTACCAAGGGACCCAGAGTGACAGCATGCTACGCCTCAGCTAAACAATTACGCGCAAAGCGTTCGAGAGGATGGGAAACGAACAGGAGAATTTAGGGAATAAGATGAACTTTAAAGCTAACGACTCAAGAGTTAGCCAAATCCTATCCCTACAAAGACGGAACCCTAACATAGTCAGACACAAGTGGTATTTAGAACATGGAAGGTAAGGGTAAACTTCTAATAACGTTGATCAAGTGTTATTAGTCGTTTACTTCACCAGCCCGTCCTGGTCACCCTCTGCCCCTAACCACATTAGCATTCTATCTAACACTTAAATAGTTAATCACATACTGGAAACCTTAAAATTCAAAGGAATGACTAAACAATTTAAAGTTACCTCTTGGCGTGCAGCTACTCGCGGTGGGCATACTAGTCTCTTTTCTTACAGTTCGAGTCCAAGCATTCGAGGATGTTCGGATCCCTCGAACCATGGCTCTGATACCAACTTGAAAGGCCCCGAACCCTGGGAACCCTATAGTTGGTATTCATACTAAACACTTGTAAAAATATTTAAACTTGAAAATAGTTTATTCCATTAAACCAACCAACTCAGAGTATAATTAAGCGGAAAACATAAATAATAAATAAGTTCCCAAAACACGGGAATTATGCCCAAAGCCAATTTAAATGTATTTAAATAAATGTTAAAAAAGAAAATTTTATTAATATTGGAACATCCGACTAAGCATGCTCTCCACCGTCCAAGTAGCTTCGTGCACGTCCAAGCGGTAATGCATCCACCTCCTAACCTGAAACTCACACTAACATGCACACAATGTCAGCTTGAGCTGAGTGAGTTCAAGTTTTAATAAATAACATCAATAATAATAATCATAATAGTCATTCCCAAAGGTATTAAACTATAAAAGGGATACATCAGTTAGGCCATCATCTTCGATAAATAATCATCCTTATATATATATACATATACAAACCTACATATAAACATCCTTATAAGTGCATCCCTATATATATATATATACATCCAAGTAATAACATCATGGTCGAGCAAACGTACAACCCAAACACGTAAAATCTCATCAACGTATGCAAACACAAAGTAGACATAGTAGTCGAAACGACTACAACATTGCAAAATATAGGCCATACAATAATATATATATATATATATATATATATATACTATAACATCCCAAAGCCTCCATATACTAGCAAGCCTATAGAAAGTTGTTTAAACGTTTCATCAAGTAAAATCACTTAGATGTGCATGCTAGCCCAAAATCTTAAAAGAGTAAAAAGGGGGCATCATGAACTCACCTGACACAAGTCACGTATTCACCCTGAGCTAGGAAATCCCTAAGCGATCCCAAAACTCAAACACCTGTCGTTTTACATACAATCGTTACAATCGACATCGAAAGGACTCGTTTATCCTACGAGACGTTCTAACATGGTTCGAGTTACCTAAACCCTCGACCTCATCAAACTAAACCACAACAGCCCCTGAGGCCTCACATTCACCAAAACAACCCTTAGACACTCCCGGGAATAAAGAAATCCCAAATTACCCCCGGAAGCACTAGGTGATACCAATACGCGCGTTTAAGAGTCGTTTAGGCCATTAACATCCAACTCAGCCCCATGTCGTTCTAACATGATAAAATCACAGCCAACAAGTCCACACGACGCTACACGAGTCAAATGGGTCGGTAATTCGCAAGTACAAAGCACCAACTACTCAATAAACGCAATTGCGCTTGTACCGACCCTTTGGAGTAACCGACAACCAATTCAGCCCCATAACTTATAAAAATGATTTTGCAACAGCCCGTACATCAAACCAAGTGTCCCCGAGCTGAATTGGTCGTTAATCACTTCAACACTCGCGTTAAACGCATCAAACTACAATTCTAGTCAACCGAACACTAACAATCTAACTACAACTAGTTGACCAATCTAACGAACACCAATGAACATGATTTTTAGGTATGATATACGGGACATACCTAGGAAGATTGTGGTGCAAAAACTCACTTCAGACAGCCTCGACAAGAACACAATTGAACATCCACCGGTTAAGCCTAAAACGAACCTATAGATCAATAACAAGTAGAACGTGCAGATTTTAGCATGCGAAGATGCATTTAATTACATAGGATAACCTTTGAAATAAATTATTAAACTTTTACCAGACTTTAGTAAATGTCTTAGGTTTATAAAAATATTTTTATTATATTTTTCTAATGGACACAAAAATTATAAAAATTTCTCCAACACAGCAAGATACGTGTAGCTATTTCAGTGCGCAACAAAATGGTTTTATTTTTATAAAATTCATTAATGAACCAAATTAAACGATTCCAATTGGGTTTGATTCTTAACTCAAAATATTAAGTTCCAAAAGTGGAACCAACCAATTTGGACTTTTTGAAAAAGAGTTATGATGTCGGGAATACAGACCAGAATCTGTCATCCCGATTAAGCTTTGACACTTGATCTTATAATATCATAAAAACCATGCAAATCTTGTCCAAAAATTACGTATTATACCTTACTGGAAACTAGACTCAAATTAGAACATTATGGAATCAAGAATTGATCAAAAACAATGTATTATCATCACGTTACAGGCCCTACAATAAACGTATATGAATCTATTAGCAAACTGTTATCATCAAAACTCAACCCTAACGTGTTCGATAACGGGTTTAATGGTGAAAAAGACTTGCATGGATGTTAGACTAACCTTTAATTGATGTTTTAGGCTCAAGACTTGGCCGGAAAAAGAAAAATCGCAGGGGGGGGGGGTCTTGGAAGCTGCCGATCGGAAGTGTGGAGTGGGCTAGGCTTAGATTGTTTATGATATAAACAATTTTCACATTCAGCCCTTCAAGTTTTAAAGTGTTAACATCTTGGTGGAAAAGTTACATATTGTAACGTACCGGGTTGATGAGAAGGCTGACGAAATATGCCAGATAACTCCCGAGAAACATACATACTTTACATGTTTTAATTCTTTAAACCATAAATTAACGGGTGTTACATGACAAATCCTTCAAGTTTTCATCTAATTCCTACATAATTTGAATCCTCAAATTGCCAAAATTCCAAACTGAAGATGTTCACTGTATATGTTATGTTTACGTATAAGTCATTTATGTATAACTTATACGGCGTATAACTTATACGCCGTATATGTTATAAGGTAAATATTTAAACGTTAGATACTTATACGTTGAAACATACTTATCCGTTGACCATCCCTATACATATACATTGACCATACTTAATACATATCCGTTAACCAAGAACAAAACTTATACGTTGACTTTCTTTGACCAAAATGGAAAATCTCAGTGCGTTTGTGTCACGGCCTTCTGCATTGCTTCAAAACATCAATCTGGAAAAAATGTAAAGGGAACATCCAACAAACCTCCCAAGCTTCTTAGAATGGTAGATTATCCATCGTGGGCCGACAAGTTTGAGACGTATGTTCAAGCTTTGAACTACGAAACATGGACAGCTGTTGAGGAAGAGTACATTATTCCCAAGAATGAGAATGGGAAAAAATATCGATTGTCACAAATTGCTGAGGCGGATAAAGCTTTGTTCCTAAAAGAGAAGAAAATGTTGAATCTCTTTCAACAAGCCATCAAAGCTGAGATCTTTCAACTATTGCAACATAATGGTTCTTGCTATTCAATTTGGCATGCATTGTTGAACAAAGATTGAGGAAACATTGCTGTAAATTTGAAGAAAACTGGGTGCCTAACCACTGAAACTGTCAAGGAACATATGGCATTTCTAGGTTCAGTACTGGAATCTTATGAATGTTTAGTTGTTGGACGGATTGGAAACTACAACATGACAAAAGAAGATTATGATCAAATCGACCCAGAAGAGATGGAGATGATTGACATCCGTTGGTGCATGGCAAGTGTGATAAGAAGAGCACAAAGATTCCAAGATATCACTGGAAGAAATGTATTGGATGGATCCAATTCCAAGCTGGGCTTTGACAAATCCAAAGTGACATGTTTCCGATGCAAAGAAAAGGGACATTTTAAAAGAGAATGTACAAGCAACAATGTAGAGGACAATGATGCAAATCCATTTGGAAGGGATTATTATAAGCAAGCAATTTATCGCCGTCGTTCTCAAAATGAGGCTGATACAATCAAAGGCAAAAGATCAGGGGCTTCTACTTCTCAGCAAAAGGCTGCTACTGCACAGATGGATGAGGGGTTCAACTGGAACTTGGTATATTAAGCAAATGTAGCTGAAGTTGTTGATGAATGTGAAAAGGTTGAGAAGGTTGATATAAGGGAAGAAGTCAAGCAGGTTAAGGATATGGTTGAAAAAAAAGTTGGTGGATGATAAAGAGGTTGACAAAATTGATCAAGAGTTGGATCAAGATGATTCTGATGACAATCTTCCAAGAACCAATGACAGAATTCATACAGTTCTTTCTGATTATCTTACCTCATTATTTCCACCCGATATAACTGAAAGTTTTGCAGGTTGGTTTCATGGCGAGGAAGTGCCACACGGAAAGATAGATTTTGGTGAGGAAGATATTGAGGATAAAACAGAAATAAAGGAATCAAGTGAGAAAGAAGATTCAAAGGAATCGTGTATTTCCAGAGTTTGATGAAGAATTTGACGAGGAAATCGAAATGATAAGTCAAGAGTTTGATAGTCAAGGGAATCCAATACCTTCTGACAAAAGCAAGACAAATGAAGAAGTTGAAGTGAACAGTCAAAAACAAGAAGATTGGTTTGAGAGGAAAAAAATTGAGCTGAAACGTATATACTTGAATCCTGTCAAGTATTACAAGAAAAAAAAGAAGTTAAACTTGGAAAAGTTGTGAGTATAGCTTATTTGAAGAAAATCAGAAAGATTGCAACGAGAAGAACATATGGCGTTCAGTATTTTGAAAGCCTATATGAATTGAAGTTTCTACCGTAGATGGATGTTGTGGACATAGTTGAGAAAGAATTGTTGTATTGTCCTAAACGTGGGCCGATGAAGGAGATCTGGGAGTTTATTAAACGTCATGCAACATGTAGATTCAGAAGCTGGACTCCGCAAACACCATATCTGCATGTCTCAAAGGTCAAGAAAGATCCTGAAACAGATGAGTTTGTGAAGACCTGGATATATAAGCAACCTAAAACTATCAAAGTGATTCCCATGTACCCTATGGAGCAAGACTTCGATGTCTATTTTCGTTGGTGGTATTATGATGAGAACAGGGGTGAGGCTCAAATTGTGTTGAACCGAGATGGAGCATGGGATGTGATAGATGTGATGGATCCTATGTGGTTAGTGAACTATTCGGAGAATGACATAGAGACGCCACCAAAGTGCAGGATTCTAGTTTCATGTGATAAATACCATGCGTCTGCTATGCAATACCAGAAAGTGATCAAGAGTTGTTGTAAGTATAAAATTCATTCTGGTGAAGTATGGAGGAGTAAGTGGTTTGATATGGGTGAAGAGGAAGCACAGAATGAGAAGGAAAGAGAGGAGGAGATCAAAGAGAAGATAAGGATTGCATCGTCGTAGAAATTCCAATATAAGGGTGTTGGAATATCGATTCCCACAAATCAGAAGCCCTCTGATAAACATTCATGGGAAGATATGAGGAGGGAGTATCGGGAAAGGGTTTTTGGGATGAAAGACAGAATCATGAAGATCGAGGACCTAGCAACATCCAAGGGGGAGTTTGTTATAACATAATGTCTATTTGTATGTAAAATGTAAAATATATGATTTGTATGTTGAAGATAGCGCATAAGTCACAAGACCACATAAGTTATGCGGCGTATATCTTATACGCCATATAACATATACGGGCTTGGTGAGCTTTATGTTGTTTCCTATAAATAGGGGATTTATGCGTTATTGGGTAGACTTTTGGTCATTGCTAGAGTGAGAGAGTAGAGAGAGAAAGTTTCCTAAGTGTCATATCTTGTATCTTTGAAGTTATCAATGAAATACATGCTTAATGTTTACTTGTTGTGTTCAATCTCAATGGATTCCGCACATTGGGACACAAGCTCTAACATCTAGAGATCCTAATTGTTGTCTACAACAGCACATCATCATCTTTCAATTTGACTTTAATGATGAATATGCTAAGGCCTTTGACTTGTTGAAACAAAAGTTAGTTGAAGCCCCAATCTTGCAATAACCTAATTGGAACCTATCTTTTGAAATAATGTGTGATGCGAGTGATTACGCTGTTGGGGCTGTTTTGGGTCAACGGGTTGAAAAGAAGCCCGTTGCGACATACTATGCAAATAAAGCTCAATTGAATTATACCACAACCAAGAAGGAGTTACTTGTAGTAGTATATGCTCTAGATAAATTCCGATCTTATATATAGGGTAGCAAAGTTATTATTTATTCTGACCACTCTGTTGTCAGGTACCTCATGGACAAGAAGGATGCAAAAGCGTAGTTTATTAGATGGTTTTGCTTTTGCAGGAATTTGATCTAGAGATTCAGGAGAAGAAAGAGAGTGCCAATGTTGTTGCAGATCAATTATCCCGAATCATGGTGGAAGAAGGATATGCAGATGGCCCATTAACGAGTCCTTCCTAGATGAATAGATTATGGCGATTTCCCAAAACCCTTGGTTTGCTCACATTGTTAGTTGTAAAGTTTCAGGTGACATATCAGAGCATTGGCCAAGGAGAAAGAAGAAGTACATGATGTCATAAGCTAAACAATACATTTGGGATGACCCGGATTTTTTCAAGATTGGTCCAGATCAAATGATCAGACGTTGCATACCCGAGGGGTACGCTCTATCTGTGTTGGAACACGCGCACTCGTCCGTGTGTGGGGCGCTGTAACACCTCGGCTTAAGCGGAAACGCCTGAGTGTGACGTACAAATTGCTTAAACAGACGTGACACTATTAGGAGACCATAATAACATTATTTCATTTAAATCATCATGTAACACAAGTTTATCAAATAATACAAGTTGTAAACAAATAAATAAACGAAACGATAAGTTGTTCTTTAAATATCCTATAAGCATGCTATGTGTCTTCTAACCTTCATCCTCGTATCTCTATATCTGTAGCATGTGTATAAAATAAGGTCAGCTATGAACATAGCTTGTTAGAATCCCACAGTTTGATATAATACGTAAATATCATACAATTTCATGAAACTTGTGAATGAGCACATAAGTGTTCTTTACGCTCGATGCAATGGACCTGAGTGCAAAGAACAAACAAAAGTCCTTTCTAGTTGGGGCTACCAAAGTACTCGGATATGAGGTCCTTTTTCCACTCGATACAAATGGAGTGCAAAGGGGGGGGGGGGGCGTATGATCATACTTATTGAGGCAACCACTTGAAATTCACGTATATAATAGATAAGCAAGTAAGCAGACAAGTCAATGACATGAATTGTAGTTTGTAAGCAAAACTGTAAAACTTGAAGTTTGATAGGATACATATGCTACCCCCAAAATATGAAAACGTTTAAAAAGAGGGGTGTGAGAAACTCACATTGAAATTAAAGATAAACATTGCAATGAAAACCGAAATCATGATAACGAAACCAAAGCGGTCAAACGTCATAAACTATAAATGAAAATGCAAAGAAAATCAATACTAGCTACCGGGGTTTAATTAACTTGGTTTTAGATATGTTGCACTATTTTAATATGTATTTTAATATCTTGAAGCATTTAAGTTATTTTAAGTTTTTAATGGACTATCAATGGTTTATATTATTTCGAAAGTGAAAGTGTTAACGAATTATAAAGTTTAATGAACAATAAATATATAAATGATTTACGAGTTATAAGCTAACGGGTTTAAGTTTAATAACTCAAGTTCAACGATTTCACTTAACGTTTAATGCATTAAAAATAAATTAAAGTAATAGATGAGTAACTAATTTTAACGGGTTTTAAGGTCATGACATGTTATTTTAATAACTATTATAATGAGGTTTATACTATTTAATAGATACGGTTAAACGATATAAACTTATTTTAGTGATTTATAGAGTTAGTTAAGTAATAATATATTATTAACCGGGTTAATAACGGAATTTTTTTAATAGAAGCGAAAGTCGGGTTTTAGTTGAAGATGATGATTTATATTTTATAAAAATCTTTATTTGATTAGAAATAATTTTATTTGGTTTAATATGATTTTTAAATAAATAAATAGATTTTAAACAATAAGCAAAAATGATAAAGAAAAATAATATAAAAAAAATGTATTGACCCGGGTTCGAAATCGGGTCTGGTATGTAACAGCCAGCATGCTAACCACCAAACCAAAGCATTCATGTGGTTAAAATCCAGAAAAAGATATAAGAAAAGTATAAACATGTTCATCATGTGGTTAAAACCCTAGATTTCAATTCCCTTAAACCATCCCATGTTTGATCATTTTAGGTTAGGGGTTTTGATTAAGGAACTAAAATGATTCACAACCATATCTTAGTTACCTTAAATGGTGCCAGAAAAGTGGTGAACGACGTTGGCCGGAATTCCGAAGCTTAGGAGACCAATTACGGGTTGAAGAAGGTATATTAGTTAGATTGGAGGTGACGAGCGAGTTTAACTTTGTGTGAGGATCCTATTTATACTATTAGAGCGTATAATCGATAAATGTCTTAATTGTATTTTTAATTTTGCCCGGCGGTTCCGGCTGATTTTACGGGATGAAAACGTTCGTTAATTGAGGTTATTACGTGTTAACAATGATGTTATACGTTTTTCCGTCAAGGTCTAAGGCCGTTACACGAATTAATCAGATTTAAACTAGTTGTTTTGATGATTTTATGGGCTTGCCGGAAGTTATGGGTCGCCGGAATTATGCTCGCCGGAAAAACGGGGTTAGGGACGGGAGGGCTGGGCTTCTTTCTTTTTTAATTACTAGCAAAGAGCCCGCGCGTTGCAACGGGGATGCAACGAGAATTCGGTCGATAGTTGTTTGTTCGGTCCGTTATGAGACCCGCATTTGGTATAGTTAAATTTATATTTGACACAGTTTACGATACCAAAAATTTTAATTTTATATACTTTAGGAAAAAAATAACTTAAAACACAATTATGTATTTAAGTTTTTTTTAAATCAACAAACGTAACTGAGGTAGTTGACAGGGGAAATGAACTAATACAAGGGAGATTTGGTTGGCATGGGTTAATAATGGTTCGTGGAAACAAATAAAATAAAATAAAAAGAGTTGAAAATAATATAGAGGTGTAAGGTAATCCGATTTGGATTTCATCTTACATGGATCAACCGTGTTAAATTAAGAGATTTAACTAAAAAGAAAACGGGTCAAACCTTGTCAAGAGACATTCATGACTCATAAGAAAAAGAACATATAGGAAAGTAATGCTTATTTTTAAATATATGTATATATATACGCAACCATATCGAAAGTCGCTCCTTCAACACTTGGTCATATAATGCCATCACTATTTTACTAATTTACAAAATCTAAATGAAGTCTCGGACACTTGTTAACATCTTAAGTAGTCTGGAAAGTGCATTCGGAGCCAATTTGTTTGCAACTCCCCCTAAACATAGGCAACCCTAAACATAGGCAACCTGAAAACCATAAAAAAAGTTAGTTACAGTTGCTCAAAGACTAATACGAGATTTCAAAAGTTTAACAAAAACAAAAAGGAAAAAAAATAAAAATCTATGTTGTGGACCTCATGTTGCAATAAAGCACTTTTTGCAGTTAACGGTTCTGATATGGCAGCAATTGCCTTAGCACCTCCATGATTTCTGAGTCCAAATAGAGCTACACATCTTTGATGCATGCCTTTTTCTTCATTAAAAATGATTTTTCCGTGTTAATGTTAACTTCCACTATATTGAATGTTTAAGCATGTTTCGAGAGAGAAATATTCAACAAAAATTTTTTTTAATAAAAGGTAACAAACCTTAGTTTATTTACAGAAGAGCAAGAAGCCGCAGCTGCAACTGGATCAACTGAAAGAAACGGTAATGCTTGTATTTTGTTTAACTAATGACCCCAATCGATTAGTCAAAGTCGTTTAACTAATGACCAAAAAATGGTTGAAACGGGCCAAAACCAACGGCATTTCTGATGTGGTCTCCTTCTCAAGTCTCAACCAGGCCCGGTTTCACCACCTGGAAAAGCATTGATAACCGTAACATAAAAGCTTAACATATGGATGTGCGCGTTAAAACTTGTTACTTCGGTTTAAATATCAAGATGCAAAGACACTTGTAATCACTTAAAGGCAAAGTTAAGCGCATGAACATAAAAATATAAAAAGATCATAAAATTAAAAAGGAACTTAATTTGACCATACTCCATTTTGGTCAGGCCCACTTCAAACCGAACCAAGTTGGCACTTTACTAAAACGACCCATTGAGACTCAAAACAAGTTGAGACTTTTCTAAACGGCTCATGGCACTCATTTAGACCGAACAAATTCTACCCAAAACTCAAGTTTTATCGATTGACCATTACCAATAGTGTGAAACGAGCACCATTTGTGATACACAATGAGAGATTGAAAGTTACAGCTCCCTGTGTTGGCTGAAAGAACAGATATAAAGATTAAAAGAATAATTACTTTATGAAACAAGAATTATAAGTATATTAATTGCCCGAAAGTTATCATGTTATAGCTTTGCAGCCTTGCCATGGGCCAATAACATGTTGTGCATAACAAAAAGAGGGACATTAGAATTGCCAGCAAGGCAATGGCCAAAAGGCTGTGAACAGTGATTCGGTGGATAACCCCCTCTTTCATAAGCCATTTCTTCAAACAAGTTTGGTTCATTAATAGTGATCCAATACTTTACACGGTCTCCAAAACTTTTGAAACAAATTTCTGTAAAATATACGAAATCGTCCCTGCAAGAAAGTTGTTAACATTAACCAAATCAAAAAAGCTATCAGTCGATTTTAAGGGTTGTATAGATATTTAAACATACTGCATTCGTGTGTCAAGCCAAAATCCGTATCACTCTTCGAGTTCTTGAGGCAAATCATTATGGTGAATTGTCACAAAAGGCTCGATTCCTGTATAACTTCGCCTTATTAATCAAGAAAACGGAACAAAATTATTTTTTTTTCTTTTAAAAGAAACAAGTGTTTCTTACCTTTAAGTATAAGATTATCAACGATCTTAATTTAGAAGGTCAATGCACGGTGATTTGCCTAATAGCATCAAACTTATTAAAATGAGTTTATTAAGTTTATACATGTACAATAGTATTATATAACATCTGAAATGACATAAAACCTTGTACATGGGAATACGTAAATTTAAATAATGGTTACCAAGTCAGCTTATGAAGACCAGCAACACGTTCTGGTGCATACAACAGAAAATTCAATAAAACCAGCCACACGTTCTGGTGCCTACAACAGAAACAAAGATTATATTTATATAGCAGATGAAGGTAGGTGACTTTTAATAGGGATTAAAAAACTAAAAGTAAATGAACTACAAAAAGATAAAATGTAATCCAAATGTATGTTAATCAAAGGCCAACATCAAGAACCACCATTCAAAATATGATGTTTAATTCAAAGTAAAACAACAAACATCTAACTAAACATCCAATATTGATCAAAATCATTAACAAGATACCCCAATTAAACCCAACCCACACAAATCAAAACATGCCACAAATCATATTGTGCTTTTGATCAATTGATTGGACAAACATCAAAATCGTTTATGCGGCTAACTGATTGACTAAACAAGGAGAAAAACAAATTTGTATCCCATAATTAAATCAAATACCTGAACCTGCAAACGATGAACCCTAACTGTGAATCCAAATGATCGAGATTAAGCTTGGATTTATATCCAAACAACATACCTAATATAATAGAAAACAGGACTGGTTAAAAAATAGTAGGTTAAACTGCAATTGATAGATCCAACTGAATCGATTATGTAACAATTAGGTCAATAATGAATCACTAACAATTGATAGATAATTTTGTAAAATCGATTATGAATTTTGTAAAATTGATAGATAATTTACCTTACGTTCGGTCGTAGGAGAACTGGAAACAAGATCGTTATCAACAATCAAAAACCATAATTACCCAATTCAGTGATGGAGAGATATTGACATCGACTGAAATAGACGGTAACAATTTGAAGCGTTGGGTGATTCTTAAGCCTTGTTGGATTGAATAGGTAGATTGAAAGCAGAGGAAGGGAATCGAAAATAAAAATTAAACAAGTATAAAGTCGTCGGAGATGCTGCTGGATAATTAGACAGTGCCTGACGTCATAAATATTTAATTACCATTTTGTCCTCCTAATATGTTTTTATATTACTTTACACTTTAAATCCTTGAACTTTAAAGTTATATGAAAATAGAATTTAAGTATAAATTACCAAATGAACCTTGGACTTTGATATTGTTGTAAAAGATGTTTTAAAATTATAATTTACAAACTAGATTCCGAACCTTGAAATGTGTAATAATAAGTTATAAAGCTTGAATATTATATTACGCCCGTAAAGTATGTGAATTGTTTTAACTTTATTAAATATTTTAAATCCCGGAGCAGGGCAGGTCTAGAAATTTTCGCTACGGGGGGCACAAAATAAGCCGGGTAAAAAAGTAGGTCGGGTCAAAGAGAAAAGGACAGACCAACCATTCTGAAGGCCTGGAATGAAATGAACTTTTGGGTATTTAATGTACCTTGGTTTTGTTTTTGAGCAACTTTTGAAACTACATCAATACCTGATTGTGTCTTTTTGAGACGAGATAACCGTCTATACTGATATAGACGCTCCATATTTTACTCACCCAAAAACACCATCAAAGATGAAACCCACCACTATAAGAAAACACACTTGAATCAAATTTAAATTTGAGATCATAAGATCGCAATCCTTAACAACCGCTCTCATGTTATTGAATCAGAAGACAAACTACATTTTACTGCACCTAATAATTCAAATTTTATTGAAATGATTGTCGTGTATTATTTTTACTAAAATTTAGTAGTTACTCTTTTAATGAAACCTAAATCTAGCTAATAAATAAAGTACTATATTCTATGATCATACAACCAATAAAAGAACTTTACAAAATAAATATAGGTTTACTAAAAATTTTAAATATAAATTAACAAACAAAACTAAATAAACCGTAAAGTAAAAGGCAATAACTATATAATAATAATAATAATAATAATAATAATATAACTTTAGCCTTTGACTTGGACTCCAGGCTGTATAAAGCTGTCAGCACATTCTTTAGTAAACAAGAAATAATACAATTGTCTTCCTTCCTCAACAAACAATATTGAAATCCATCGAAAAAAAAAATACATGCCCTGCTCTCTTCTCTATTCACCTAGATTCTTTTTTAAACTCTCTTCTTCTCTCTTATGGTAATTGAGGGTGGGCACTAACTTATTCTTGACTCATAATACACTAGTGCATAACTATAAAACACGACACTCCGGCAAGCAGACGGTGGGCATGGCCCACCCTTCCCAAACCATAGATCCACCCCTGTCTCGGAGTTTCGGTAACTGAAATAAAAACAAGAAACGAATGAGCGATAAATGTAAATCCTCATGGATATTATATTTATGATGAACGTTAAAGACAATTATAATGAAACGGCGAAACGGTTCGGTTTAGTGAGTAAGAATAAATAAAGATACTAAAATGACGAGTGTCTCAAAGAAAACATGCAACGAAAATTAATAACATTAATATATATATATATATATATATATATATATATATATATATATATATATAGGGTTATGTTAAAATAAAAGTCCACTTGAGTTGTGAAAACTCTAGAAACCCATTCTCAACCACATGTTTTTAATTAAAGATTAAATCTTGTGGTCCACAATTAAAGTTAATAAAAAATGTAAAAGTTTATTTATATTGTCTCTCTCTTGAAAACATATATAAATATTACTAAAAAATGTAAAAAAAATAGCAAAACATTTTTTTTTATGTTTTCGATTTTTGTATTAAATGTAATAATATATAGTACATGTAACAAAAAAAAACGATGTTACATAGGATTTTCACGGGTTTTCTCAACTCAAGAGGGTTTTCAAACTATACTTCTCCTATATATATATATATATATATATATATATATATATATATATATGTATGTATGTATGTATGTATGTATGTATGTATGTATGTATAACAAAAACCGAAAATAAGAAATTGGTCGGGTTTTCGGGTTTGAAAAGTAACGAATGTTACAGGCGCACTTTAGTGGCAAGAAAACTACTAGAAAAGTCCTCACGAGTGGCTTTTATTGGCCGTCGCTCTTTAAGGATGCTCATGAGTTCACGACACATTGTTTAAAGTGTCAAAAACTCGGGAGCATTTCTAAGAGGGATGAGATTCCCATGAACCTAATCCTAGTTGTAGGCATTTTTTTATATTTGGGGGATCGATTTCATGGGCCCATTCCCGAACTCATTCGGTAATTTATACATCCTAGTGGCCGTCGACTACGTGTCTAAATGGGTTGAGGCGATGGCCACTAGGACAAATGATTACCTTGTCATTTGCAATTTTGTACAAACCAACATTTTTTCATGATATGGAATCCCTCGGGTCATCATTAGTGATGGGAGATCTCATCTTAAGATTTTAGATTTGGTAAATTGCTTTAACGATACGGGGCTGATCTTAGAATTGCAACTCCTTACCATCCACAAACGATTGGACAAGTTGAAGTGCCAAATCGGAAAATTAAACAGATTTTACAGAAAACAGTCCGGACGAACCGTAAGGATTGGTCAACTAAGTTGACCGATGCTTTGTGGGCTTACCGGATGGCTTATAAAACATAGATTAATACTACTCCTTATAGAGTTGTTTATGGAAAGGATTGTCATATATCGGTTGAGGTTGCATAAAGAGCTTATTAGGCCACTAAACAGGTTAACACGAGTTATGGTGATGCAGGTAAAGCTAGTAAGTAGGCTTTGTGCGAGATTGAGGAGCTAAGAGACGAGGCATTTGAGTGTGCATCTGCATACAAGGCAAAGATGAAGAAGTTCCACGATGCAAAGATCCGGTTGAAAAACTTAGAAATTGGTTAAAGAGTTTGGCTCTACAACACAAGGATGAGTTAAAGAACAAGTGGACAGGCCCGTATTTGATTGTTAGAGTTGGAAACCGTGGTCAGTATCAAAATAGAAGACTTTGACGACCATGCGAGACAAGTGCTGAGTGGCTATAGATTGAAGCCATATTTGGAGATGGAAGATATCCACAACTTGGGTAAGGAATCGGCGAGCTTTATTGCGACCTCACGGGTTTATGAAGATAATTTAGCACTCAAGGTAATGTCGAGCTGTAGACATGCAATTCAGTGCTTAACGAGAGGCATTCTGGTTTTGTAAGTTTGTTTTCAATTTGTTTTTAGTTTATTGAGTCATCTATTGATTGTTTGCCCCGAGTTTATGTAGCAAAGACCAAGTGTGGGGAAGCTTAGTTGGTGAAGTTTCATTTCAAAGAGTTCGGTAAGAGTTTCGTCATTTACACGTGTTTCCAGGTACATAAAGCATGTTTTGAGTTCGGGAACATGTTCAGGTTGATGTCGGGATGTCGAAAAGTGGTCGGGTCGAAAAATGTCCAAACCCGATTTTGGGAAAAACTTTCTATGAAAAAGCCCCATCGCGTTACACGATGGACTTTTTAACAAACCCATCGCGTAGCGCAATGAAATTTTAACAACTGTTACTAATGACGTCATCTTGTAACGAGATGACGTCCATTAAAACCTATCGCCTATCGCGATGGAACTTAGATATCTTGACATTCATGACGTCATTGCGCTACGCGATGATGTCTGTTTGTACCCATTACGTATCGCGATGGGTTCATAACCCTAATCTCAATTAATTTGAGTCACGTAATGCGAAGGACCTTACTCATACCCATCGCGTAGCGCGATGGATAAAAAAGATATGAAAAAAAAATATTATATAACTGTTGACTCTATCTTCCTCATCACACTTCATTATCATCATCATCATCATCATCTCATCTCTCTTTGACCACCGACAACCTACCACCATCATCACCATCTCAATCTACCATCATCAACGTCATCCATTGACGTGAGGTCGAAGGCACACGCAAACTTAAACCAAATACTACTAAATTGATAGTGGTAAGTGGGTATCGAACACGAGGAGTTTGTGGAAAGTGTGTTAATAAGTAGCTCAACGATTAACTAATATAAATGTAAATGACGAAATAGTAATTTCCAAGTTAGTTTTGATTTGATTTTTATCTAAAATAAACTAACACAAAAGTTGTAAACGAATAATTAAACAAGCATTCCTCTCGGGGTTCGGGTTATTACTCAACACTCTTGTTAACATTCGATGGATAAACCATAATATCTCGGTTTTGAGTACATGCAATTGTTTGTGATTAATCAAGAACTAAGTACTCGGATTCCCAGAATGCGAGGTTGTTACTCAACAATCAATCAATACGATTATCCCTAATTCCTTCCACTAAATCTCGGTTGTCAACGACACTAAGAACACATGGTTCAAAACTAGATATAAGTGATAAAGACAAGCTACAAACATCATGACTATACTAACATAACATTTAGATAATCAATCAAAGTTCAAGAACAATAAACAAAAGTGTTTTGCGATTAACCTTATATCCCGAGAGGAATACCATAGAACTAGCCACTCATAGGTCGATAGATCATTGATGCATCAAGTATCTTGTTTATATCAATCCCAAACATAAACAAATGAGTACTAACACCCAAAATATGATTATTGTCTTCAAAAATCGCCTCTAAGCCGTCCCCAATTGAAAGGTATGTGAAAAGACACCCAAAAGCAGCCTAAAAAGTGGCCCAAACTCAGCAGTCACGTGTCGGACCGTGGGCCACGGTCTACACCGTGGACCAGGGTCTAGTTACGGTGCTTGGAATGCCACGGTACGGTGCTTTTTGTTGATTTTGGTGCCTGTTTGACCGTGGCCCACGGTCAACACCGTGGACCACGGTGGAGCTCTTCCTCAATTTCTTGTTTTCTTCATATATTTCTCGTTTCAACTCCGTTTTCTTCGACGTTTTCACCCACGTTCTCGTAATTTCATCCTCAACCTCCTCCTACCTGCAAACATATGAGTAACCATAGTCAACTAATTCCATAAAATTAAGTTGGTTAAGCCAATGCATTTATATCTTTTAACTCACTTAACAGCTTCCCTACGAGTCACTCGTCACATTTCCACACTTAACCGTTGCTTGCCCCCAAGCAACACTTCAAACCACAATTGCTTTCAAAACCAACCACCAAACAAACCACAAACCCGGTTCAGTCAAGGTCCCAACTCATACCCTATTCCCTCATTATTAGAGGTTTGCATTAGTATCACTTAATATTATATTTAGAACATAGAATTCTAGTCAACCTTAACATGCTTTTAGTTTTTACCCACACTTAACACACCATCACTCATTAACCCTCTTATCGGTGATCGTTCCATATATTCCAATAATACTCAATTCTCCTCGCATACGCTTGTACCACCATCAAATCTCCACCTATATATGCTTTAACACAAATGCAAATCAAGAGGTCTTAAAATAGGTTATAATGGGGCTAGGTGTAAAGGGATGGAATGGGAATATTGATAGTGGCTCAGGCGATCTGATCCGGCTTGTTACATCAAAACTAAATAACCAATAAAATAAACGACTATATACACTACTAACTTGCATCACAAACTCGATACACACTACTTTGGACATTGACTCTCAACTTTTTCTTCCTTTTTCTCTTTTTTCTTTTTTTTTTCTTTTTTTTTCTTTCTTTTTTTTCATTTTTTTTTCGAGTAAACATAATACTTCATACTTCCTATTGATTAGTACTATAACAATTACAAATACAAAGAAATACCTACTAAGCCGGATCGTCTCGTAAATTAACGTCAGGGTTGATCAAATAAAAAGAATAGGTCCAACAAAGTTTTCTAAAGGAACCAACCCCCCTCCCCTCTCATTACCCACGCTCATATATGTAATTTATGAGGCCCAACCCCCAAAACCCGCATTCACACTCATCCGAGACGAGGCTTTAACCTAAGTGCCTCAATCACTTTTGCATTTATGCCAAGCTAAGGTCTCGAAGTGCATTGATGGCACAAGTTCTAACGGAGAATTACCAATTCGTCACCGCTCTTGTTTTCCAAATACCCAAGTGACAGTAGGCATGTTATGTGATTTGATAAACCGAAAGCATGCTAACCTTGCCTAGAATACTACTCGACCACATTTTTAACATAGCTAAGCAAATTTGGCCTTTAGGGAATTGTGAACATGAAAAGGGGCCAAACCTTACCCCACCATCTTACCACTTTCCGGTTTTCTTTCAAAAAATTATTTTTGTATTAAATTTTTTCTTTTTTATTTTTTTTATAATTTTTTTTTGTAAAACCAAAAATTTCCCCATCCCCACACTTGAGATACATTGTCCCCAATGTATGGTTTTGAGAAAATAAAAAAAAAAAAAGAGACTACTAATTAAAAGCACCACTTCTTTTAATAAAAAACCCGTGTTGTCCCCAACATAGTGTCGAAGAGAAATCCATAAGAATTTCCCCACACTTGGTGTTTGCTAAGATGGTAACTTAAACTACGTTAATAACAAACAACCTAGCAATTATAAAGCAAACTAAAAATAAAAATATACAAAATGTACAATTACCACCTTTTTGAAACTTTTATGACATTCAAGGTGGGTGACTGGCCCACTCCCGTGCAACCTTTTCGTTATAAGCACGCTCTTTTTCAAGCAACTGTTACCAGTCTTCCGGCAAACCAGGGTCGGGCCCGGACATCCTCATCTTCCACCCTGGATCATTTAGGTTAGGTGGATGTCTCACTTTCGTCTTCTTTGGTCGGCCACCTTTTTCTGCCACCTTCTCACTCTGTTGATGCTCAATTTATTTCTTCTCAACTGACCTGTCAATCACAAAACACTCCATTTTCGTGTGATCCTTTCTCAAGGATACACACTTGTTAACAAAATCCACCTTCAGGCTTTCCTTATCAACAAGAGGGTCAGTAGTATTTTCAAATAATAATAACCGTTTATCATGATTCCCACATTTAATTTCCAGTGTCCCCTTAGCACAATCAATTACTGCAAGTGAAGTGGCGAGGAAGGGTCTACCCAATATGACTGTGGGTTGCGTATTAGTTACATTTTTAGCATAATCAAGTACTAAAAAGTCAACTGGGTAACAGAAATCCTCCACATGTACCATCACATTATATATCATGCCTCGGGAAAGTGTTTGGGTTTGATCCGCTAAAACCACTGTGGTGTTTACTTTTTGTAGCGGACCAAACTCATACTGATCATATAAACTACCGGGCATGATACTAACAAAAGCTCCAAGATCTAGAAGTGCCCGATCAGTTTTAAGTTCACCAATTTGGATTGATAAAAGGGGCACTCCTGGGTCTTGAAGTTATACTTCGGATAATATTATTATCAACCCTCTCATCCCTTATTTTGGTTAATTTGTCATTTAAACATTTATCACGAGAACAATTTTCACAAAAAGATATTTCATTTGGTTGTAATTCAGATTTATTTTGAAAAATTGTTTCATTATTAACCACATTTTCAATCTCATCACTAATATATTCCACCACCCCCTCAACAAACTGTGGTGTTGGATCAACTAGAACACTAGAAATTCCAAAATTAGTTAAAAGACTTACCGCATTGATATGCATGTTGTTCCCCTTCTTTAAGCTCGAGCTATTTTTCTTCAAATTCTCAACATCGGTTGCAAGTTGACCCATTTGAGTGGTCAACGATTGAATGGCTTTGTCACGGACTTCATCTTTTTGCATGCGTACTTCATCAAGTTGATTTCTCCTTTGCATATCTTGTTGCATCATCCTAACCATATCCATGACTTCATTCCCAATTGAAGAACTTTGACCCGAAGACCCACTTTGATTACCACCCGATTGCTGAAATTGACCTTGATTTCCTTGGTTGTTCCCACTTTGAGCATTTCCTTGATTGAAGTATTGTTGACGAGGAAGAAAGTGGGTTTGAGAAGTTCCTTGGAAATTAGGATTGAGTTGAGTTGCTTGATTTCCATAGCGAAAATTTGGATGATTTCTCAACCCTGATTGGTAAGTGTTTGAATTCATGTTATAATTCCGATTACCACCTCCTTGACCTTGAATTGCATTTACTTCTTCAACTTGTACTTGCCCTACCGTACACACATCAGCCCCATAACCCAACTCATTGCAATTTGTACAAACATCAATTCTTTGATTAGTAGTTTGTACCCCCAAATCTTCTACGGCATGAACTTGCGGTCTTCCAATTGCCGGTCTTACTCTTGCAGTTTGAGCCTTTCTCTTGGATGTGACCGACATTTTCTCCAAGAATGCCCAATCATCTTGTTCATAATTGGTACCGAATGTACCATTTGTGATTGACATTAAATCTCGCTCGTCTTCCGCATTCAACCCCTCATGAAACGCATTCAACAATTCCCAAAGAGCAATACCATGGTGAGGACAATTCTTGATCGTCATATTAAACCTCTCGAATGCTTCATGAAACATCTCACCCGATTGTTGTTGGAAGCTTCTCAAATTTCGTCTTGCATCATTAGTCTTTTGGGCCGTGTAAAACTCTTCCAAAAACCTTTGTTGCATCTTGGCCCAAGTATAAATTGATGCAGAAGGCAAGGTGTAGAACCATCTCTTTGCCTTCTTTTCTAACGAAAATTGGAATAAAACCAACTTAACCTCATTCGGCGAAAAGCCTTGACCCCCTATTGTATTGCAAATCGAATCATATGCCTCCAAATGGAAATAAGGTTCTTCGGTTGCTAAACCCTTATACTTTGGCAAACTTTGGAGCGCATTGGTTCTAACCTCAAATGTTCTTCCATTTTGATTTTGAGGGATAACCACCGGAGATGGGTTATTGGTGATGATTGGTTAAAAGTGAGCTTCAATTCTCCTAACCATTTCTCTTGAATGCCGTCTTGGTACCCCTAATGGTACTCTTGGTTGGCCCATTTGCCGGTAAACGGGCCTTTGTTGTGCATATTGTTGAAATTCTGGTTGGGGATTTGGTTGTTGAGGTTGTTGATAATGCGGTTGTGGAACTTGTTGCAATGGTTGTGGTTGTTATATTTGATTGACATGTGGTCCACCCCATTGTTGCATTTGTTGTTGCGAAACATAACCAGATTGACCTTGCACCCTTAATTGATTTCCATCTCCCCCACTTGAATATCCCTCTTCATACTCTTCATACCCTTCGCTGTTATCGCCCACGTTCTCGTAATTTCATCCTCTACCTCCTCCTACCTTCAAACATATGAGTAACCATTGTCAAATAATTCCATGAAATTAAGTTGGTTAAGCCAATGCATTTATATCTTTTCACTCGCTTAACGGCTTCCCTACGAGTCACTTGTCATCCATCATCTTCAAACACCTCCATTGTCACCGCCACTTTTCCCCGTCAACCACCACCATAGACCATCCATGGCCATGGTCACTATATACCACCTGTCTATAAGACCCCGAATCTCGGGAATCCTAAAGTTGGTAGTCATCCATAATACTTATAAAAATACTTAAACTTGAAAACAGTTCATTCCATTAAAACAACTAACTCAGAGTATAATTCAGCGGAAAACCATAGTTGATAAAATAATTTACCAAAACCCGGGAATTATGACCAAAATCCAATTTAAATGTATTTGATAAAACTTTTTAAAAAGAAATGTTTAATATTGAAATCTTCCATCCACGTATGCCCTTCACCGTCCAAGTAGCTTCGTGCACGTCCAAGCGGTAAGGTATCCTCCTCCTAACCTGAAACTCACACTAACATGCACACAAAGTCAGCTTGAGCAGAGTGAGTTCAAGTTTTAATAAATAACATCGATAATAATAATCATAATAGTCATTCCAAGGATTTTAAAATATAAAAGGGATAAATCAGTTAGGCCATCATCATCAATAAATAATCATTCTTATATATTTATACATACATGTATATATAAACATCTTTATAAATACATCCCTATATATATAACATCCAAGTAATAACATCAGGGTCGAGCACACGTACAACCCAAACACGTAACATCTCATCCAACGTATGCAAACTCAAAGTAGGCATATGTAACATCCGTGGTCGATAACGACTACTAACATCGCTAAATATTGGCCATACAATAATACATACATACGTACGATAATACCATCTCAAGGCCTAACATCGCCAAATATTGGCCATACAATAATACATACATACATACGATAATACCATCTCAAGGCCTACCCTATACAAGTAAGCCCATCCAAAATAATTTTAAACAATTCATCAAGCAAAATCGCTTAGGTGTGCATGCTAGCCCAAAATCTTAAAAGATTAAAAAGGGGGCATCATGAACTCACCTGACACAAGACACGTATTCACCACAAGCTAGATAATCCCTAAGTAATCCCAAAACTCAAACACCTGTCGGTTTAAATATAAACATTACAATCAACATCAAAAGAACTCGTTTATCCTACGAGACGTTCTAACATGGTTCGAGTTACCTAAAGCCTCGACCTCATCAAACTCAATCACAACAGCCCCCGGGGCCTTACATTCACCAACACAACCCTTAGATACTCCCGGGAATAAAGAATTCCGAATTTGCCACCGGAAGCACTAGGTGACACTAACACCCGCGTTTAAGAGTCGTTTAGGCCGTTAACATCAAACTCAGCCCCGTGTGGACCCAATATGATAAAATCACAGCCAAGAAGTCCACACGACGCTACACGAGTCAAATGGGTCGGTAACTCGCAAGTACAACGCACCAACTATTTAATAAACGCAATTGCGCGTTGTTCCGACCCGTTTGAGTAACCGACAACCAATTCAGCCCCATAACTTATAAAAATGATTTTTCAACAGCCCGTACATCAAACCAAGTTCCCCCGAGCTGAATTGGTTGTTAATCTCTTCAACCCTCACGTTAAACGCATCAAACTACAATTCTAGTCAACCGAACACTAACAATCAAACTACAACTAGTTGACCAATCTAACGAGCACCAATGAACATGATTTTTAAGTATGTTATACTAGACATACCTAGGAAGATTTTGGTGCAAAATCTCAACCAAAACAGTCCCGAAACCGCTCAATTGAACAGCCACCCGGTTAACCTAAAACAAGTCGTTTATCGATTAATACGCGTAATATAAAGATCAATTAAGGTGTAAAAGACTTGGGGAATCGTAGAACTAACCTTCAATTGATGTTTTACAGTCACACCTTGGCTGGAAAGAAGAAAATCGTGGGGGGGGGGGGCTGGAGTCTGCCGATCGGAACAATGAGGAAAGGGTTTAGGGTTAGGTTTATGATATAAAAATTTTTCACATCTGGCCCTTAAAATTTTAGAGAATTAACATCTTGGTTGAAAAGTTAAATGTTCTAACGTAACGGGATGATGAGAAGGTTTCCGAGAAATGTCGGATAAATCCTGAGAAATATACATACTTTAAAAGCTTCGAATCATTGAACAGAAAATTAACGGGCGTTACAAGTCCACCCCCCTTACAATGGGATTCGTCCCCGAATCCCGATGCGACAAGAACACCTGCGGATAGAGTTTCTTCATCTCGTCTTCGGACTACCAAGTAGCCTCAGAGCCCCTGCGGTGCCTCCACTGCACCTTCACCTGACTAACCACTTTATTTCTCAAACACCTTTCCTGACGATCAAGAATAGCGATAGGCTCTTCAACGTAGTTCAGCTTACTATCAAGCTCAATATCATCAAGAGGCACATGGGTCTCCTCATCAGCTAAACATTTCCTCAAATGGGACACGTGGAAAGTAGGATGAATCCCCGCAAGCTCATCGGGCAATTCCAGTCTATACCCTACCTCACCAACACGAGAGAATATACGAAATGGACCAATGAACCTCGGACTAAGCTTCCCCCTGTTATGAAAACGGATAATACCCTTCCAAGGAGAAACTTTCAACATAACTCGATCCCCAGTCTCAAAGACAATACGCCTCCGCCTTTTATACGCGTAGGACTTTTGACGATCCTGAGCGGCTTTCATATAAGCCTTAATCTTATCGAGCTTCTCAGTCGTGGCCTCAACCACCTCCAAACTACCCAACTGTTTCTGACCAATGGAACCCCAACAGACTGGAGTCCTACACCTCCTACCCTATAACATCTCAAACGGTGGCATCCCAATCATGGCGTTGTAACAGTTACTATAAGAAAATTCGACCAACGGTAAATGACCATCCCAACTACCACCAAAATCGATAACACAAGCTCGCAACATCTCCTCGAGAGTCTGAATGGTCCTCTCGGATTGACCATCCGTCTGCGGGTGATAAGCGGTGCTGATGAGGAGTTCGGTACCCATCTCCTCATGAAACTTCCTCCAAAATCTGGAAGTAAAACGCGTATCCCTGTCCAAAACAATAGATACCGGCACCCCATGCCTAGAGACGATCTCACGAACAATAGATACCGGCACCTCGTGCCTAGAAACTTCCTCCAAAATCTGGAAGTAAAACGCGTATCCCACTTCCACTCATGTATTTCCAAGGGCTGAAGTTTCCCGAAAGGCTTCTGGTGCTCAGCCTTAACTTGCAGACACGTCAAACCCTTACTCACGTACTGAGCCACCTCATACTTCATCGCAGGCCACCAATAATTTTTCTTCAGGTCTTGGTACATCTTGGTCACGCCTGGATGAATGGAATAGCGCGACTTGTGTGCTTCATCCAAAATTTTACCTCTGAATCCCCCATACCTCAATACCCATAAACGCCCATCCTTATACTTCACCCAATCACTGACATCCTCCAACAGTTTTTCTGGATCCCAAATACGCTCTGACATAATCCATTCCACCTGTAAAGCTTCGTTCTTGACGTTGGCTATCGGCCTCAAAATATCGGGTTTAAGAATAAGCTGATAAGATTTCACTCGAGTAGGTTTCAGTCTCTCATTCCGGCTCAACGCATCGGCTACCACGTTAGCCTTACCGGGATGGTACATAATCTCCAGATCATAATCCTTAATCAACTCCAACCATCGACGCTGTCGCATATTCAGTTCCTTTTGTTCGAAGAAATACTTTAAGCTCTTATGATCAGTATAGATAACGCAAGGAACACCGTACAAATAATGCCTCTACAACTTAAGCGCAAACACAACCACCGCCAGCTCCAAATCGTGAGTAGGATAATTCGCCTCGTAAGACTACAACTGTCGTGAGGCATACGCGATGACTCAACCTCGCTGCATTAGAACGCACCCAAGCCCCTGGTAAGAGGCATCATAATAAACCACTAGATCATCGGTGCCATCGGGTAAAGCCAGAATCAGGGTATGCGTCAAACTGTTCTTCAACTCGAGAAAAGCCTTCTCCTGCTCAGTACCCCAAACAAACTTAACGCTCTTCTTAGTCAACTTGGTCAATGATGAAGCAATTTTCGAAAAGTCGGGAATGAAGCGGCGGTAATACCCCACCAAGCCCAGAAAACTACGAATTTCGGATGGAGACTTAGGAGATTCCCACTCGTTTACGGCTTCCACCTTTGCAGGGTCAACTAAAATACCACTCGGGTTAATAACAGGGCCCAAAAGGAACACTTAGAAAATTTCGCATACAACTTGTTCCTTCGTAGAGCTTCCAAAACTTCCATGAGATGACCGGCTTGATCGGATTCGCTTTTGAAATACACCAGAATGTCGTCAATAAACACAATAACCAAACAATCAAGCATTGGCCTACACACTCGGTTTATAAGATCCATGAACGCAGCCGGTGCGTTGGTCAAACTGAAAGACATCACGAGGAATTCATAATGCCCATAACGAGTGCGGAAGGCAGTCTTAGGAATATCTTACTCCCAAATTTTCAACTGATGATACCCAGAACTAAGGTCGATCTTCGAGAACCAACTAGCTCTTTGGAGCTGATCAAATAAGTCGTCGATCCTTGGGAGAGGGTACCGATTTTTAATAGTGAGTTTATTCAATTCACAGTAGTCAATGCACATCCGCATGCTACCGTCCTTCTTAACGAATAGGACCGGGGCACCCCAAGGTGAGATGCTCGATCGAATGAAGCCCTTGTCGAGCAAGTCTTCCAATTGAGCCATAAGTTCTTTCATTTCACTCAGTGCTAGACGGTAAGGGGCTCGAGCAACGGGTTTGGCGCCCGGTACAAGGTCTATCTGGAACTCGACCTCGCAATCCGGCGGCACATCTGACAAATCATCTGGAAATACATCCGGGAAATCTCGAACAATAGGAACATCACCGACGGTAGCCACCTCGGTATTCACGTTTATAGCATACGCCAGATACGCCCCGCACCCCCGCTGCATCAACTTTCCCACCTTAAGCATGGATATGATATGTGGCGTCGCACCATTCCGATCACAGAAGACCGTAATTTGGGTCCCATCCGGGGCCCTTAGACATACAAGTTTCTAACCACAAACGATCTGAGCATCAACACTTGCGAGCCAATCCATCCCAAGCACCACATCGAAACAGCCAATCGGCATCAAGTACAACCACACCGGAAATCTATACCCAAACAACTCGATGGAACAACCCTGAGTAGCCCTAGACACGGAAACGGACCTTCCTACGGAAACCTCAACTTCAAACACATCAACTACGCACTCGGGTGATTTATTCAGCGAGGAACAGAAAGCGGTAGACACAAAACTTCTACTGGCACCCGAGTCAAATAAGACCGATGCCTGTAATTCATCAAGTAAAAAGGTACCTGGGATAACATTACACTACTACTTAGCTACACGATCATACATACGATCCCGAAAGAATGAGAAATTGTAACGTCAGAATATAAGAATAGATAAGGAGAAAGTACCTGAAACAACGTCTGCATAATCTTTCGCATCTCTCTTGGAGATGTTGAAGGCCCTCGGCCTGGCCTTCGGCTTCTCTTCCACCTTCCCCCTCGAGGAAGTCCCTTGACTAGACCCCCCCCTCCTTGGTAGTAGGACTGTTCGATGCCAAGTGGCCGACACCCTTACAGCGGAAACAAGTCAACGTCGGACACTCGAAATGGGGGTGTCCAACCTTATCACATCGGAAACAAGAACCGGACCCACTCTTACATTCCCCCTTGTGCGGTCTCCCGCACTTCTTGCAATTTCCAAACGCCGCATCCCTCTTAACATCCGAAGTCTCAGTCTTTACCCTCTTCTCAGACGAATTAAAATTGCTTTCCACAGGCCGCTTACCGTACGAATTTGTGTTCCACGTCTTCATAGTCTCGGGAGGCGGTAACTTCTCCCTCTGATCATACAATGTACCTGCTAGGTAACCACCGAGTGAAAAGAGTTCATGTCGGTGGTCACTACACCCCTACGAATATCTGCCGGAAGCCCTTTCACATACTTTTTAATCCTCTTGGCTTCGGGAGTAACCAAATCGGGACATAAACAGGCCATCTGGTTAAACTTTGTGGTATACTCCCGATGCGTCAAACTACCCGCCTCCAAGGTCAAGAATTCCTGTTCCATCTTATCCAATTCATGCGGAGGAAAAAATTGATCAAGAACCAATTTCTTCAACTTATCCCATGTCATCCTCCTAATCGAACGATCACCCATAGCCTGTGCCAAGTTATCCCACCAACAGAGTGCCTCGGAACGAAAAGAAGCAATAGCATAAGTCACCATGTCATCCCCCTTACATTTACTAACCCTCAGAACGGCCTCCATCTCCCTCACCCACTGATGTGCTACCAACGCATCCTTGGTACCATCGAAAGAAGGGGGTCACACTTCTAAAAGTCACCATACGAGCAACACCGAGTAGATACACTAACAGTCCGCACTTCGTCTTCATCTCTACTCGGCACATACACCTCCTCCTCCTCCTCGACCTACGTCTCCTTACCCTTCCTTCCCTTATCCGAACTCTTACCAACCAATGACTCCTCCATGGCCCTGACGGCCTCAGCAACGATCTCGGGAATGGCGCTGCGGAGCACCTAGTAAACCTCATCCGTGATATCCGCGCGCATAGTAGGATCTAAGGCGGGGTTATCCCCTTCCTCATGAATCGGGATTTCTTGCTGGGGAGTAGGAATCTCATTTTCAGCTTAGGCACGTGGCTTACGACCACGGCCACGAACACTAGGACCACCTCTCTTAGCTATTCGAGTATTAACCATGACTTATCCCTACAAAGACAGAATTTTAATATGGTCAAGTACAAGTGGCATTTAGAACATGTAAGGTAAGGGTAAACTGCTAATGACGTTGATCAAGTGTAATTAGTCGTTTACTTTACCCGCCCGTCCTAATCACCCCCTGCCCCTAACCCCATTTGCATTCTATCTAACACTTAAACAAATAATCATATAATGGAACTTTTAAAACTCAAAAAGAATGACTAAACAATTAAGGTTACCTCTTGGCGTGCAGCTACTCGTGGTGGGTATACTAGTCTTTTCCCTTACAGTTCGAGTCCAAGCACTCGGGGATGCTCGGATCCCTCGAACCATGGCTTTGATACCAACTTGTAAGACCCCGAATCCCGGGAACCCTACATTTGGTATTCATCCATAATACTTATAAAAATAATTAAACTTGAAAACAGTTCATTCCATTAAAACAAATAACTCAGAGTATAATTCAGCGGAAAAATCCAATTAAATGTATTTTATAAAACTTTTTAAAAAGAAATGTTTAATATTGAAATCTTCCATCCACGTATGCCCTTCACCGTCCAAGTAGCTTCGTGCACGTCCAAGCGGTAAGGCATCCTCCTCCTAACCTGAAACTCACACTAACATGCACACAAAGTCAGCTTGAGCTGACTGAGTTCAAGTTTTAATAAATAACATCGATAATAATAATCATAATAGTCATTCCAAGGATTTTAAAATATAAAAGGGATACATCAGTTAGGCCATCATCATTAATAAATAATCATCCTTATATATTTATACATACATGTATATATAAACATCTTTATAAGTACATCCCTATATATATATATATATAACATCCAAGTAATAACATTAGGGTCGAGCACACGTACAACCCAAACACGTAACATCTCATCCAACGTATGCAAACACAAAGTTGGCATATGTAACATCCGTAGTCGATAACGACTACTAACATCGCTAAATATTGGCCATACAATAATACATACATACATACGATAATACCATCTCAAGGCCTACCCTATACAAGTAAGCCCATCCAAAGTAACTTTAAACAATTCATTAAGCAAAATCGCTTAGGTGTGCATGCTAGCCCAAAATCTTAAAAGAGTAAAAAGGGGGCATCATGAACTCACATGACACAAGATACGTATTCACCATGAGCTAGATAATCCCTAAGTAATCCCAAAACTAAAACACCTGTCGGTTTACATACAAACATTACAATCGACATCGAAAGAACTCGTTTATCCTACGAGACGTTCTAACATGGTTCGAGTTACCTAAAGCCTCGACCTCATCAAACTCAATCATAACAGCCCCCGGGGCCTTACATTAACCAACACGACCCTTATATACTCCCGGGAATAAAGAATTCCCAATTTTCCCCCGGAAGCACTAGGTGACACTAAAACGCGCGTTTAGGAGTCGTTTAGGCCGTTAACATCCAACTCAGCCCCGTGTGGACCCAATATGATAAAATCACAGCCAACAAGTCCACACGACGCTACATGAGTCAAATTGGTCGGTAACTCGCAAGTACAATGCACCAACTATTCAATAAACACAATTGCGCGTTGTACTGACCCGTTTGAGTAACCAACAACCAATTCAGCCCCATAACTTATAAAAATGATTTTTCAACAGCCCATACATCAAACCAAGTTCCCCCAAGCTGAATTGGTCGTTAATCACTTCAACCCTCGCGTTAAACGCATCAAACTACAATTCTAGTCAACCGAACACTAACAATCAAACTACAACTAGTTGACCAATCTAACGAACACCATTGAACATGATTTTTAAGTATGTTATACTAGAAATACCTAGGAAGATTTTGGTGCAAAAACCTCAACCAAAACAGTCCCGAAACCGCTCAGTTGGACAGCCACTCGGTTAACCTAAAACAAGTCGTTTATCGATCAATACACGTAATATAAAGATTAATTAAGATGTAAAAGACTTGGGGAATCATAGAACTAACCTTCAATTGACGTTTTACTCTCACACCTTGGCTGGAAAGAAGAAAATCGCAGGGGGGGGGACTGGAGGCTGCCGATCAGAACAATGAGGAAAAAGTTTAGGATTAGGTTTATGATATAAAAATTTTTCACATCTAGCCCTTCAAATTTTAGAGAATTAACATCCTGATTGAAAAGTTAAATGTTCTAACGTACCGGGATGACGAGAAGGTTTCTAAGAAATGTCGGTTAAATCCCGAGAAATATACATACTTTACAAGCTTCGAATCCTTGAACCGAAAATTAACGGGCGTTACACTGTCATCACCACATCTACATCATCACTCTAAGCCGCCACCACCACCATCATCATTATCATCAAATTTTACTGTTGCCGACCACCACTGTCATCAATTATATCTGATATATTTGAGTTTAAGTTCATCACGAAGTATGTGTTTTGTATATCTATACTTTAGTTCGAAAGTGAATTGTTGAATGTTTGGTAAGTATAGGTTGTTTGTTTGTGACACAATTCTTGAGATTATTGCTTAATTTTGCATGCCGGGTGGTTAAAATCAAGATGGGTTATAATTGAATTGTTTGGGTGGTTTATCTTAGTTATTCGGTTCAAAGATTGAATTAACTAGGGTTTTGTTCGGTTTGATGTGTGTAATTTAAATGTATAAACTCGGGTAAACAGGATTTTTGGAGTCACATTTGTTGCCGGGTTTATATGAGCATGGTATGGTTGTTAGAAATTTTGCTGTGGTTCTCGATTTTAACTAAACGAATGATATGATGGGCCGGGTTCAAGTTCAATACATAAATCATTAATTTATTATTATTTTGTTATTTTTTAATGATGGTGATTTTTTGATACTAAACGAGTTATTTTGAACTTAAGTTAATATTATTTTATTAATATATTCAACTTACGAACCCAACTTATCATATCATATCTTACACCGATTTATGGTCTTATATTTTCATGTATTTTGAGGTCGTCAGTCCGTGTGTGTGTGTGTGTGTGTGTGTATGTTTGTGTGTGTTTGATTCTGTTTGTAGTGTGATTTATTTTGTGATGTAAATATATCGAGTCAATTGCGTGCTTCGTTAATCGGGGATAGACTGTCGCCATTAAGCTTTAGCAGGTATAGATTGACCCGCCCGTACTCAATCTCCATTCGGGCGGGACAATCTGGATTTATAAACATCTATATAGGGTATCCCCGAATTTTTTATTTTTGTTCATTTATTGATTTTATATTATTTTATTATTGTGGGACAATCGTGACCAAAATGATATAAGGTCGTCACCACAGTTTTATCGTTAACATATCTAATCAAATGCTTTATTTTGAAGATTTGTCTGACGTTCTAGGAGCTGCACATGCTGTTGGGCGCAAGAGGGAGAAACAGAGGCCGTCGGGTGCAAGCCGCCGTGGTCCTACTGCCGCTCCTAAGGGTGCACCTGAGCCCCATCAGTTCATCGAGTAGCAGCCACGGCCACCTCGTATGATCAGATACGATGGGGATGAGATTCCACTGACTCCCGACACTGTTCGAGCTAATATAGTTGGGGATGGTCGAGATGTTCCTCACATGGTGCTTCGTTTCGCACCATTACCGGAGGGGCAGACCATGCGTTGGAGGATCCAGGCTACGCAGTTTCTCAGACATAGGAGCTTCCATTGGAAGTTGGTCAGGGCAGTGAGACAAGAGGATCGGATTAGAGAGATGTTGACTGATTGGTGGGCCGCCATCCTTGCGTGTGACTTAATCCAGTATGTCGAGATCACACATGAGTTTTATTCTACATTCAAGCATACGCCCACCACTTTATTGAGCCGCACGTAGTTTCGTTTACCTTGGGGCGACACACATATGAGATGTTTGTGATAGACTTCGCTGTGGCTACCGGATTTTACACACAAGTGGAGGTTCAGACTCCGGCCTTTATTCAGAGATTCCAGGGTTATACGTTGCGGCCCAGCAGGATCGGGAGTTTTGGTTGCCCGAGGCTCACCTGGCCAAGTTTTAGGAGCAGTTTAAAGACGGGGTCCACTCCAGTGCAGTGGTCGAGTCATCTATATGGGACCCCGTCGTCAGGTACATTCACAGGGTGGTTTCCTGCACCATGTTTGGTCGTCATTCTTGCCACTATAATGCAGCAACCTGGATTTATTATGTTTATTACCGATCATTGGCCATCGAGAGGGAAATATAGCCATGTTATTTTACTTGCTTCATTTTCGCGGGGCTTATGATTAGAGGGAGAATCGGCTCGTTTATCCTTGGGACCCTACATTACGCGTCTGGTGAAGCTTTTAGGGGTGTTCGAGCAATATCCCTGGGGTTATTTTACAGTGGGGCCTGGGACCGAGACTTATAAATTGGACGATGCCCGGAGGGCCGGGATCTATGAGTTATAGGACCCACCATCTTTGGTCACGGTCAGACGGGGCCCACAGGCTCCACCACCTCTGAGACAGATGCTACCATTGCTTTACATATGGGTGTTCCTACGCACTAGCTTTAGTCCCGGTCAGACGGGGCCTATATAAGATGTATTTATGTGCACATGTATAAAATGCGTTTGTTTTTTTTCACACAAGACCGTGTTTTAAATTTATAAAATGATTTCTACTAAGACTAAACCACACACAAATAGGCAAGTGTACATATCGTATATGTAGAATAGTATCGGTAAGAACCAAGTATCGATCAATGGACACGAATGACTTACAATAATAATTTTTTGTTCTAAATTAACCAGAAGTAATAATCATTAAAGGTCGTTTTTAAAACTAAATATTATAAATTATAATAAAGTAAAATAGTTGAACAAGTAGAGTAATTTTAGACGAGAAAATCAATAAATGAAGGTTACCATCTAAATCATGAATCCACATAACTCTTCTTTGATTATTAATATTATTAATATGTGATTAACTTGCTTTAATAATATAAGATAGAATAACCCCTCATTCCTAAGTGAATTACCCTATGACATAAAAGAAGGTAGAATGCATAAATTCATGTCTACGACGAAAATGTCAATTTAAGTGAGCAAGTAGTTTAAGTGCAGTATGAAGATTAGGATTGACTTCGATTTCTTAAATACCAATTCTAACAACTTCGGGTGATTATTGTTTAGTCACATATCCAGTTCTGAAACAACTTGTTTGATTTAAGTTGACTATAATTACACATTCCTTTAACATATGATTTCTTTAACTAGCATGGCAACCTAATCAATCGTACTTAACAATGTTGTTTTAGAATTACCATAACTAGAGAAATTGATCGTAGCTTGTATCTCATATTTTCAAAGTCCAACACAAGGAATTATGTTTTGGATAAAATATCAATATTTTCTTTTTACCATTCCAAATTTCCAAGAATATGAGTGAATCTGATTATAAAGACTTGTTTTAAAGATTTTAATCACCAACCTTGAATTAATGATTATGATAACAAAACATATTTCATCAAAGGATAATTGCAAAATAATTATGTACTTCACAAAAACTAAATCACATATTCAATTTAATCATCAAATAAAGTTATGTTTCATCATAGATTTAGATAGTAAATGGAGTTTAGCTCATGATGAGCATGGCAATGAACATCAAAGAATATGAAGATATCAAATACATGATGATTAAACTAGAATAATCTAACCAAATTGGGGATGAATCTCCTTCTTCAATGGATGATGATAAGGATGATGGTGGTGGATGATGATGGATGCCTCCAAGCCTTCAAACTCTTTAATGAATCTTTAATTTAAGTGTTAAGTGAGTGTTTTTAAGTGACAAACTCGTCCAAACCCTCTCCAAGCACACCCATTACAATGGAACATGCAATCTATCTATAGGCTGTATGGGTGATTGGGCACGGTCCCATGTCATATGGGCACGCCCCCGTGTCCAGCTGTCTAGGTGCATTAATTACTTGTCAGATTGTACATATGATACTTTAGCATGGGGACGTGTAGGGTGAGACACGGGGGTGTGTTATGATTGCCAGATTCCTATATTTTTGTCTTTTCTTGGGAGGATAGCCACGAGGGCGTGTAGGATGGGACACGGCCTAGTGTTAGCTTTATCAGATTTTGTTTTTTTTTCCTATTAAAGGTGACCACGGGGTGTGGTAGGTGAGACATGGCCCCGTGCTGGTTTCAGCAGATTTTGTCTTTTCTTGGAAAGGTGACCACAGGGGTGTGCTTCCTGAACATAGGGGTGTGTTAAATTAACTGATACACAATTTCTTCATTTTTCTTTATTTTTCTTCGTGTATCCACTCATTTCTTCGTTTGAGGCTGGAATAGCTTGAAAATAGAAGTTTAACATAATAAGTAACTATTGAACTAGATAATATAATAAAAGATGGAATTTTGGAGATTATCTGATGCTTAAAAGATGTATATTTTTATAGGCATCAAACATCGTCACACTTGAACCGTGCTTGTCCTCAAGCAAGCTAAATATAAAAAAAAATTCTTTAAAATGGCAAGATATGACCAAAGTTAAAACATCCCCAAAAAATTTCAAAAAAAAAAATCAGAATAAAGCAACCAATCTGAAACCATGAGAATATATGTAGTGATATATGTAAAGACGATTTGTTTTTATGAGCTTCTGTTTATGCCAAACATCACGTTCTCACAAAGTTCACGCACACTCGGCTTTATATCTGATCATACATGTAATGTTGTATGTATATGAACACTCTTAGCCAAAATACAACGTGTGATAAATAGGCTTTTCGAGAGTTCAATTCTCTACCTTTGCGAATGGTTGCATAAAATAGAAGGTATTATTAGTTGGTGTTTGGTTGGTAAAGGTTAGGGGATAGGAATTTGGTGATTTTGTGGTGGTTCAATGGTTATGGTTTTGAAATGCATACAAGCTTCTCGTCATCTTCTGGAACTTCCAATGTATCTTCAATAATCTTGCTCCTCCTTTATCGCTCAATTGATGAATCGACCATTTTTTTTTCACGAACCTCTTTTAAGGTCAGATCATCAAGACCAGTCTTTTCCAAGATGTGGATCTCAGCTCTTCCTTAATCCTATTTTGAACATAGCTTCCAATTCTAATGGATTGTTCAGCTTTGAGCCTAATAGCCCCCACCTTCATTAGTTCGGTATATTCATATTAGGATTGGGTTTGACTCGTTCTACATCTTCCTTCATGGGACCTGTTTCCGCAGCCCATACATCGTTCATTCATTTTGGGTCTGTTGGTAAAATCTATGCAGCAAAGAAAGTTGAAGTCGAAAGAATGCATTCCAGTTCTTTAGGGCCTGCCGGTAAAAGACCAATGATGAATTTTATCGGTAAAAAGGATGTTCGTGTGGTGTTTTGGGTTGTGGTTTTTGTTTGGGAGTATATTACCTTCCTTTTTATGTAACGCTTCACGCGATCTCGAAAAGGATACTCAAGACAAGTTCTAAGTCACTCGAAACATATGACTCCCTCAATGCTCCGCAAATATATGAGTATTTGTGTATGGCATGGGGCTTTTCTCACAGTAACGGAGGGATTGGGTATAAACGCCATATTTTGCATCAAGTTCTTCTCAATATTACAAAACTTCTTTTCACTTTTTCACATTAAAGTTTTTTTAGATTTTAGTTGGCTATTTTGCAAAAAAGTTTGTCCCGGAATTGGCCTTTGGTTTTGTCAAAAATTATGGGTAGCTAATGGTTTTGCTTGCTACAAAGATTTTTAAATTTAGAGATTTTTACCAATTAGTTGGACAAGTCAATGGCCAAGTAATTCCCCTCCCCACACTTGAATCTTACATTTCCCTCAATGTGATAAGATTCAAAAATAATTAAAATGAGGCATGGAGGGTAAGTAGAAAGGAAAGCGACTTCCCTAATGTCACACCCCAACCTAAGGCGGAAATGTCGGGGCGTGAGCCGATTGTTCACTGTTCGAAGATACTATCATAATATAAAAGTGACAATATCTATAAGTTGATTATTTTATTTCAAACAATGCACACAATATCCGAATATGACAGAATAATCCAATTAAATAAATATGATCCAAACAAACTTAAACAATGATTTTCTTCGTTAAATCCTAAGGTCTTATATATGTGTCCAAACTTCAATCTTCAATTCGAAGCAACCTGCATATGCGTAAAAAATAATAGAGTTTGTCAACCTAAAGTTGAGTGAGATTATCACCAGTTTTGCAAGGACATGATATATTATGATAAATAAACTTAATGTAGTAAATTGCGGTAAATGAATCAAAACATAAACAAGTAGTTAGACCGTTGATCAATAATATGAGCACCCTATAGAAGGGAATATGTTGGACCCCTCCGAAATATACGAATGAATGAATCTTAGCACAAGTAAGCATGTAACAAGTATATTCGATTAATCACATACAATTACACGTTTGATATCTTTGAGCTATATATATAATATGAAATACGAATAATACGCATATGTCCCCAAAACATTTAGAAAACTTAGTAAAATAGGGGAATGATAAAACTTACCTTAGATTAAAGGCAAGTGAATACAATTACGAATAAACGAGTTAAAGATTAAGCGAGTCGTCCACTAACGCGTCAAACGAGTTAAACAATCAGAACCTGAAACTTTGAGATACGATAATATAAGTAAAAACAAACTTGTTTCCGATGGAATCAATCCAAACGGATATTTAGAACTCCGGTGATGTTAAGTTGAACGTTTAAGCGAGTTGGTACTAACCAGAATCCGAACAGTGAGTCGGAAGTTGGATTTTGGTTGGTGGCCTTAAAATTTCATTATGAGAATAAAATTCTTCTGGACCAAATGTCGGTTCCAACCAGAAGTATGAGAAAACGTAAAGTCAAACTTGTTGACTGTTTTGCCCTTTAACGAGTTTTAAACGAATTGGCCAGTCAACACCCTTCAACCACCGAAATTGTTTGAAGGTTATTTACTAGGGAAAATTTATGAACGATTAATCAGTTTACAACTTACCCGGAAAGTGAAATAATCAACCACAACGAAGAGTCAACGATCCAAAAGTAAGCAAAGTCAACCTCCAAAGCTTGTTTAATCGAGTATTATGGCAAAACCAAAGAAGATAAAGTATGGCAGAGGTAGGTGACGGCTAGGGATGATATATTAGGGTTTAGGGAAGTTTGTGGCAGAAGATTCAAGCTTTGTTTATATAGAGTACACAAAAATGAATTAATTATGGTTATTATGCTTATTTAAGCAACCGAATATAAATTTAATGAGTAAATCAATAAAATAAACCAAAAGATTTGTGCTTGATCTGTAAGTAATGATTATGGACTTGTATTTTAGTTAAAATCTTTTTCTTGGACCTTAATTCACTCAAATTGTGCCTAAAATAATCGATTTACATGCTAAAAACAAGTTTAGACTGGGAACAAGAGAATAATCTGTGCAGCTACCTCCTCGCGCCACGCGGCCACAAGGAGGGTCACTGTCGGCGGCGCTCCGGCCATCATGGTGTACAGATTATATTTTTGATGATTTATGTCCTTGAAGTTTGTTAATTGGCTAATTAATGAACCTTTAATGCATAAAATAGGAAATGAGCATTATATAAAGTATGAAGGGTATAAAGTGAGCATAGAAAAACTTAAATACTTATAAATATTTGATTTTTTATTAATAATAAGGATCTAAATTATTCCTGGGTCGGGTTAAACATAGACGAATACGAGTTCGAAAAATTCGAGATGTTACACCTATGGGTCGAACAAAATTTTGACAGAGTATCCCCTGTTTTTTGTCAGTTTTTTTGTAGTGCTTCTTAAAAATAAAAACTGCACACAACCATAATAAACACAAGATAATAACACTGAAAATTGGATGTGGAACCGTCCACACCCTGGCCTCAACTGGCCCAAATAAGTCTATAATGGCTCGGGTAAACCGGCCATGAAATCAACAAGTCACACACAAAAAATAAAATAAAAGTGTCTCAAACAATCATCCAATAATAAATATAAAGTCGTGAAATACTAACACCCGCCCATATCAAACAAGTATCCCCGACAACAACACCAAAAACTGATGTGCTGAAAGCGGTCTATAAAACCTTAAACTAACCTAGACACTCTAGTTTTAAATTTATAAACCTATACTCTCCTAATGCTAGACCACTAGACAAGTAAGTGCACCAATCGACTGTAGTAAAGCCTAATGAAGTCTGGGATATTGAACCCAACGGACACTAGAGACACCTAAACTAGACTCTAACTAAAAACTTAATGATTTTACTGATTAAACAAGTGACTAATTAAACTAAAACTGACACTGACACTAACAGACTTTAACTTGATTATCTAGACGAACTCAAAGATAGGAGAAGCATCACCTAAGTTTAGAATCACACTTGTGAATCATGGATCTGTATTAGCTATAGAAACTATGACAGAACCGGGATCTAATAACACGAAACCCTTAAGCAACCTAGTGGATCCCTAACCATTCTCAAGGTGTGACCTAAAAGGAAACCTTGAGGGGCGTGTAAACTTACCGGTTCGTCGAATTACTTGCCAGTCTCACTATCTCAATACACCCTAAAGTGTAAGGGGTAACCTAAAGGCAATCAATAAGACACTGAATAGCAATAAAACTAGGGAATTCTAAGGAAACTTCATGTCAGGGCGTTTAAACCTAAATTCCTAATCCCAATGACAAGCCGACTATTTATTACCTCTCAGTCTCTAGATATGTAGAATATAAAGCTCTAACAAATCACTGGGCAATGTTCTTATGGATTATTAGGTCTAGTAAAACCATAAAATAATCACCAACACACAGTAAACGACCTAAACATGCATTTATAACTGAAAGATATTCAACAAGACACATCTAGAACAAGGATCAATCATAAATCAAAACTAGATACGCATGAACACATCAAATTAAGCGTAAAAAGGATTCTTTACTCTAGTGTTAACCAAACAATAAAGACCAAAAACCAAGAAATCACCATTGATTCAATGAGTATTCATCAAAACCTATGTAATTTAATTATTCAGCTACTCATGCTCAAGAACAAAACAAAATAATTTGGTTCAATAACAGAATTCATAATAAAAACAATAATATAGAACCCAAAAAATAATGTTTGAATGAAAGATACCAAGACCGAGCGCTTCTCTATGCGTGCTTGTTTCTTCCCTATTTTCTTTTTTTTTTGTAATAAAGCAATGTTTTGAAACCCGGACCGGACCGGCCGGTTCGACCGGTCCAACCGGGACCCGGTAGGCTTGCCGGTCCGGTTCGGAGATAAAACCTGTTTTCTAATAACCCGGCCGGGTTTAGCGGGCGGTTTCCGGTCCGACCAGAACCGATTAAAGTTTGTTTTTATTAGCTAAAAAACCTTTGAACCTGCTGGGAATCGAACCCAAGTCCCTCTCGACATTAAGTGCTTAATAAAAACCCACTTGCCAACCAAACCAACCTTAATTTATGATTCCTATCTAAAATATAAATCTTATATAGTAAAATAAACATTATAAATGGATATGGAAGGTGGTTCATATTATTTTTTCTATATATATAAATTATATATGTATATATAAATAGAGTGTGTATATATATAAATATATTTAAATTATTTATGACGTCGTCCGGGTCAAACACCGGTCCGCCCTTCTGGGTCGGTCCGACCTTTGAACCCGGTAAGGCTTCCGGGTCAACGTCCGGACCGGGTCTGAAAACATTGTAATAAACAATAGCCTTCAAGAGGGGTGCCCCCCTCTTTCGAACCCCTTGACGGTAGATCTCAAAAACTCCATATAACGTTGCCAACGCCCTTTCTGATTAATCCATTTGCCTTATATATTCTCTTTGATGTCGTCATAATAACTCCTCTTCAATTACCGACCTCCTTTCACTCGTGGGTCATAATTCCTTTAAGCCGAAACCCATTTGTTTGTGGACTTACGCGATTTGCTCCTGGGCGTGACTAAACTTTATTAACATAAAATGCCCAAATAATTAAGTCACCACTATCTTCGTTGAATTTTTATGGATGTCATTCACTGCCCAAACAAACAACATGCATCAGTTATAATATGTATTTGACTATTTGGATACACACTACTAAAACACGAATTATATAACTTCAATTTAATTATCATTAATTTTAATCAAACAATATCATTAAATCATACATTTTAATTTAAGAAAATATGTAAACTCTACTGGCATACTTACTCGTTGGTTTCAAGTTTAATTAAAATACTCGTTTTAGCTCATTAACTTTCGGAACCAATCTAATCTTAAATATCAACTGACTAGGAGGATCATTTAATAAAAACTAGCTCAAAACTAACTTAAAAGTGTAGGCTATACTTATAATATTTATATAGAGTTTAGCCCATATCATTGTACTTTTTTTAAGCTTACAAACTAATTTTTGGATACATCAAAAGCATCTCAAGAATATAAATGAAAGAGATCTGAAGATATGGGTCGATTAACACACCTTCTTAAGTTAGCTTGTCAATATTATTTTCTGTTGTTTACACACATGATTTAGGTATCTAGTTCCTTGTTCTCTCCCCACGTCTTCAGTTTATGTCTTCATTGTTCGTCTTCGGTCTTTTTCATCGTTATTCAATCCTTGGTAGTTTTGTCTGGATAGTTGTAAGTGCTTAGTTGTATTTTAAAGTATTTGTTGTGATTTTTGACACTCAACTCTTGGTTTAGATGAACTCTTCTTAGGGTTCTCGGGCAAGGTTTGGTAATAACTTTTCATTAATCGTAATAATAAATCACATGAACCTATATGTGTTGCGCGTTCTATCCTTGCGCATCTAGTTCTCTTAATGGGCAAATCAAGCTACGTACCATAGCTTAGTTTAATATAAATAAACATCAAACACACAATGCCACAAACCAACATATAGGTTAATAAGAAAAAGAGAATAATGCTTAGTTTCTTCCCTGTAGCGAATCTGAAAGAATGATTATGTTGCGTTTCTTGATATGACAAATGAATACAAGGGATTAATCAGAATGTCCCCAACTAATGAAATAACTCAAGTCCCAATCAATAATCAAACACCAAGTAAATGACTAACTCTAATTTATATTAATCAGAAAATATAACTCAAAAAACCGATTACAATCTCTCAAACCCTAACTCGGTTTGACTCTTGATGAAATTTAACTTGGTTGCATCTATATGAACCCTAACTCGGTTGCATCTCGCACGCTTTATAATGTCTAACCATGACTTGGTTTATATAAACTAACTTAACTTGCTAGCCAAGACATTACCTATTATAATTACATAACAATTAGGAAATATGTTGTAATTAGGAATCATAACCAACTATGACCGACTTGTCAATATTGGTCCCTCAAGTTTACCGACTTGTGACTTTGAGTTTGAAATTACTTCCAACAGTAACTTAATACGAACGAAGCTGTCCGAAATACATGATCATGTATAGGGTAAGGATCATAAGAGCAATTTTGGACCACTAGAAAAAACCTCTTCAAAAAATATAAAACAAAAATAGAAAAAATATTAAACAAAAATAAACGAAAAAAATAAAAAAAGTAAAAATAACCAAACATTTATCTAGCATTCCGGTTTCAAAAAAAACAAAAAACCGTTGTAGCATGGGTTTAATCTGGTACATATATGTACATTATCATTTAATCTCCTGCTACATAAAGTATACATAAATAAATTATCATTTATCTTAATTGCACTTATATGCACATTATTAGTTTCCTCTTGATTTACATAATTTGTTATACATATGTGTTTAAAATTGAAAACAAATATTATACATATATTTACAAATTAAAAAAAATGACAAATTATGTGCATGGATAGAGAAAGGATAATGTATTTATATATACACATTAATAAGTTACGTAAATTGAGAAGAAAATGATAAAGTACATATGTGCATAAAGAATAACATGTATGTACATATACATGTTTTAAATTAAAAAAGTAATATGTATAAATTAACAAAAGTAACAAATTATGTGATTGTGCATGAAAATTGATAATGTATGTATGTGTGTATGTATATAAATTAACAAATTATGTAAATAGAGATGAAAATGATAATATACATATATGTACAATCAAGAGAATTGATTACATATATGTATATTGTGTAAGTGGAGATTAAATGCTAACATACATATGTGTTCATAATAAAGAAAAACCCAATAGCTAAACCGAGATTTTTTTTGAAATCGGGATGCTAGATAAATATTAATGTATGTATGTGTGTATGTATATAAATTAACAAATTATTTAAATAGAGATGAAAATGATAATGTGAATACATGTACAATCAATAGAATAGATTACATATATGTACATAGTGTAAGTGGAGATTAAATGCTAACATAAATATGTGTTCATAATAAAGAAAAACCCAATAGCTAAACCGAGACTTTTTTTTGAAATCGGGATGCTAGATAAATGTTTTGGTTTTTTTTTACTTTTTTTTTAATTTTTGCGTTCATTTTGTTTTATAATTTTATTTATTTTATTTTTTTTATGTGTACATTACGTAAGTGAAGATTAAATACTAATATACATATCTGTACATGATAAAAAAAATCCAAAGGCTACAAAAGGAGTTTTTTTATTATTTTATTTTTGAAAACCGGAAATCTTAGACAAACGTTCTGATTTTTTTAATTTTTTTTTTTAGTTTTTCTATTCTTTTTTTTGTTTACAATATATTTTATTTTTCTTTAATTTTCTTTTTCAAAGGAGTTTTTTTATTATTTTATTTTCAATTTCTAAATAATTCTCACAAAATCCTAATCCTGATTAAAATAAAATAAAAAAATACCAATGGTTTAAACCGTTAAAGTTGAGTGGGTGTCTTCTCCGTCTTTGTGGGCCAAGAATCACCATAATAACAAATTAACAAAGCAACATAAACAAACTTTAACATCTTGGCAAAACGGTTAACATGACCCTACAAAATCAATCTACCTAGGCAACCTTTTTGGTCGTAACTTTTAAAGTTCCTGAATCACAAAAGTAACATTAATAAAGGGTTGTTATATCGACACACTCAGTTATCTATTTTAACATCCCTCAATGTGCCTAATAAAAATTCAAGAAACAAATATATATTTGGCTTCCCAACACAATCTACAACTTCAAACAACAATGCTGCTTGGACAACATTTACAACTTCAAAATAAAAAAAAAAGAAACACTTTTAACAGTATCCAACTTTTCATGATCTTGTTTTAAGTTGTGTTCATAGACTCGTTATTAGGTTGTTTTGGGAACCCAGAAGGGGTTTGCTCATCATCTTCTGCAACATTATTTTCATCTTTTACACCTTTTATGACTAAAAGAGCCAACAAAGGATAACTTATGGTGGTAAGCACCCAATTCACTACCAACTGAGTCATGTATGGCACTTTATGTGTGTCAATCTGCCATGCAACTGCCGCTCCAGCACTCTGTATCCCCTTGTAAAATCCAACATATCTAAAACACCCAAAAACAATTAAATTAAATATTAAAAGAAAATAATACAAGATTATCATTTTTGTGTAATAATTTGTAAACTAAGTTCAGAAAAGACTATTGACACAGTATTCAAGTATCACTGGCGTGTCATACGTGTCGTATGATGTCATATAAGGGCGTATGATAACCGAAACATGGTCACATAGATCTTATAACGGCCGGCATGATTTGAGTTGCACAGCCAATTTTTGGCTGTCATATGATTCACACGGGTGGTAAGTTTGGTTAAGCCACCTCAATCAACCTATATGACCATTTTTCACATGTGATCTAACTGTATGACATTTTTCGCCTTATCATACAGGCCGCATAACATGGCCACACACTTTTGGTGTGCGGCGTCTCTTTAGTATCACCTTTTTATAAACTCAAAACACAAAACATGTGGTCACTTACCTGCTAAGAATAACAGAATCATCAGCCAAAGCACCAATAACCCAATAAATCATACTCTGAAACATCGCATCCAACAACCCGTAACTAAAATACAGTACAAACGGCCCCGCAAAATCACTCCCAGAGTTCTTAAAATCAAGAAGCTTAACACTCTTGTTCACAACCACATCATCATAATCATACCCTCTCTGATTCAACAGCCCCCCAATCCAAATCCCCGTCCCGAGCACCCCCACCACCATAATCCCCGCCAAACCCCTCGTCCTCCGACTCTTAAAACTAAAATCCATAATATGCCCGATCATAACCGACCCGAACATCTGAGCCCCCCAATAAAACACATTGTTCAACCCTCTGGTCCTCAAATTAAACAAAGCCCCATTCACATTGTTAAACTGGTAAGTATAAAAAAAATTACTGCCCCATGCCGCGGGTGCGATTAACAACATCTTCCAGTTGGCGAATAATTTAGCGATCTCTATTACTTCAGTGCCCACATTAGAATACTTAACGTTAGTACACCGGGTTCCATCGTTGCGGATGACTTTACTCGGGTGCAAAATCGTCAAGGACGTTATCGTGCCGACGGTCATAAACGCCATAAACCCGATATACGTCCCGTCATTGACGGTCACGGCGGTCTGCCGGTTATAATTCATGGCGAACGGAATCAGCCCACCGATGACACCGCCCATATTGAAAATGCTCCAGAACATGGAGATATACGTCCCTTTGCGGTGGGTGGGAGGGTATGACGTCATGATGGCGCCTTGGCCGGCCCAGAGGAGTCCGGCGCCGATGCCGAGGACGGCGCCGGCGACGATGGCGAAGGTCTGGTGGTGGTAGTGGTTGTAGTAGAGGAAGGATCCGGCGTAGAGGATGTAGGTGGAGCAGCCGGCGAAGAGGGTGAGGCGGGGGCCGAGGATGTTGTAGATGCCGCCGCCGAGGATGCCGAAGACGGCGAAGGTGGTGTAGAGGGCGGTGTTGGCGTTGTTGGCGGCGGTGTGGTCCACCTGGCCGCCGCCGCCCATGCCGGACAAGGCGTTGAACATCCCCGGACAGCAGAAGCAGACCAGCCCGATGAGACCCACCTGGGTTAAGGGTGAGTTGTACCGGAGATTGGATTTAAGGGTGGCCGGAGATCCGGATTTTTCAACCATGGTTGATTGATAGGAATTGGGATTGGTGAGTGTGAAATGGGTATTTAATATTTATAGTGGTGAGACAGCTAATATTAATAAATTGTGAGTTGACAAAGACGAAGAAATAGAAACAGACGACGACAACCACGGAATTTGATAATGGAATTGGAATCGTGGATTCTGGTGATGGAAGAAGAACAGGAGTCCCTTGACAGAAACAAGATTCGAATCTGGAGTCCAAGTTCAAGCTACTAATTTTTTGCTTAACGTGTCGTAGACCCGATTTACCGTTTATTTATTTGGTTAGTTTGTTTAGTATAGAAAATCAGTAAATCCTTTTGTAAGAAAATATTTGAAGTAAATACATAATTTAATGAATTAACTCTACATTAATTATAAAAAAAATATTTTCACTGACTTTTTATTTATTTGGTTTTATGTTTATGTGATACGTACATTATGCTGTGATTTTTAATCTTTTAATTTCTCTTATTTCTTCTTCTTTTTTAGACTTCAGTACTTCTAATTTTATTTCTTGAGAGTTTTAGCCAGTTTTGGCTTTTTCCCTTTTAAGTATTCGTAAAAATACAATATACCGTTTATGGTTTATTTTGATTTATGAGTTAATCTTAATTCAAGTATTTTTTTTCACGAATTTGGTTTCCGTTTCAATATAAATTTTACAAATTAACGTTTTTTTTATATAACTGGTTATCACTTTTTTAGTATATAAAATCAATAAATGATAGAAAGAACAGTATTTGAAGCAAATACATAATTTAATAATTCAATGAATTGATACCAAAATGTGAAGTCCTGATATTATCAAGTATTCTAACAGCTCTTGTAGCCCTTTCGGATATATTAGTAACATGACGTAGAACAGAACACAAAAGTATGCAGAATATAATGGTCAGCGGTGAATAGCAAAATAAAAACAGATCTAAAATTGAAAATAAAAGAGAAATAATTATAAAAGTAAATTAATTTGTATGATATCCATAGAAGTAAGTCACTAACAAGAAATAAATAGTATCAAAGGCAAATATTGTATCAGGCTGGTTGTTGTCACATCTTAACGCCGACTACACCACGTCAAGGCGTTAAGAAGGCGGCGTTATGAGGCGTTTGTTAATGGCTTAACGAGCTCTTTAGTAGACAAAAGGTGGGACCATTCATTAATGATCTATCAAACCTTTTTTTTTCTATATTTTATCCGTCATTGCTATAAACTATTGCTTTTTCCGGCGCATTGCGGTGAGCATGTTGTTAAAACCCTACATTAATTATAAAAAAAATAAAATTTGGATCGGTTTTGGTTACGTGCGTTATTGTATAGGAATTAAAACAAAAGAAAATTATAAAAATTGGGGTGGACCAATGGCGTGGCGTCGATCGGAAAAACTCGATCATTGATAAAACCTGACCGCTATCGATCCCAGGCATTGAGGCGGTTGAGTCTACGCGAATTTTGTCAGTTTTCGTCATGTTCTTTACGGTACCGGAACTAAAATAACAAAAATCATCATTTGTTCGGCTTTGTTACAGTAGAACTAAAACAAAACTCGGTCTAGCGAATTCGGTCGGTTTCTGTCATGTCCGGCACAATACCGTAACTAAAACAAAATAATAAAAAAAAGAACAAAACAAAATTCACATTCGGTAAGTTTTCATTACGTTCATTACAGGCCGAAACAAAAACAAAACAAAACAATACTACCAGTAGGGTGCCGCAAATTGGCCAAATAGGGGCTTGGCGATACCAAACTTATAAATTATTATATATAATCCCTTGTAAACTAATAAATGTTGCATTTATGTTTATAACCCGTATCTTGTAAATTAATATCTTAACAAGTTATTTAAATAGATCTTTTATAAACCAAGTTAAAAAAATTCTTTTATCCTTAAAAATCCCTTTTAAATTAACAAAGTCTTTTATAAATCCAATGCTTCTTTTATTTCCCGAGGCTCCTAGGCGTGTTAAATTCATGATCATTGTCACTGATTACTTAACGAAATGGATGGAAGTCAAGCCTCTAGCATCTATTACAGCTGCGAACGTCAAAAAATTCATTTGGGAATTCATCATTTGTCGTTTTGGTCATCCACAAACCATAGTGAGTGACAATGGAACACAGTTCGCGGACAAGGGCTTGCAAGACTGGTTGACTGAGCTGCACATTACTCAGATCTTCACCTCAGCCGCTCATCTGCAAGCCAATGGGCAAGTCGAACGAGCAAACAGAAGTATTAGAGACGGAATCAAAGCACGATTGGGCACAAAACGAACGGGATGGGTAAATGAGCATCCGCACGTTCTTCGAGCTCATAAAACCCATAAAAAGACCAGTAATTCTGAAACACTGTTCAGTCTTACCTATGGTACTGATGTCACACCCCAACCTAAGGCGGAAATGCTAGGGTGCGTCCCGATTGCTCACAGCTCGAAGATACTATCATGAATATAAATGACGATATATGTTTAATTATTTTATTTCAAATGTACACACAATATCCAAATATAACAAACGAATCAAATATAATAAATTTAAATTATGTTTGTCTTCATTAAATTCTATAGACTTGACTAAATATCCAAACTTCAATCTTCTATTTACATGATAACCTGCATATACGTAGAAAATAAAAGAGTTTGTCAACAACACATGTTGAGTGAGATGATCACCAGATTTTGACACCACAATAATGTTAGTACATGAAATGTGACAAGTGCTTGGAGTTAAACCGGCTCGTCGCTTACACTTAAGTATGCACAGAAGGAGTTAAACGGTTTTGTAAGTGGTATCAGAGCTTGTGATCTGATCTATGATGATTCTCTTGTTAATTGTATAATTCATTGTGTATTGAAGTCAATTCATAATGAATTGATTGGAATTGAAGTCTAATTGAGAATTAAATTGAAACTGAGTTTGAATTGAGCGATTGACAGTATGAATTGAGGTTTGTTTTGGTTTGTTTGTGAGTTTGGACGAGTTCAATGAGGTTCGGATTTGGTTTAGGGACGGTTTGATAAAGGTTTAGGGTGTTTTAAGCTTGATTTGGACGGATTTGTGTTTGAATTGGTTTTCAAACTAGATGAAGATTTGAACACTCATTCGTTATGATGAAGACTGATTCGTTAAAATCTAACTCGCCATTCGTTCATACTTAACTGCCCATTCGCTAAAGTAAACAGCTCATTCGTTAAACCCATTCGCTTTCGTTTCAAACACATTCGTTATATCTCATTCGCTTAACGAAGATTGATCCATTCGTTAAGTCATTCACTCATGAAAATCTTTAACGAATATCACCTATTCGTTAAAGTAATTCTCATTTAACGAATATCACACATTCGTTAAAGTAACTCTGTTATTCGTTACAATCTCCATTCGTGTGAACAGTAAACAATATACTTTGTAGAATTGACAAAATTGAACCTTGAAGTTTAACTAGTGTTCCATCATGACTTCGCAAAACATGTCTTACTATGCATTAGCCTCTCAGAATGTATTACTGCAGCAGATGCTAACCATGGATAATGAAATTGGAAGTCACAACAAATGTCCCAAATTGTTGAAATTGTCAGATTTTGCTCGCTGGGAACCGAGGTTCCGTGCTCACTTGGGATCCGTGCATCCAAGTAGTGTGCGTTTTCTAGACGACGTGTATGCAGCACCTTTGGTAGGTAGTGACAACATGGGATGGACACCAAAGGAATTCAAAGAGTATGAAACTCAAGAATTGAAAGATTTTGAGAGTGAAACTTAAGCCTACTCAACTCTTACTATGGCATTACCAGAACAAATTTTTCATCAATACAGTATAATTAAGATTTGTGCTTCTTTGTTCACAACTTTGAAAACAAGAAGTTTGAGGAACACAATTGAAAGTAAGAAGACGCTCGTAAAATTTAAATTTAGAAATTTTATTTTGATGAAAATGAGACAGTTGAAGAGATGATTAACCGATTTAGTCATTTGATTGTGGAGATGTCAAGTGTCAATCTTGAGCCAACTGAAACAGATAAGATTGATACACTGAAGAATGCCTTACCTCCTTCATATTCAAATTTTCTGTTTGTGTTGAAAGAAAACGATTTCTTTAGAAACACCGAGCTCACAGCTGTGCAATTCATCAACAAGATTGAAGAAAGGGAATTTGATATTAAATGTCAAAACTCGTTGAAAGAAAATCAAAATCAGCAATCTTCAACTCAAAACCCTTCACTCTATGGAGGTGCCTTGCCAGCTAATCATTCTTCAAGTTCTGTACCAATCAATGCTTTCTTTGCTCAATCTCAAGAAGAAATTCCTAGTGTAAACTGTTCTCCTAATGTATGCTTTATGGCAAATGGAACTAATGCAAACACAAGTGCTCCATCATCAAGCTTGCCTAAAGTAAATCTTCAAGAGGCTGAACAACAGTTTGCATTCTTATGTGCTTTCATGACTTCATATGAACAGCTTGTTGGAAGCAAGATTTCTACTAGTGAATTAACAGATGAAGATTATGATCAAATTGACCCGGATGATCTTGAATTAATGGATCTCAAGTGGAACATGGCTATGATCGTTAGAAAGGTAAAGAGATTCATGCAGCGTACTGGGAAAGATCTTCCTGCTTTGAATAAAAGGGTCGGATTTGATAAACTGAAGGTGAAATGTTACAATTGCGGGGACTTTGGCCATTTTGCCAAGGAATGTGATAAGCCAAGAAAAGAATATTCTGGGCTACGCAATTCAGAAAGATTTTCAGGAAAGAATTCATTTGGTGGGGATAAGAGTATAACGACTGTATCTGGAGGTGAACTAGATAAGTCTCCTGCTACTCAAGCTCTGGTGGTTAATGAAGTTGTTGACTGGTCTCAACGTTTGTTGGGAAATCAAGCAAATGTGGCAATTGTTGAACCAGTAGAGAAATTATCTGAGGGAACTGATTCATCTGATTCTGAGACAGATACTGATCCAAGCCTGTCTTCTCAAACTAAATCAATCCCTGATCAAGTTGAATCTTATGCATGCATGGCTAAGATTGATGAGGTATGTGTTCAACCTCAAACTAATGTATCTGAATCTTTAACTGAAGTGATTGATTGTGCTGAATGTGTTGTATTTAAAACCAAACTTGAAACAGCCTTAAATAAAAACAATACTTTCACAAAAGATCACTTTATGATCAATGAATGCTACAAACAGAAAACAAAATTGCTAGAGCAATCAACTTTTAAAATTCAAAAACTGTCTGAAAGCAATTATGATCTTAAAGCTAAGGTTCAGTGTAAGATCATCGAAGTTGATCAAAATTTTAAGGAGATTCTTCGACTCCGAACTTGTATTTCCAATCTCGAAAATGAAGTAATGGAACTTAAAAATAAGCTTGGAAAATTCAGAAATTCTTTATTTCTTATGAATGAAATAATCGAAGTTAACCATTCACATAAGAAAAATGGAAAACAAGGTTTGGGATATGTTGAAATTCCACCTCCTTTTAAGCATGATTACAGTAGCATTCCCGATGTGGAAAAATGTTCAGATATGCCTACTGTTAAATCTAAAAATGTTGATACAACTGAAACTACTCGTGAACCAATTCATGTCAAAAGTAAAAATGTTTTTACCAAAAATGAATTGGATGGTTAAATCGAGGAGTTGACTGAACCAAATGAGATTGTCAAAAACAAAGATATACCTGTTAACAATCACATTCTGTGTGAACCCAAAGATTTTGAACAAGAAGTGTATGGTTCAAAGCCTTCGGGTGTTTCGTCAAACCCTTCAGAAATTCCTAAGGTAATTTCTAAGGTAACATCTAATGTATCTCAATCAGACAAACCTTCGGTGTCTGATAAGGAGTTAATGAGATTCATTAATCCTAAACCGAAATCTTCAAGTGGAAAGATTTTTAAATTAAAGGGATTATCAAAAGTGTTCTCAGACAAGGAAGTTCCTTTGAACCTTCTTAAACCTGAAATGATTAAAAGTGTATATCAAGATGATACTTCAAAAGTTACCGAACTTGAATAAAAATTCTTTTAATCAAAATCTGCTAATGTTCAAGTGAAATCTCAAAATAATGTTTTCAAACACATTAAATTTGTCAAATCTTCAGGATTGGAAAATTCTTTTAATTCTACAAATCTTGAATTTTATAAAAACAAAAAGGGTTTAAAACATGAAGTTCCGAAGTCGGTAACGTTTGAGAAACCCAAAAATGATATTCGTCAATCTTTGCTATCTAAGACTACCTGTGCTTCATCATCAAAATCTTTGGACTCTCGATTATGTTTCAAGTGTGGTGAACCGGGACATGTCTCCAAAAATTGTAAAACAAAGATAGATGATATCAAAAGTCCATTAACTCGAAAGACTGATTTGTTTCCAAACATAAATGAAAATCAAGTTGATGAGTGTGTTATAATGTATTTGAATGTTAATCCGAAGAAAGTTATTCGGATTGATTCGGATAATTTATCAAACAAATGTGTTGACCGTGCTCAACCTATTTGTTCAAACACTGATTCGGGTAGAATATGTGATGGCTACTTAAAGAAGAAAAACAAGAAACGTGTCACTTATTCTCAATTACCGAATTCAAGTGTTAAGTTATCATATTCTCCGAAAGTCTCAAAGGGAGAGCCCAAGACTGAGGCTTAGGCTGCTTTTTTGAACTAATCATTTTACTTATTTGTGTAGGGCACATCTAGGTCCGTGTCCAATTACAAATGGATATTGGATAGTGGATGTTCTCGGCATATCACCGGCAACCTAGATCTTCTGAATAACGTCAAAGATATTCAAGGGGGTTATGTTGCGTTTGCTGGTAACCATGGTGGAATGATTACGAAGGAGGGAGAAGTTTCAAACGGGAAAGTGACATTTGAAAAAGTTAATTATTGTGAAAAGGTGGATCATAATCTGTTGAGCGTGTCACAGATTTGTGATAAGAAATTCACCACTATTTTCACTAACAAGGAATGTGTCATCCTTCAACCTGGATACACGATTCATGAAAACATGGTTGTCATGCGATCACCTCGATCAAATGATATTTATATACTTGACATGAGTTTTGATGTACCAGTTTCACCCTCAGCTACTAGCTTCGTATCAAAAGCTACTGAAAAAGATTCTATTCTTTGGCATCGACGTATGGAACACATTCACTTACGAAAGATGAATTTTCTTATGGCAAACGAGTTAGTGGATGGTGTGTCCCTCAATCACTTCAAGTTCAATGATCACTGTGTCGCGTGTAAGAAGGGGAAACAAAAGAAGAAATCACATCCAAGCAAGTCACTAAACACGATCGTTACTCCTCTGGAACAACTTCATATGGATCTCTTCAGTCCGGTGAACCGTGCCAGTATTGCTGGAGATTTTTACTGTTTGGTAGTGACGGATGATTTCTCACGTTACTCATGGGTGTTATTTATGGGATCGAATGATCATACTCCTGTCTTAATTCAGAATCTTATCACAAAGATCGAATCACTTTATAAACTGAAAGTGAGACGAATTCGTAGTGACAACGGAACTGAATTCAGGAATAATGTATTGGATTTCTTTTGCATTCAGAAAGGAATTCATCAGGAATTCAGTGCACCTTATGTTCCTCAACAAAATGGTGTATCTGAAAGAAAGAATCGTATGCTGATTGAAGCTGCAAGAACAATGCTCGCTGATTCAAAGCTACCTGTTCAATTCTGGAACGAAGCTGTGAATACCGCATGCTACACACTGAATCGCATACTAACTGTAAAGAAGCTCAAGAAGACGAGTTACGAGCTTCTAAATAATCGTAAGCCGAACTTAAAGTATTTGGAGCCATTTGGGTGTCCTTGTACTGTTTTGAAGAAAGATGCTGGAAAATTCGATGAGAAAGCTTTTGAGGGTTATTTCTTGGGATACAACTCTCTTAAGAAGCGGATATTCAATATTTCTTCAGGTTGTGTGGAAGAATGGTATCACGTTGATTGCCAAAGTTATTCTACTTCGCCAACTTCTACTGGTCCCGACTGGATGTTTGATTACGACGGTTTATTTAATTCGTTTACTTTAATGGTCGAAGAAGTCCCTGAAGATCTCATTAGATCTTATTTGGAGGAACAATGTTTTCCGAATCCAAGGTGTTCTTCAGTTAATGTAAATGACTCTTCTAATGTGTCAGAATCGTCGAACGAAGTTTTTGAATCTTCCGATGATGCTGAGTTTGTGGATTCATCGTCTGTTATGTTAGATGAAGCTCCAAAGACAACTGAGCCAATTCTAAGTAGTGATGATTCACCGTCTGTCTCTTTCGATTCAGCGACGGAAAATATTACCAATTTGGGTAATAATGTATCTGTCCCTGCCAATCCTATCTTAAGGATTCATTCGAGTCATCCGCAGGAACAAATAATTGGTGATGTGAACGATGGGGTTCGCACAAGACACCAATTAGCTAATGTATGTGATGATCAAGTTGATTGTAATGTATCTCCTACCGAGGATTCGATAGTTTGTGCTTATGCGGATTTGCACTCTTCGGGTATCCTTAGTATCGCACAATACACCTGCTTTCTATCACAGATAGAACCGACTAGTGTCGCAATGGCACTCAAGGAACCATCTTGGGTTGAAGTTATGCGGGAGGAGCTGCAACAGTTTATACGACTGGGTGTATGGGACTTAATAGATAAACCCGATCGCGTAAATAAGGCGATTCCAACTAAATGGGTCTTTAAGTGCAAAAAGGACGACTGCGGGGTAATCGTGAGAAACAAGGCACGATTGGTCGTACTTGGATATAATCAACAAGAAGGCATAGATTATACTTAAGTATATGCTCCGGTGGCACGACTGGAGGCTATACGTATCTTTCTTGCCTATGCAGCCTATAAGAATTTTAAGGTTTATCAAATGGATGTGAAATCGGCATTCTTAAACGGAGCTATTCATGAAGAAGTATACATGAAGCAGCCTCCCGGTTTCGAGGATCCAGATTTTCTCGAGCGTGTTTATCGGTTAAACAAGGCTCTTTATGGTTTACATCAGGCCCCGAGAGCCTGGTACAGCACGTTGGCGGACCATTTGGTAGAGAGTGGATTCACAAGAGGGACTGTGGATTGTACATTATTTTATAGTGGGTGATGATTTGCTCCTCGTCCAAATCTATGTGGACGACATAATCTTTGGTTCGACAAGCGACAACTTGTGTAAAGATTTTGAAAAAACGATGCAAACCAAATTCGAGATGAGCTCGATGGGAGAGATGAACTTTTTCTTAGGATTGCAAGTTCACCAGTCTGATTCCGGGATTTTAATCCATCAGACAAAATATGTGAACGATGTCTTGAGCCGATTCAAGATATCTGACGGCAAAATCCCTTCGACTCCTCTTCCTGTGGGTCACAATTTATCACCGGATGAATTGGAGGATATCGTTGATCCAACCCTATACGTGCTATGATTGGTTCTCTCATGTATTTGACTGCATCGCGACCTGATATTATGTTTGCTGTTTGTTTGTGTGCTAGGTACCAATCGAGTCCCCGAGTGACTCAACTGGCGGCAGTAAAGCACATCTTACATTATCTGAGGGGAAATCCAGACATCGGGTTATGGTACCCCAAAGATGATAAGTTCGATCTCACCGCTTTTACTGATTCGGACTATGGAGGATGCAAAATCAACTTCAAGTCTACATCAGTGGGTTGTCAATTTTTAGGAAACCGGCTTGTTTCCTGGCAGTGTATGAAGCAAAAAACGGTCTCAACTTCAACAGCCGAAGCGGAGTATGTAGCGGCCTCGAGTTGCTGCTCACAGGTTCTCTAGATCCAGAAACACTTGCGGGATTACGGTTTGAAGTTTCTTACTACTCTCATTTATATTGATAATTCTGCTGCAATTTCAATCACCAAAAATCCGGTTCACCATTCGAAAACCAAACATATTGAAATCCGTTATCACTTCATAAGTGATTGTTTTGAAAAGAAAATAATATCAATTGATAAAATTCACACGGATTTTCAAAAGGCTGATCTTTATACAAAGCATTTGACAAAACACGTTTTCAATATCTGCTGGGTATAAATGGTTTAAAAACTTTACAAGATATTCAAAAGCTTGGGTAAATCATTTTCTTTCTTGTTTTGTTTCAATTTTTGTTGTTTTTAGGGGGAGAAAATATAAAATCCAAAAATATTGTGTTTTCAGTTTGTACAGAGAAATTTGAAAAACTCCAAAAACATTCAAATATTGAAAAATTTCAAAAACATTGAAAAATGCTCCTCAAAATGAGTTTTGAAGCAAAAAGGGAAAATGATAGTACATTGACAGGTTTGATCTAGTACATGGATAAACTAGATTAAAAATTACCGTAAGGCCAGCAATATGATATGCAAAGATAGGCTCGACAGACTATATAGGAACTGATAAGATATAAAGATAATGAATGCCAAACCTAGTGGTATTACATCTTGAAAGATTGATACTATATCTGATTTAAAGAAAAGTCAAAAGTCAAAATGATTACTGTGTGTGCATGTTTTCATTTTTGAAGAAATTCTGCTTTGTTTTTATTTTATTTTGCAAAGAAATTCAACTTTATTTTTATTCAAATATTTGATCCTCTCCTGCGCGATAAGATTATCCGACCTGAGGGTTAGTATTTAGGTATTCTGCTTTATTTTCTTGGTGTTTCGTATGAAATCTTGGATTTTCTCCGCGCGATAATACGGGATTATTCAAATTGAGAGTTAAGATTTTATGCAACTTCAACTTATTTTTTATCTTTTTATTTTGGAAATGGAACCTTATCTGCGTGTAGTAATACCGATCTTAAGGGAAAATTTTGACATTCTGCTTTATTTTCCTTTTATTATATTTGCATGTAGGTTCCTGGACGCGGATCGTACACGGGAAATCTCTAACAACGCAGGTGCGGAATCCCTGCGTATATAGGTACGAGTGTAGATATTGTAGAGATTGAATACACGAACAATGAACACGAGCTATAAGGTAAACACGTTATATTGAATAACTAAACACGTGACAGTAAGTCACTGTTACAGAGAACAGAACGAAAACAAGCATAAACAAAAACCCTAACTCACGTTCTCTGCTGAAACGTTCTATTTAAACACGACAACTTCGCCACTGGCGAAGTTGTCAGTAACCTCGCTAAATCAGCAAGTTCGCCATAGCGAACTTGCTGATAACTTCGCTAGTTTACAAAACAAAACATGAACAAACCATTAACTATATTACAGACTCGATAACAAATACTAGACTATGAACTACTGACAAACATGTACCAACAGACTCCCCCTTGGCAGTAGCTTCATATCTTGATCTCTGAGTCTTGTAATCTTGCACTTTCACGCGTGCGCCCCTTCTCTCACACAAACCGACACTACCCGGGATCGTACACGGGATATCGCTAACAACGCAGGTGCGGAATCCCTGCGCAGGTAGTTACGAGTGTAGAGATAGAATCACACGAGCAAAGAATCAAACACGTTATATTAATAACCAAACACGTGACTCGAAGTCACTATTACAGACTCTTGAACTCGTAAACACGTTTGCTTAAACTCAAACACTTGACTGAAACCCTAAACTGCTTAACTTCAAACTGTTTCGGCTGAAACAGTTTATATACTCGACAACTTCGCCACAGGCGAAGTTGTCTGTAACTTCGCATATTCAACAAGTTCGCCTGAGCGAACTTGTTGACAACTTCGCTTGTTCAACAAGTTCGCCTGAGCGAACTTGTTGACAACTTCGCTAGTTACACAATCTAAAACATAATCAAATACACAATTACAATACAGACTCGATTACAATTTCTAGACTATGAACTACTGACAAACATGTACCAACAGACTCCCCCTTGGCAGTAGCTTCATATCTTGATCTTCAAATCTCGAGTCTTGTAATCTGCAACTCTACGCGTGCGCCCCTTCTCTCACACATACCGACACTACCCGTTGATATTTCCTAGCTTGATCCTTCCAAGCAGGAATGTAGAAGATCTTCTTCTCGTTGAGTACTTTCAGATCAGCTTTCGATAAGTTAACAAGATGCATCGGATCACAAACCCTCAGCACTTTCTTGTTCGTCTTCGTCTTCCAGCACGGCTTCAGCAGTCTGGCAGTCTACATACCACCATTTCAGACTCTTCAATACATCTTGCTCAAACACATATCAATCACGTCGAGTTCCTTTCAATAATATCATTTGGCAGCACATCTTAATCAAACAGCACATCGTCTATCTCTTTCAGTGGATCTATCACATCATCAACACTCTCAACATTTTCAAACACATCCACATCATCACCAACAGCAACCACATCATCACGAGCCGCAGACTCCCCCTCAGCTGTGGAAGCCCCAAGAGCTATAGTAGTTCTTGGCAACTCACCACCTGCACCTTCCGGTGCATTGGGATCATCGTCTTGATCATTTCTTCTTTTAGTCCTCAGTTTTTCTTCTTTTAGTCCTCAGTTCATCGCCTCTATAGCTTATCTCCCCCTGAGATGCCAAGAACTCCTTCAAGGTATCTATTACGTTCCTATGCTCAACCTCAACCAATAGTAATCAGTAAAAAAAAACATAAAACTATCTAAAAAAAATTTAAAGTATAAGGGATCAAATTTCAGTCTAGTTAAGGACTAGCACGTTTTAGAAAAGATCCTAACAGGAATCATACTAACTATGTGACTGTCACATAGATCCGTGTTTAGCTGTATTATGACATAAAGAGACAGGTTGTAAGCATGTAAATAACTTAAAAAAAAAATACTAGTATGTGTCCTTGTAACTAAGTATGAACGACTAATTTTCAGCGACAGAAAGAAAACACATCATAACCGCCCCGGTCACTTTCAGTCATCTGGTTAATGGCGACCCTCATTCTCTACAAGTAGGAACGAGGACCAAAACATATCCGAGAATATGTCCATCAAACTGAGGTAACCGACTAATTTTAAGCAATAGTGACGTTTTTTTTTTTTTTTTTTTTTTTTTTTTTTTTTTTTTTTTTTTTAAATAAACACAAAAAAAACATGGTTACTCGTGATTGAGCTTCAGCTCTTCAACAAAGTTCATATTTTCTAACGTCATCTTCCCGTTAGTTACCGTATCCCTTCCTGTTATTTTGCCTCCACTCTCACCGGCAAAACTGACTCTCGCTCCTTGAACAGGTTTTAAATCTTGTAACAAATTTTTGTTACCAGTCACGTGCCGGGAACAGCCACTGTCCACAACCCAAAGATTATTGGAAACCCTGTTCAACTGTTCCTGCACAAATAAAAGAGATTATTAAAATTTGGGGACCCAAGACCTCTTGGTCTTGGGTCGATTAACCTTCTCAACCGAACTCACACACCTTGGCTGACCAAAGTTAGCATTAGAAAAATTTCCACAAGTCCTAACAGGATACCTCCTTGGAGACTGATAGTGAGGCCAACCAAAACGACGCACATTAAGAGACACAAAAGAATTATAGCATTTGGTTTGGTTATTAGTAGTGTAAAAACGAGATGTGTTTCTTTGAAAACCTGTATTATCTCTCAAATTTGAATGGTTTTCATTTTGAACATTTAAACGATTACCAAAAACCTTAGTCTCAGTTTTCGAGGGCCTCACCTCTCTGATGCGTTGCTTCAGAGGGCAATCAGCAACAAGGTGCCCTGTTTGATTACATCTAAAACAACACCTATGTTCAGCTTTCTTTTCAGCAGATGTTTTAGATGTGGAGGCAGTATTACCAACCGTACGTCTCACAAAAGGTGGGACATATGGGTTGAGTGGAGTACTCATTTTAGTTGATTTAACTTTTTCTCCACTAGTGGGTAACACTACCTTCTCTTTTGTCTTACCCGACTCGGATGATTTACCCGAATCAGGTGAGACTGGACTTGAAATAGAGACTTTCACACTTGAAACAGGCGAACTCATTTCGCCACTACTAACGCTTGGTTCTTTACTTGTAACCTTGATTGGAGCTGTCTGAGGAACTTCGAAATCAACAGATTTCTGAACACTAGGATTAAAAGTATAATTGTGGTTAAAAGGTGGTGGAACCTCGTGATAACCAATTCCTCCCCTCTTCGCAGAGGTACCTTGATCACTAACGAGATGATCAAGAATAGCTGAGGAATTTCTGAACTGCTCAAGTTTGCGGTTCAGTTCCACCACTTTCACCTGGTGGTCAGCAATCTGCTTTTCTCGATCAGCAATAAGTTTAGTTTTTTCTTCTAAAACCTCATAACTTAGATCAATTACTTCGATTTTCTCAGCAAGTTTTGTTTTTAAGCTTTTAACGTCTTTTTCACATGCTTTTATTTTAACTTTATAACTGTTTTCTCTTGCTTTCATAAAATGGTGATCTTCTTTAAGAGTTTTAAAATCAGCATCTAAACGAACATACTGATCAGTTATGGTAGCAAGTTGCTCAGACAATTGCTCACATTTATTACAAATAGGCTTAGTACTTACCTCGGAGAGTTGATCCTTGTTATCTGCCATGAAAGCTGCTTCTTTTCCAGTAGCTTTCTCTTCTCCAGTAATCTTCTCACATTCTTCATTCTCTACCTTAGCCATGTTTGCCTGCTCACCAGTTTCATTCGAATGCAGGTTCCAGTTGTATTCACCTGCTTCTCTGGACATCATGGCATTGATTTCTTTATTAACCTCAGTGTGCTGTGCAGACCGGCCTTGACCACGTTCAACTCTCTCGATTCTGCAGTCTTTAGCAAAGTGCCCATTTTGTTGACAATTATAGCACCTCACTTTAGACTTGTCGAACCCTGGCCTGCCACCAACAAACTTTCTCCCCGTCTTCCTCATAAACCTCTTCACTCTCCTTACTATCATAGCCATCTGCCATTGTAAATCCATCTCTTCCATATCATCAGCATCTATTTGATCATAGTCTTCATCCAGCATCGCTGGATCAACAACCTTTCCTTGAATATAGTTTTCATATGAAGCAATAAACGAAGCATAGAGTGCAAACTGCTCTTCAGCAGATTTGACACTCATTGGCATCTTAGAGTAGTTATTGCTTGAAGCACTGGGAGAGAAACTACTCTTGGATGCTTGAGGTTTTGAAGCACTTGATCCTCCAGCAACAAAGCAAACATCACCGTTCATGTTTACTGACATATTCCCTTCATGAGAAGAGTTAGAACCTGACTCTCCTTTGGAGTAGTAAGCAGCAGATTCAGGCTTCGAACTTGAGCCTGAGTTAACTTTGGCACCATACATACCAGGGTCTTGAACCTGATCCATTGGCGTCTCTTTACGAACCATATTAAGCTCAAAGGTTCTGAGCTTGTTTACTGCTGTCTCCAAGTCATAATTAGGAAAGTCTTTGTCTTCCCTCATTAGAACAGTGTACATTTCCCACTTCGGTGGGAGAGCATCGAGAAGTTTCTCAACTATTTCCTCCTCTCTGTAAGCAATAGAATAGTTGTTCAGCTCCGTCATTAGATGATAATATCGAGTGATAATATCATCGAGCGATTCGTTCTTCAAATACTTGAAGACAGAGAACTGGGTCTTTAATAGCTTAATCTTCGAGGCACGAATACCAGCGTTCCCTTCGAATCTATTCTCAAGAGCATCCCAAAGCTCTCGTGCAGAAGTGTACTTCCTGAATGTATGGAGAATCTCTTGAGGAAGAGCCATAGTAATTGCAGCATGGGCCTTGCTCTCGGCCTCATACATCTTTTTCTCTTCTTCCTCCATCTGGCTGTACTTCTTTACCACATCCCGACCTTCGTGTTCCATTGACGGTGGAATATATCCATCCTGGATGCACACCCACATCTTTGCATCCTGGTATTTAATATACTGAATGAACCTATCCTTCCACGCCACAAAATCGGTTACTTTCAGCAATCTTGGGGCCTTTGTAGCAGATCCCGCTTCGACTTCCATTTTGACTAAGTCTGAGATGTTGATTGATGACATCCTTCTTGAAGACTATTTTTTTTTTTTTTTTTTAAATTTCCGGGAAATTTTGTCGAAAAAAAAAAAAAAAAAAAATTTTATTTTTGCCAAACTTTTTCTGAAGACTTCCCGACTGATAAAAATGGCTTGGGCAAATTTTCGTGTAAGCGAGCGTTCCAGACTCTTTTTTTTTTTTTTTTTTTTTTTTTTTTTTTTTTTTTTTTTTTTTTTTTTTAACTTCGCCGAGAAGTCAACTTCGCCCAAAGTCAACTTCGCCTGTTCGTAACTTCGCTAAGGCGAACTTATGAGGTAAGCGAAGTTGTGGTTAACTTCGCTAATCCTTATATCTTCGCCAAAACCCTAATTTCAGTGACGGCAACTTCGCCTGAATAATGATAACTTCGCCAGAAGAACTACAACTTCGCCTGATGAACTGCAGATCTGGAAAACGGATTTTAACGACGATTCCAATGGATTGAAAGCTTAAACACACCGGTAGGAAGCTAAACAGAGCAAAAACACCACAAACTTGTCCCGGTAACACTCGAAATGAAACGAAATCTACACCCGCGTGAAATCCCGAACCTCACAATCGAGCCTTATGCTCTGATACCAATTGTAGGTTCCTGGACGCGGATCGTACACGGGAAATCTCTAACAACGCAGGTGCGGAATCCCTGCGTATATAGGTACGAGTGTAGATATTGTAGAGATTGAATACACGAACAATGAACACGAGCTATAAGGTAAACACGTTATATTGAATAACTAAACACGTGACAGTAAGTCACTGTTACAGAGAACAGAACGAAAACAAGCATAAACAAAAACCCTAACTCACGTTCTCTGCTGAAACGTTCTATTTAAACACGACAACTTCGCCACTGGCGAAGTTGTCAGTAACCTCGCTAAATCAGCAAGTTCGCCATAGCGAACTTGCTGATAACTTCGCTAGTTTACAAAACAAAACATGAACAAACCATTAACTATATTACAGACTCGATAACAAATACTAGACTATGAACTACTGACAAACATGTACCAACATTGCATGAGTCACAGTTAATCAAAATTTGGAAAATCAAAGAAAAACGTACATGTGAAGTTCACTGTATAAGAGATAGAATTGTTATATCTGATTGATGGGGTCCACATATGGTTTTGTGCCCAATTGAACCAAATTAAAGCATATCGTAAAGTTTTCGAAAAGTCTGTGAAAAGTTTAAGAGGACAATTATATCTGCAATCATCGTTGGGTTACGTGTATAATAATCATCGAAATTGAAGGGTTACTTAGTGATATTTTCGTCAATATGATTCCCTGCTCAACTCACAAAAATATGTACTGCTTTAATAGTTTTGTCATTTAAGTGTTTTTCGTTATTTGTTAGTTGAATATGATTTTGAAAATTCAAAAAGATTTTTCTTTCTTTTTCAATTCTGCTTTAGTTTCGATTTACCAAGCTAGTGAATAATTCAAAAAGAAAAGGAAAAGAATTGATCCCCAAAAAGTTTTAAGTTAATCGTGCTTAATGTAATTTACAACTGGTATCAGTTGTGTTTTTAACGTAAAAATCCACTTAAATTAAGAATTACCGATCAATGGTGATCGGGTATGTTTTAACATATGCAATTAAAACCTAATTTGGATTTAATTGAATATTTAAATCTTTATTTTTGAAACCCTAATTGGTTTTAATATTATTTAATTTCCTTAAGAGATTTGTATCTCTTTCGCTAAGAAAAACTTGGTGATTCGTTAAATGGTTTAACGAATGTAAATCCATTCGTTATTTAATCATAACGAATGAGTTTCTCATTCGTTATAAATACATTCGCTTCCGTTGTGCATAACGAATGGAAGACATTCGTGTAACCGTTAACGAATGGAATGAATTTAATTTATCATTCGTTAATATATTAACGAATGACCATCTCATTCGTTAGAAACATTAACGAATAACGTATAATCGTTAAAGTTTAACGAATGAGAGACCCTTTCGTTTAAAATTTTAAAGAATCTGGATTATAATTTAACGAATGAGGCCACTCATTAGTTCAAATTTTGAACGAATGACCGTGGGTTGTGTGAAATTATTGGGTTTATAATCCCAATGACAAACGAATGACCTTTCATTCGCCATTTCCTATTTCACCATCACCCTAACCAAACTCTTGAAAATTTTTCTTGAGATCTAATATGTGTTCATTAGACCAATTGAATCTCATCAGTGATTTCCATAGGTACTGGTGAGTTCATACATATGATTTGTTTAGATTTTCATTGGAAATTTAAGTGTTTATGGATTTGCATGTTAACCGAATAGTTAGCTTCGATTATAGTCCATAATTGAATCGATTATCGAGCAAATGATATATATTAATGTAGTAAAATGATTATCGATCTTCTTGGTTAGGAATGATTGTTTAATTTCATCAATAATCTATTGATTGCAACGATGATGTTCGTCGTTGTTGACTGTCCTTAGTCAAAATCAAGTTAATTTTGACCTTTGATAAGTCAATTGGTGATTCGTTACTTATATAACAAATGACTTATCAGATTCGTTAAATTTATTTAACAAATGATTATTTAAAGGTAGCGAATGAGGTATAACGAATCTGGTTGATTCGTTAAATAGTTAAAACTCATTCGTATAACATTTATTAACGAATATGTTTCATTCGTTAAAGGCAACGAATGGAAACAATTAATATTAACGAATATGTTTCATTCGTTAAAGGCAACGAATGAAAAATTCTAATGTATAACGAATGTCTCATTCGTTTAAAATTTCTTAACGAATGAGATAACCATTAGTTAATCAGTATTGAATATTGTATTAATATTTGATATTTTTCGCAGACATGGCCGGCGAAAACGTTCAAAATCCTACTCCAGAGCAAAATCTGATGGTTAGCCCTGCTGAAGCTGAACCTGCACATGTACCAGTACTCTTGTCTTGGAGTGAAAACATCTGTGCATATCTCGAGTCACAATTTGAAGATACACCGATTTTTGGCGGGATGATCAGTTTCTTGATTTGATCAAGAATTTACAAGGCCATATCCACTCGCACTGAGGTATATCAGAAGATTATACGGGCATTCTGGGATACAGCTAGATTAAATGAAGTAGAGAATCAGATAGAGGCTGTTATTCAAGACAAGCAAGTGGTGATCGATGTTAATGTTATTCGTGATTCGTTGGGCTTTATTGATTCAATCGACAATCCATGTGAGTTCGATAAAGATTTGATAAGAGGGTTATTCAGCCGTGTAAAGCATAATGGTGATATGGGAGGTCCATGTACAACAAGGATAATTTATGTGAACAATACAAGTACTTGTTGCATGTATTGATACACTGTCTTGGTGGACGAAGTGGTGGATTTGACGAGTTTCGAGCTATGTTGCAATCTGATTTTGTTTCCTTGGTGTTAAATAAACCATATAACTTTTCTGAAATGGTTTATTATCACTTGAAGGAGAACTTGACGAGCCATCATCAGTTTTTAATGTATCCAAGATTCCTCCAGATGATAATCAATGATCTTCAACCTGAACTGATTAAAGATCAGAATGATATGATGAAGTTAAAACATATGGATGAGGAGACCATGAGACGTTTGAGATTGTATCGAGGTCAGAGTCTTGCAGATAGACCAAAGTTCAAGCGTTTGATTGGTCACTTGGTGAATATTGATTATAATGCACCACCTAATGATCGTTGGATTTACGATGATTCCGATTCTGAACGTGAAGGTGGTGGTGGTGGGAATGGTGATGATGGTGGTGATGGTGGTCCTGGACCACAAGCCGAGTTAAGTTATGAATAGAAGCGTAAGCGTAAAGGAAAAGAACCGATGATGGAAAAGGGGGAGAAACCTAATGATGTGCCAAAAGTAGTTATATAAAAACACGCTAATCTAGACACTAAGTAATAAATTCTAGACTCTTAAACTTAACTAAACTACTAACCGGCAAGTGAACCAGTCGACTCTAGTACAACTAAGTAAGTCCGGATATCGAACCCACGAGACTCTTTAAATTACGTTTACTAGCTAATTAGACTCGACTACAAAACACGACTTATTATTTATATTTGTTTAAGGGGGTTTTTATTTAAAATACTAAATTAATACTATAATTAAAACTAATTAAGAAAACAAATAAATTAAACGAAAACAAAGTTTGTTATGAAAATAAGATGATGATGAGAAAACTACCTAGGCTACACTCCCCTAAATTTTGGAAATGAATTGACTCGGGAAAATATTTAGTTATGGACTGGGATCGTAAAATAGACACTTAAAGAAAAACCAAATAGGACCCCTGACCCTTCTCAAGAGAAAGCCTATGGATTTCTAACAAGTTTTAACGCACACCAGTATTAAAAATCAAGTTCGCTTACGGTCACCCAATTGTTTACAATTTAGTTCCTTTATACGAAATCCTACCTTACAACGCAGAAATCAAAAGCAGTTTAATATATCGAATTGATTCAATAGACAATAATTAAATAATCAAACCTAGACGGACTCCTTACGAAGAACTAAATCTAGCAAGAGCAAATAATAAAGATCTATCAATAACCTAGCACCTTACAGATTTAGGTTAGCAGCACACTTAGGTTTAATTAATTAATAATTATTATTCCTATGATCTTAATGCATATCAATCATAAAATAGTCAAAAACACAAAGTAGATGACCTAATAGCAACCTATCATAATGACAAACAATAATCTAGGCAACTATGGAATAATAACAATTAATCAAACAATCCTAAATATCCATATGCATCAATTTAATATGATTAAACCTTTTACTAAATCATAACGATAAATAAATCCCAAATCAAAACACAACGTCAAAATAGGTTCATCATAAGCCTAGGCAGTCTATAATTTTTAGCCTAACATCATAAAATAAAACAAAACAATATTAAAGGAATTCATGGTGGAAAACAAAAAAAACGAAAGATTAAAGGCGATAAAACCCGTGGTCTTCGTTCTTGGATGATAAGCACGCCATCGTATGATTCCAAACCTTCAAAACCTCCAAAAGATCACCTCTTGAGCTCCAAATTTTGTTTATGGCTTTCAGGTTATGATTAGGGTTAAGTTTATGGGTGTTTATATAGACTTTTAAGGCCCATAAACTTAAAATTTGTAGAAGATTCTGTAAATCTAAGCCCATAAACTTAATATTTGTAGAATATTCTAGAAAACTGAGCCCAAAGTGCCGTGCGACGGGCCTTCTCCCATTTTGCTTGTTTTCGCCCTCTTTTTGACATGGTTGAAACCCGGAACCTAAAATATTCAAATAAATTAGTAATATACAAATTCTAATAAAAACCGAACGAAAACTAATAAAATATTATATTAAATATACAAGGGATTTATATATATTTAGCCTTATATCACCTAAGAAACAACGAGTTAAAAGGGGTTCGGGTATAGAGATACCGAGTCAACCATTTGTTCCATCTACTGTTGTTTCTGCTTCAGTTGTTCCTGCTACTACTTCTCAAGTTCAACAGAGAATTCCACAATCTCCTATTACTACTCCCATTACAGATTTTCCACGTTCTCCAACACCTGTGCAGATGCCTACTTCTCCAATGCCTCCAACTCTGACTTTGGCTGCTACTGTGAGGCCTGATCCTCATTTTGGAGACATATTACATACTGTTTTGGCACGGATGCCTACACCACTGCCAACTACTCCTGTTACTCCGACTATGTTGCCAAGACCTGAGCATTCCTTTATGTCATTCAGTCGTCCTCAGAGTCCTATGTAACCGGTGCATCCGAATTTCTATATTATGGCTCCCCAAGCTTAATGGTTTCACATGATGAATCTATTGCATTTACAACATACTCAAATGGAAGCAGATAGAGCTACTCATGAGTTAGCCCAAAGGAATTTGTTGCGGCATATCCAGTTCACTCAACGTGAAAACAGGGAACTGCGAGCCCTAATTGCTGCTCAGGGGGAGAGATTGGATAAACAGGATGAGATCATTCTTCAGTTGACTTGTAAAGAAGATGAATTGAAGAAATTAAAGAATGATGAAGATGATCAAGATGGTGCAGGGGGTGGGGTAGATCAGCAACCGGGCGGAAGTTCTACACCGTCAGCGGGTAATAAGACTGATGCGAGTGTTGGTGGTGATTCTGAAGCTAGTAATCTATAGATTGTGCCATACAAAGATTACTCAAGAGCCAAGCCAATAGATGTTATTTCGGCTAACATGCTTCTATTTGTAGGAATGGATGGAGTTGTGTACAGTATAGTGAATGCAGATGAGATTGAAGAAGGTGAATTTGTTGATCACTCATTAACAAAGGAACAAATTGCCTTGCTTCTAGATCTAAATGAGGAAGAGGTAGATGTGTTGGGAAAGAGTGTGGAGGTGGATATTGAGATTGAGGAAAGTATGAATACAGGTATTTCTCGTGGGAATGTACCTGATTTTGATGAAGTGGAAGTTGAAGACGTTACTACTGAGGAGTACCCTAAGTTCTATACCGACACAATACCAACGACTCAGGTATTCCATTTTTCAATACTGAGCACTTTGGCGCAGCAGAACGTCGTTTGAGGGAAGAAAAAGATAGATTCAAAGCTGCTGAAACAAGTCATGTCTCTGTTACTGATAAGAAGCGTAAATGTGCTTTGGATGGTATGTTTGAACATAATGTTGCAAAGATGAACAAGATGATTGAGACTTTTCGTTATCACGAACGAGAAGAAGTCAAAGTTGAAAAGACTCGAACATCAGCATACCAAATGAAGAAGTACAAGCCAGCTAAAGATGTGAGAGGTGATTTGGTGGCATGGCAGTATGATTCAGATCTTAAGGTATATATCGTGAAGTGGGAGCATGGTATTTATTACTTCAAACGCCCACACGATATCTTATCTATGCCCAAATGGGATGTGAGAACACTAGCTAATCGACCATTTTTGAATCGTGGGGACGATAAGTGGGCTAGTTGGTTCTATAAGCAGTTATTACATGAAACCCGTTTTGGATTCAAGTTCTTCAAGCCACAGGTGCCTACTCATAAGTACATTGATGAGATTGATACTCGCACAGGCTGGAGAAAGTTAATTTTACAGGTAAAGCCGCCAAAGACGATGAAGAGGGTTCCTATGAAGACATTTCCTCAGAGTCTTTTCACCTCGTTTAATATTGGTACTACGAAAATCATGCAGGTGAAGCGGTTATTGTATATGGTCACGGTTCTAACACGAAGACGATACGTGTGATTGACCCAATGTGGCTAGTTAATTTATCTGAGTCTGACAACGATGCGCTATTTACTAGTCAGATCAGATTTGCTAACGTAAGTGACTACGAGCTTTCTATGTAGTTTTAGAAGGTTGTTAGAGTCTGTTATGCATACAAGATTCACGGTTGTGTTGACTGGAAGACCAAGATGTTCTAGAGATAAGAGATAAAAAGCTCGAGACAAGGGGGAGTTTGTTAATACATGTTTTGTACGTCTCGATCTTTATCAGGGTTATTAATGTAATAGATTAATGTATAGGGGTTAATGTGTAAATATGGTTAAAAGGCCATTCTCTCTATTGTAAGTTACATTCGTTAACCACTTGTTTTTACTTAATGAATAATTGAGTAAGCAAAATTTGATTCGGTCAAAGATGTTTTCACAAGTTCGGTCAAGGAAAATTTTCTGTTCCCGTTTCAGTGCTCAGCTCGCTTATTTGTTAAGCTTTTCAAGATGACAAGCTTTTATTCCTTTGTCGCTCAAAACACAAATGATTCTGTGATTGGGTCTTACACTATGTGCCCGAAGCTTTTTAGGTTGGATGATTTTTCCAAATGGGAACCGAGATTTAAAGCTCACTTGGGTTTTCTTCATCCAGAGTGTGTTCGCAATTTGAAAGATCTTTATATAAATCCAACCGTTGGCGTTGATACTACAGGAATTACTGAAAAGGAGTTCAAGTTTTATGATATTGATGAGAAGAAGAATCTTGAAAATGAGACGAAGGCATATTCCACTCTTACTATGGCACTATCTGAAAACATCTTTCATGAGTTTAGCCATATCAAAAAGTGTGCTACTCTGTTTTCTCAACTAAAGGCAAGAAGTTTGGGAAACACACTTGAAAGCAAGAAAACAATGTTGAAGTTTCGATTCAGAAACTATTCACTGCTGAAAAATGAGACTGTGGAAGATATGCTAAATCGGTTTTGTCAATTGATTGCTGAAATTTCCAATGTGAAAATGGAGCCGAGTGAATGTGATCAAATTGACAAATTAAAGAATGCATTACCTCCTTTCTACTCAACTTATTTGATGGGTCTCACAGAAAATGGGTATTTCAAAACGTGAGATCTCAAATTTATAGATTTTGTAGAAAAATTGAAGAAGTGTGAACTAGAATGTCAAAGCTCATCTAAAGCTAATCAAGAGCCTTCATTATCTGATGTGATTTCATCAGTGGAATCTTTTGATTTTGAAATGGATGAAGGGTGGTTAACGGATTTGAAGAAAGCTCGTGTTGATGATGGTTGGTCTATGCTTGCAGATGAGATATCCAAGACCACCTCATCAATGAATGTTGATAAAGATCCAAATGCAATGGAAATTATCATGCCTACCCAGATGATTCTTCCTGATAATCTTTATGAATCTTATGATTCCGTGCCAACATCACCTAAGGTATCTTCTAAACCATCTGAATCATTTGTTTGTGAAACTTGTGCTAATAATGTAAATTCATCTATTGTTGATGAACCTCAGAAAATTGATTGTTCTCAATGTGGTGAATACAAGTCTAAACTTGAATCAATTCGTCACCACATGAGCAATTAGTTTTTGAATTAGCATGTATTCGTGATAACTATCGACAAGTGGCTGAAAATAATAAAAAATCTAAAGATAAGATTGATACCTTGTCGATTAGTAATCATGACTTGAAAGCAAATTTTGGATGTAAATTAAAAATCATCGAAATGCAATTTTAAAAAATTTTGGAATTGAGAACCAAAATAACTGAGCTTGAAAATGATGGGGTGGAGTTAAAGAATAAATTGGATAAATTTAGAAATTCATCTTTTCTACTCAATGAAATCATTGAAGTTAACAGCAATCACCAAAAGGGTGGTAAAGCTGGTTTAGGGTTTGTTGAAATCCCTCCTCCTTTTCAAAATGATTATACCATGCGACCAGACACGGTAGATCTAAAAGAAGTGGACATTGACTAACCACTGACAGTAGATCCTCCTGTGACTGTTAGTAAGGTTAATATAATCAATGAGGAGAAAGTTAAACCAGCTGATCCAAAAACGGCTGTTAAGAAAGAAACAAAGTGTTTAACTTCAAAATCTCATATTCAAATCAATCTGGTTTTCTGTCAGACTTATGATGATATTGTTATTGAAGATGTGGTTGTACCAGTGGTGGTTCTCAAAAATGAAAATATACCTATTGAAAATCATATTCTTTGTGAACCACAAACTTCTGAGAAATCAAAAACTAGTAAACCAAATTGGTTGGTACACCAAATAAATGTGAGAAGAAAGTTATTTCTGAAAAGATATCAAAATCATTTTCAAAACCGAGTGTTAATGGTAAAAACTGGAAAGTTTACAAGTTAAAAGCTGTTGACAAGATGTTTGCTGATAAGCTCTTTCCAATAGCTCTTGTTAAACCTGAGAGTGTTGAATATGTTTATGATTGTGATCATTCGGTTTCTCTTAATCATGATGCATCAGTGATGCCTATTGGGGAAATGAAAAAGAGAAATCAAAACCCCAAAAGGAATCTAAACCAGTGTTGTTTCAACAGAACAGATTTGTCAAATCTACTGGTTTTGATGTATTGGAAAATTTTGCACAGTGTTCAAATCTTGAATTTTTCCAAAAGAAGAAAAGTGAGAAAATTCAACCCTCCGCGTCTAAGCTTGTAACAGAATCATCTTCTACGTGGGTTGAAATGAGAAAATGTTTTTACTGCAATGTTAAAGGACATTTGATTGTTGATTGTCCTTACAAGAGAAAACTCAAACTGCGTGATGCTTTAAACAAGGTTTCTTTAACTTTCAGGCAATTTGAGACACTTGAACGAAAAGCTAAACAACAAAGACTTTATGTTAATTCATTGTTAAAATCTCCTGAAACGTCTCACAATTCTGATAATGTAAAATTTCTGAGACAACAAGCTGATAAACCGTTACCAGCTTGGAAACTGAAGATTCCATCAGCTGTTGCTGATCATGTTGAGGATAATGGCCGACCTAAGACTATGGTCTGGGTTCCGGTTTCTCATTAAATTATCTAGTTTTTGTGCAGGGATATCCAAGAAGATCTATCAATGTCATATGGATTGTTGCTAATCAAATTTATTGATAGTGGATTATCTCGACACATGATGGGTGTTTTTGTTTAGTTTGATTTGATTGTTAATTGAAAAGATTTAAAATTCATATTTTCAATCGGAAAACTTGTTCACCATTCATATTTTTAAAATGCAAGATTTCTTTTTGGTGAACAAGATCTTCAAAAGATTTATCCATGTTGGAAGATCGTTTTTCATTTTTCGTTATTTTTCTGCAAATTTTTGTTTTTGTTTATATTTTTAGGGGGCGAAAATTAGAAAAATCCAAAAATAGTGTGTTTTCTGTCTGAAAAATATAAAAAATACAAAAATATGTTAATAGTATGTTTTCTGTCTGAAATATATAAAAAATACAAAAATATGTTGTTAATTTTGAAAAATATAAAATTCGAGAAATGTGATAAGACATATATGGCAAATGATAGTACATTGACTTGGCGGACCTAACACATGAATAAACTATACTAAAAAGTGTCGTAACATCAATTGCATGATGTGTATGATAGGCTTAACAGATCGTATAAGTGTTGAAAAGATATAAACCTAAATGCTTGCCAAATCTAGTGGTGTTACATCTTGATGCATAGTTAATATCTGTATTAAGTATCAAAAAGTTTTAAGATTGTTGTGTGTGCATGCGTTCATTTTTGAAGAAAATTCTGTTTGGTTTTATCTTTAATTTTGCAAAGAAATTCAACCAAATTTTTTCTTTATTTTTTTTCAAATATTGGATCCTCTCCTGCGCAATAAGACTATCCGACCTGAGGGTTAATATTTGAATATTCTGCTTTAATTTTCTTGGTGTTTCGTGCAAGCCTTGGATCTCCTCCGCTAAGCACAAATGTGTGAAAGTCATGTATCGAACTGGGGGTTAAGACCTGTACAACTTCAACTAACGTTTATCTTTTTATTTTGTTAAAATGGAACCTTATCTACGTGTAGTAATACCGATCTTGAGGGAAAATTTTAACTTTCTGCTTTATTTTCTATTTTTATTTTTGCATGAGTCACAGCTAATCAATTTAAAGAAAAATGAAACACGTACATGTGAAATTCACTATATAAGAGATATAAAAATTGTGTCTGATAGGTGGGTTCCACATAAGATTTGTGCTTAATTGAACCTTAATACGTATCGTAAAGTTACTGAAGGATCTGTATAAAGTTTAAAGTGGACAATTATATCTGCAATCAGCATTGGGTTACGTGCATAATAATGTCGAAATTGAAGTGTAGTCTAGGACGTTACTAGTCAATATGATCCCATGTCGCGATCTTTCTCACAAAAATATGTACTACTTACATTTACTTTTTTAATTTTTCTTTTCATTGTTTTGAGAAAAATACAAAAAGATTTGAGGTGTGTTTTGATATAAATTTTAAAAAATCAAAAATATTTTGGGTGTGTTTTAGCATAAAGTTTGTAAAAAACAAAAAGATTTTTTTTTCCAATTTATTTTTGATCTTCCGACAAGTGATATACATTTTCAAATTGTTTTGCCGTGTTACAAAAAAAATGTTTTCACCATTACACATTCTTGTTCATACTATTTTGTGCTCTAATGCTAAATCAAGATGAACTTTACGGTTTATTGATGGAATGTGTTGATTGACTGCAGTTATGATAAGAGTGATGATTATTCAATCCTTGAATCTTCTCAAGATGGTGAATTTAAAGTATGGCAGAGTATTCGAGTTAAGGGGGAGTGAAGATGTTGATCGTGTGTACAAGATTGGTGCTGATAAAGATTGGAGACGTACAGCTAATGCCAAGGGGGAGTTTGTTAGTGCACTTTCTACATGGTATGACCTGTATAAAGACACAAGCGACAAAGACTAAAAGTTAAACGAACTCCAGCAATTGTCAAGGGGGAGTTTGTTAGTACATGAAAGGTGACAAGTGCTGGGAGTTGAACCGACTAGTCGCTATGTTTGTATATCGGATACAAAAGTTAAAGAATAATCACGAATGAGGAGTCAAATGGTGATGAATGGGATGAGAAGTGCATGCAACGAATGAGCCTTGTCAAGTAAATAGGAATGATTGGAATGCTAATTAACGAATGGGGCTGCTGATCAAGCTTAACGAATGGGGCTGATCATGTGTTGATTATAGCGAATGAGCAACATAGTATAAATAGTTCTCATTTGTTAGTTAGTTACAATTTACACATAGAGTTACAACAAGTTCATTCATTCTTACGAGAGACCGTTTGTACCGAACCTCTGCCGAAATTTATAACGAGCTTCAACGAGTTAATATTTACATATCTTCTACGTGTTCAGTCGTTTTCGTTCATCGATTAGTACCGAAACACACCGAAACATTCGCCGTGCGTTTTCGGTTTCGTAGATTAATATCGAGTTCATCGATCCTCATTGGGAAAAACAAATAATATATATGATAAATGATAAATGTTAAATACGCAAACAAACATATGTGATCATAATCAATCAAACCATAATAAACCATATACAACCCAAAGACTTGCTAGTGTGCCATTGCATCGCTGCCAAGTGAATCGGGCATTGATTACAGTGACTGAGATTGTTGGTTTACCTTCGCTAAGCGAATCGGGCTCGGGTTACTATGACGGCCGTATTGTCATAATATAATGAGAATATGTTGGACCTCTCCAAATACGATAAAGTAAACAATTAAACAAGTAGCAATTAGCAAATATCATTTAATTGATATACACACAATGATTATGTTTGCGAGTTTGTGTGTGTGTGTGTGTGTGTATATATATATAATATAAAAATATAATAAGTACGCATACGTCATTTGAAAATAGTAGATGAAAAGGGGAATGATCAAACTCACCTTAGATTAAAGGCAAGCGATTAATAAATATGATAAACGATCTAAGATTTAAACGAGTCGTCCACTACACGTCGTACGAGATAAACGACCAGAACCTAAAACTTTTAGATATGAGAATATAAGTAAAAACGAACTCGTTGCCGCCGGAATCAATCCAAACGGACGTTTAGAACTCAAGTTATGTTAGATTTAAGATTTAAACGAGCTGGTACTGACCAGAATACGAACGGCGATTCAAAAGTCAGGTTTTGGTCAGTAGCCTTAAAATTCTTTACGAGAATAAAAGTCTTCTGGACCGAACATTGAATCCGACCAGAAGTATTAGAAAACCTAAAGTCAAACTTGTTGACTGTTTTGCCCTTTAACGAGTTTTAAACGAACTGACCAGTCAACACCCTTCAACCACCGAAATTGATTGAATCTTATTGACTAGGAAATATGTATGAACGATTTCTTAGTTTACAACTTACCCCAAGAATCAACAGAAACGATGAGTCGAAGATCCACACGTAAGCAAAGTCAAACGAACAAGCTTGCAAATAAGCAAAAACCAAAGAGGTTGATGATGATCAGAGAGAGTGTGACGGCTGAGGAGGCTTCCTTAGGGTTAGAGTAAAGTTTGTGGCATGTTAGAATGATATGTTTATATAGAGATTGCAAAAACGAACCAAATATGGTGATATTGCTCGTTTAAGTAACAAAATATGATTTTAATGAGAATATCAATGAAATAAGCCAAAGATTTCGTGCTTGATTGTTAAGCTAAGAGTATTGACTTGTATTTTAGTTAATATCCTTTTCTTGGACCTTAATTCACTCAACTTATGCCTAAAATAAGCGATTTTAAGGCCAAAAACGAGTTAGGAAACAATATCGTGCATGTAATCTGATCAGGTTTGTCACCGCGTCGCGCGATGGTGAGACCCTAGGCTGCAGCGCCCCGGGTTAGGAAGGAGGAAATTTTGTTTTTTTACAACTTTAGTCCCTACACTTATAAACGTGTATAAATATAGATTATTAAAAAGTTAAATCAAGAAATGGCAACTTAAAGATTATGAATGGGCATAAAATGAAACTATAACTCTTGAATACTTACAATTGTTTGATTTTATAACTATTAAAGGTTCGAGTAATGTTCCCAGATCGGGTTAAACGTAAACGAATACGGATTTGAAAAATTCGAGATGCTACAACTGAAATTATGATTCCGGCGGAAATCGGGGTTCCGTCCGCGAGAACACTCCTTACTGTGGATAATGAGAAAGAGTTGTGCTTAAATTTAGACCTTTTAGAAGAAAGGCGGGAGTTGACATTTATCAAGGAATGTAAATACAAATGCTAACTCCAAAAGTATTATGACTCGCAGGTTAAAATATGCAAATTCAATGAGGGAGACTATGTGTTTCGCAATAATGACGCATCGAATGCCGATTTACCAAGAAAACTTGCCCCAACCTGGGAAGGACCTTACAAGATACAAACAATCTTAGAAAAAGGCGCATACAAGTTGGAAAATTTTGACAGAACGCCGATTTCCGCGGACTTGGAATATCGCGCAACTCAAACGATGTTACCTATAATGGTCTACGTACCATTTACATTTCGAGCCCGCGCGCCAGTTTTATGTTTAATATTGGTTTGTGTACCAACTTTTGATCAATGGTTTGAATACCACTTTTTATTTAATATCAAGAAAAGCCCGCGTGCTATCTACTCTAGTTATGTGACTTATCGCATATTTAAAATTTTCAATTTTAATATAGCATGAACAGTAACCTGGGTGTTAGATATTCATTACAGGTAAATCTCTGGCCTACATGCCAAGATTCACCCCATATAGCGTGCGTGCCATTTGTATAAGATATGTGGATGTTATCTATTTATTTGCACTATGGAAAGACTTGGCGTCATTCTTAAGATGGTGTACAAAATATTGCAAATAATCTGCGTATCATTTTAAGTTACACATGTTATTTAAGGCGTGTGATGGTCTGTGTGCCATTAACCCACATGTCAATTGTGACATTTGTCAATTTCGGGTTATTTTATGCTTGTATTCTTAATGTAAACTCGACCCGTTTTGTATCCCGAACCTTTCGATATTATTAAAATGATTAATTTTATGTTATATATTTGTTTTATAATTGTCGGATCTAAAAAAAACACCTTTTTCGGATCTTAAAATGCCCCGAAAACGCTCAAAACGAACTCCAGGGACTAAAACTACCAAAATGAAGACTTGAAAGACCCATTTGTAGTTTGTGCTTTCTTGGGTCTATAACAAACCCATTTTCATGAAACACCCTTTATCAAAGACCCATTCAACTTATCCTATATATACACACCCATCTTCTTCATTTGTGCTTGCTCAATTCCTCATTTCTCTCTCAAATTCTTGAATTCTAAGGTTGTTCTTCATAGTTTGACTCTCAAGGTCAAACTAAGCTAATATTTCATTTTAACTAAATTCTCGATACTTAAAGCTTGATGTTACAACATATATATAATATACACTCCTTGTTTACCTTCGGTCTTTCATTTCTCCGGTCTCGGCCGGTTGAAATGTTGGGCTAGTAAGGCAAGGTTACATGGAGGAATTTGTAGTCCTTGTTTATATATTTAACGAATCTAACCATATAACTTGTTATACTTGCTTAACTTCTGTATATTTTAGTTTATTGTTCATATTTGTCAAGTTCCGTGGTATTGGGTATGTGGTGACTAGCCTCGGTTTCATCCCGAGTTGAGAACCGAACCAAAAACCAAACTTTCGTTTAAAAGCTTTATTGTTAACTTTTTGAATGTAAAACTTGAGTATTATTATTTATAAGTTATTTTACAAGTTCCATGGTAATTGGGTATCTGGTAACCATCCTCGGTCTTATTCTGAGTCAAGAACCAAACCAAAAACCGAACTAAACCGAGTTCACTCGCTTAAGACACACAAGTGTGTTTTTAGCCACCAAAACTCATATTTTTCTTCAAGATTATATTTTAAATCAATTTTATTTAATTTCTAAACATACTTGGCATGTCGGTAACCAACTTGATCTTATAAAAAGTTCGGACCGATAAAGTCGTATACTCGCTTAACGAACGTTAAGGTTCTTCACAATAGAACTACATACTTGGTTAAGTCTGTTTTGATTTTATTGAGTTATCTCATAACATTTATTATTTTGGGAAGTTAACTTTGAGCTTGGTCAATTATCAAGTCTCGAACTGACAAACCCGAACACTCGTTTAAACCTCGTTTTGGTATTCTTATAACCAAGGGTTTTGCAATATTGCATTTTAACCCACATTATTACTTAACATAGGTTGAGTAAAAAAAGAAAAAAAACTAATGAATAGAATACCGAAACCCGGTTTCGAGTAAACTTATTTTACAAAACTCGTTTCTTTAATTTCTCAAATATTTACATTTTAAATCCTAAACTTTATTTATTTACTTTATTTGTCATGTATTTTATTTTAAACCCTTCCAAGACTACCTACTAACACAAGACCCGTTTAATATAGGTCTTGCTCGTTAAACCGATCTCTCCGATTATTCACGACACTATCTTTCAAGTTACTTGTTAATGTGAGTACTTTTTCATCCCCCGTTTTCCATCTTTCGTTTTGGGTGTGGCATTGCATACTTATTCAAATTCAAATGATTTATACTTGAGTCTTAAACCACAACACTTATTGTATATGTTTACTTAAATAAATGCTCAATTTGGTGTTATATGCTTTACATGATTATGTGCAAATTCTTGAATGCTAAGGCGGGTAGCCTCATGAAAGTATGATCATACGTTAATTCTGAGTATATATGGTATCCCCATATAGAAAGGTGTCGTCAATGTATTCTTATTGACGATTTCATTATTGTCGTCAATGTATTCTTATTGACGGTTTTATTATCTAAATTGTTGCTATTATTTATTGTTTTCATATACTAGTTGTGGATTTCATACTATATACTTATTATCCAAAACTATGAAAATTGCTCACCAACCTTTGTGTTGACAAACTCTATTTTATGCAATGTTACAGGTTTGGTATTAGCTTGATTGGATTACTTGAAGAAACTTATCATCTTGGCTTTAGGATATTAGAAATGAAAGAACAAGTTATTTGTTTATCTATCTATTTGGCATTTTATATGAACTATTATTGTGTTATTTATGATGATATGGATTTAAATGAGTTGTTTAAATATTGTAACTTTATAGTGTCGTTGTGCAATGAGCAATCATGTCGCGCCTCGACGTTTCCGCCTTCATTGGTCGGGGTGTGACATCAATCCTTTATTTGAATTCATGACTGGTTAGACTTGACACATTTATATTGTTATTATCATAGCAAAACAAAATCTTAAAACTTTGTCATATATTTTGAAAAAAAGGATAATAATTACATTGTCAGTTACACGCAAAGTAAAAACTGAATCTAAAATTAATTACATATTATGCGGAAGAATTTCGCGGAGTATGGGGGAAACTAAATTATGCAAAGCCTAATCATTGGTCGACATGGAAGAATTCTTAGAGCTTCTGGACTCTATCATCTTCTAAAGCAAATTCTTGAATGGCATCTTGGATCTTGAAGTTTAGTTCATCAAACGCTTGTAGTTTGGCTTTATACTCTCCTTCTCAATCCTGCCCATGTAGCTCAAATTCTTCCAGAGGACGCCCTTCCTCTTTAAAGTTAACTCCCTCATTAAAACCCGTTTGGCTTCCAGCCTGAGCTGAAGCGTGAAGAAGTTCGGCAAGACAGTTTCCTAGCTCAGAGCCGTCCCAGATATGTTCAATGATCTGTGACAAGAAACATTATAGTTAGAACATATGAAGTCATAAGAAAAAAGGTAAAAAGGATAATTCCATACCACGGGGAGACCATGACTCATGAGCCACTTCCTTTTCTAAATAGCTTGATCAGCCTTCTGATTCAGCTCTCCTTGTTCAGCAATAACTTTTACATTATGCTCAGTGAGTTCCTCGATTAGTTTATCTTTTTCCAAAGCTTCGGCCTGCAAATTGGTCAGGTTGGTGTTACAGGAGTTGATCATATTTCCCTGCTGAGCGACTTGCTCCGCCAAACAGCCTTAGCATTCTCAGCTTTATCAAGTACAGCTTCCCTTGCACGAGTTTGAGCGTGTGCAGCTTCTAAAACAATGTTCTGTTGTTTGCACGCCTCTTCCTAAGATTTGGCAGCCGCCGCTTGCCTAACATTTTCAGCCTCGAGAGCTTTCTCAGAGTCTTTCAGCTTCCACTTTGCAATGTTAGCATCCAGACGATATTTTTCGGCTTCCTCTTTTAGTTCCTTCATATTGTTCTCGCTAGCGCTTCATTCCTCGCCCATTGATATCCATTTGCGATAAATTTCGTGACCAGTGGATACAACGTTGGCCATATGATAAGAGTAGGCGTTGGCAAGTTCGAAGCGTGGGCGTCCGCGTTGGTGGGTCTATTCGCCGGAGGAATGCCATGTCTTAGAAAGTCATAGCAGATGCTAGTATCAGAAAATCTGGAGCCTTGGGTAAGTGCCCATCGCGGTTGATGGACCAGCAAGTCTTCCTGCGGATTCCGGATCCCAAAAAACCCGGATCCCGCCTCCCCTTCAGGATGAGATTGAGAAGATTGGGGAGGCCGGTTACCAGCAACATGTAAAAACCCACCTTCACCTTCTTGTAATACACGAGAAGAGTGAGGCGGGGAAAGCAAATATAACCATGTCCTGAACACACAGGTAGGACAAGGATGCCTGCTCAGCCTTGTTCTCGATAGCCATCAACGTTGATAATAACCTTTAGTTGAGCAGGCTCCCGGATGACAACAGTTGTTGAAGGTTTTTGCACGAGACCTAACATAAACAAAAAAAAGGGAATATTATTAAGATTCAGTTAAAAGGCATAAGTAACATCCAGAAATATTCCAAGTACCTCGGGTAGTTTGTGAGGAAACATTATGGATCCTGTCAAGAAGACTGATCTTTTTCATTTTCTTGAGAAAGAGGATGCGTCCTGTACTAGATCTTTGGACGCCAACTCCCGTTTCTTTTAGATTCTTGCCCCCCGCTTTGGTCGTGACGGGTGGTTTAGCATCAAGGATAGTCTGTTTTTCACCATCTCCTCCGGAGGTGGTGAGCATTTCCTTCCTCTTGCGGCCAGCATCAACATAACATCCAAACAAATGTTAAAACAGCACAACTGCGACTGGTAGGGGTTTGAACTACGAAAGAGCGAAGAGTCAGAATATCCTTACCAATAACGTACATTGCTTCAGAGACCACTGGTTCTGGGCGGATGGTTTTGGGAAACAGGAAGTTGTCGTGGGTTCTATCAAGGAGGGGAAAGGCCTTAGTCTCTCGTGGCCGATGCTTCATACATCCTGGAGTTGTATACACGAGGACAACCAAGATTGTTCCCTCAGCTAAACAACATAGAAAGCAACAAAATATTAGACACTAATCAAAAATTCATGAAATAGAATGATAATCACTTACATCCATCCGGCTTGCGGTAGTACGGTACAAGGTCTGGGAACGGCCGCAAGCGGCTCATCCCCGTGCACACCAATGCAACTTTGTTAATGGCACGCAATGGCGTTTGAGTGCAATTCATAATGTTGTACCAAGCTTGATCTTTATAAATCACGAAAGTTAGATCTGGTAGCTTCTCATCATGGGAACGGCAGACCATAGGTATGGAGACGATGTTCATCACGTATCCAGAAGAATTTGGTCCACCATTCATAATCACTGCAAGGGGGCTCTGTCCCCATCACCCCTTTTCCAGTGGATTCGCAATTGAACCGCCCACCGCGACTATTTATCTTATAAAAGACAGAATATTTTCTACTGTAGGGAAAATGTTGTGCACCCTACAGCAGAACTCAAAGTGGCGTATCCGCATCAATCCCAATGGATGTAATTGGGAAAGGTGGATCATATTCACCATTAACAGATGACCAAGAAATTTGGTAATGGGAAAACAGAGGTTCCTAATAGGGAAATAATCGGCATCAACGGCCATCTTGCCCTTTGGTGGTTTATCAGTCATGGATCCAGGGATAGGAAACTCCGGTTCCTATTTTGGATCGTGGCCGTAGCCGTTTAGTATATCTTGGAAGTCTCTTTCTTTCCAGTTGATTGGAATATGACCAATCGAAGGATAAACTCGTCTATCAGCCATTAGATAATCTACTAAGTATTGATTACAACGAGCTATTGTGGAGAACTAGGGTTTGGGAGCAAAAGCTAGTTTTCTGGCAAGAGCACTACAAGGCAGATTTGGAAAGGTATAAAGAAAAGGTTGGAAGAACCCCTATTTATACCAATCGCAATAAATGTGACGAGAGATACACAATAGAAAGAGAAAGAAAGGTCCAATAGATATGTGACATGTCAGGCGGGAAAGGCAAAAAATAGGGGGAACGGTTTTCGATAACAGCTATCAGAACTGCATGAGTGTCAAATCACCGTTCTAACTTGCTCAGACCTATCACGTCGATTTCTAAAAGTTATACTAAAACCTAGTTACACAACAATACAGATACTAAAGCAAAAACTCAAGTATGACAACATCAACCTGCCAAAACCGAACAGCGGCTGAAATTTGCATACGCGCGAGCACATTCTAACCTAATAAGGCACTTCACTTATGGTTTGCGGGTAAGAAGTTATACAATTCATGACCTTAGACGGTTGTAACAAAGCCTTTAAACTCCCGCATCACAACTCAGGAGGATAAGATTGTTCTTCCGAGAAGGCTTACACGTTGAAACAACATGACCCGCGTGCCATTCCGTGTTAGTATGGTTTCCTGTTCGGGCATAACTCAAAAAGATCTACAAGTGGATGCATTATTCCGGGGAAATAATAAAACAAAAGTGGAATCACTTTTATATGATCGGAAGAAAAGATTACATATGAATGTACATACAAGTCATTTATATTAAAGTCCTATTACGAAATACATAGGTTCATGATGCGGGAGGATCTTGAGATGCATGCGGCCCCGCAAGACTGTCTTGTCCATCAAGGTTCTGACCCAGGGCAACTTGAAAATGTTCGCAGAAGCGCTGGACCCCATCTTCTAGAGTTGAATAATCTCGAATATAGCTTTGAATGAGGAAAGATAGTTCATCAAATTCTTAAAGGCGGGCATGATACTCAGCGTCTGTGTCTTGGTTATGCAATTCAAATTCAGACGCTGAACGACCTTCCCGAGCAAGCGTAATGCATTCTTCGAACCTAGCCTTTCGTCCAGCTTGAGAAAAGGCGAGGAGAAGTTTCTTTAAACAATCTCCCATCTCAGGCCCATCTTTAATATTCTCAATAACCTTCAAGAATGTAACACAAAGTTAGTATAACTCTGCCATAGGAAGAACAAGGGAAAAAATGGAAGTAATTACCAGGGGAAGGCCGTAAGTCATAAGCCACTTCCTCTTGACGGTGGCTTGCTCAACAGTGGCTTTCATTTGAGTATAACCTTTTGCAAGGCGGGTTTTATCAGAGTTAAGCTTGGAAACCTACTTCGCCTTTTCGGAGGCTTAAACTCTCAACTGCTGGATCTCTTCTTCTTCTTCTTCTTAGCGGGCAATGATATCACCCTGGGTAGAGACTTGCTGCTCCAAGGCATTATTAGCCTCTAGGGCTTTGAGAAGTTCCAAGTCCCTACCTTGGGCATTTTCACAAGCAGCGCTAGCCTCCTCACGGGCGGTATCCTTCTCCGCCTCCATGCTTTTCAAAGCGTCCTTAGCTTTTTCCATCTCTTCCTCTATTAACACCCAATCCCTAAATATTTACCGACCCGAGGCGATAGCGTTAGCAAGATTATAATTAAAACTGCTGGCCACGTCGGATCAGGAACGTTCACGCTCAACAGGCGGGAGGCAGTGATTGAAAAATTCATGACATATGTCCACATTGGAAAAGCACGAGTACGGACGAAGAGTCCATTAAGGGTGGAAGATTAAAGGACCTCATTGAGTAGGAGGAATTGAAGTAGCGACCTGTGAAGGTCCTCCCTCGCCCCTTGTGACGGAAGTATGAGGAGCTTGAATTATTTGTTCTATTTGGGGCACATCCTCTGCTTCCGTCATGGTATCCTTCTCAATAGATTTCCCCTTCTAGTGAGCACAGGGAGGATCTTGTTGAATTATTGGATATGGAGGGGAAGGTTCTTTGACCACCAGCTTGGCGGAATCTGTTAGACTCAAGTCATAAAGGAAGTGATGAGTTACCAAATACACAGCAATAAGTTCAGACAGAATTCTTACCTTGAGAAGTCTTCATCGGGACCTTGAGAATCCAGTCGCCCAAGCGAACCTTCTTAGGTTTGAGAAGGATAGGCCTCTTTTTCAAACCCTCAGGTTGGCTGGTCTCAGTAGTCACCGCGGCCTACGTTTCGGTGGTCGCAACGGGCGGTTCCTCGTGACTGGAACCTATGTCCTTGGAAATTCCACTATCATTATCGTCCTCACACTTCCGCTTGCGGGTAAGATCTGTAATAGCACACAGCACGCCCGCGAAATCAGTAAGGGAATATTCTTCATCAAGGAATGATGACTCCTCACTAGATGAAAGGAGTACGATCGTCCCATATGAATCAATAACAGAAAGAGAGTGAGGATTTAAGAAATACTCACCATTAGCAAAAAAGTTTTCATTAACGATAGGTTCGGCAAGAAGGCAATAGGGAAAAATTGTCATGGGTCTTGTCCAAAATTGGAAGGGAGGCCGGATCACGTGGTTGGCGGTACATCTCCCTGCGAACGCCATCCAAAAGGATGTTGAAGACAGTCCCTTCCGCAGAAACAGCAAACGAGCATTTAAAAAAAATGATGTAGAAGAACACTTACATTCATCATCTTTTGAATAATAAGGATATTCATCCGGGAATTGCCACATGCGGCTCATCCCCACTCGCAAGCGCCGATTCGGGAATAAGGCGCATAGGACTCGGCGCGCGAGTCAAAGTCTCGAACAACGGTAGGTTAGCAGAGTTAGCCGTTTCAAAATCTAGAAATTTCTCAACCATAGAACGACAGATCATCGTCAGCGGGACAACATCTTTTCGGATCCAAAGGAACTTTGTTTTCCATTCATGAGCACCGCGAGGACGCTCAGTACCTATTGCCTTCTTGCTCTTGGGAGGCTTATCGGTGGTCGCACCTACAGCCAGCAGTTCTGGCTCCCATTCCGGAGCCAGACCGTAACCTCTGACGACATCCAAAAAGTCCTTCTATTTCCAATTAATTTGAGTGTGATCGATGATCGCAGGGGGGATTATCTCTCTTGCTACCGGCCATAAGGGCGTTAAGTGATTTATTGCAACGAGCTATGATTCAATGATGGTAAGAAAATAAGGAAGAAGAATAGCCAAAGATTGAAATTTCAGAAGTGAATGAAGAATAGAAACGACTACCCTTTTTATACTCATCACAATTAATCAGATGAGAAAGGGAACAACGGAAGAAAAACAATCGCCCAATAAGCGACTGACACGATAGGCGGGAAAAAACAAAAAGAAAAAGGTGATTTCAAAACAGTTGCCAAGACACTTGTAGAACCTCGAAATAGGTGCATCATAGCTCCAAAAGTCTAAACCCTACAGTCTAATAAATATAATTATGGTACGCGCACAAGGAGGGATTTAAGACGATCATATCCAAGAAAGAGTATGAAGTCCAAAATTCCATCTGCTGAAAGATGCCGCCGAAGAAACAATGGAGTAGGGGGACTTATAGAGGTAGGGTAGTGAAACGACCCGCAAGCCTAAGAAAGATATCCGCGGGTCATCAACAATACTTGCGGAAGAAACCCGCGGATCATAAGAAAGCCCCGCATGAGGAAGAAACAATAAGAGTTTTTACTTGGTGAGGAAAAACGATTGTAACTGTATACTTCTAGAAGATTGCTAAAATATTCCCTGACAAGGACGTTTACCCCTTTATGTAGAATACAAGGGAGGATAGCCAATGAGAGGAAGAACGCTGGACACTTGACAACAGCCATGCAAATGGCCAGCTATCACCTTCTATCAAGGCATGACATATGTCCATTCAAGTAGAAAAAGAATCTTCTGGATTGTGACAACCTCACCAATCACATTCCCTCCATCTCCGGCTATAAATACCTTCATCACCATCATAAGGTATTCGTTCACACATCACAAAATGCATCAATCACTATTGTACTTTCTCTCCTTACAGAGCAGTACTTATTCTCACGACGAAGGGTGGTTACGGGAAGACCCCCCTCTTGTCCTTCCCGTAACGAGACTCACAGTGGTCTGTTTTGCAGGATTTAACAGGAATTTAGTTATAGATCTGATTCAATCTCACTTTAGATTCGTTTCGTAATTCGTACTTGGTGGAAATACATATCCGATCCCCACTGGATAAGATCCGTGTTTCTTCAATAACTCTTTTGAAATTATTTAGGACATGTTTAACAATAAAAACAACTAATTTCTTCACTAATGTTCATTTGTCCACAGTTAGAACACATCTATGTGGTTTAGTCCACTAAATACATGTTAACATTTTACCAACAAGAGTTATATTTATTATGTTTTTCAGTTATACATCACTATATCTATGTTTTATAACTAAGTTTAAATGACATTAAACTAGTTTAAACTTTTATATTGTTTTTTAAGTTATCTTTACTAGATCTACACCACTACATTTTAAGCTAAAATATGCCTGTTACACGAGGTTAACTTGTGTCTTCTTGTTAATATCTGGGTGAACTTAGTCTAGCACAACCACTCAAATAAAAGTAAGTAAATTGACATTAGTTTAGATCTATGCTCACTAGAAGTGAAATACTCCTAGGATGAACCTAAGAGAAGAGATTTAAACTTCAGCTCTCCAAATCAATTTCTAGCACTTGCTTTCACATCCTCGGACATTCTTACTTCATATTAATGCCTTGTTATCATGAGATTGAGTTGCTTTCGGTTTGGATAGGCAAGGAAGAAAGATTGGGTGTTTGTTTGTAAAACCGAAGACTCGGAGGGGTTGTAAAGGTGGTGATTGTTAGGGTGATGGTGGTTGTTAGTTATGGTGGTGGGTTGTGGTGGTGGCGCACAAATAGTTAGACATAATTACGACTAATATAATATTATTTACTAGGTTAGGGTTCGCGTTCTAGTATGTGATAGTTTCTGAATGAAACAAACATAATATTGTCAAAATAGAGCTAAGATAAATGAGATTTTTATTCTCAAAGTTGTGCATTTGAAATTGTTTAAGCTACAATAGTAAGAAAATAAAAGAAAGGAAACTTGTCCCATAGAAGGGGAGAGAAACATTGGAGTGATTTATTAGATGAACACTCGTTAGCTACTGTTTTCATAAACAAAGCACTCAAACTCGCACTTGCACTTGTGCATGAGGCGCCAAAGACGAGCGCAATGTCACCTAGCTGTCGACGCATGTTGCACACTCGCATCACTGTGAGCTTTTTGAGAATAGCTTTTATGTATTTAATGTTCGAAGTGGATGGTCAGATATACTAGTAATAGGTCGCGGTCATTGTGGCATGCCTTGCATCATGGTATGGATCTAGGTGGGGGTCTGGTTAAATCTTCTCGCTAGTATGGTGCTACGTTCCACGTTGGTGCGACTGGTCTAGTTGTGCGACCTAGTTAATCCTGCACAGCCTAATCCAGTTTACGATTATTGTGAAACAATTGTGGTTGTTGCTCCATTCCTACTCTTACTGATGTAATCGGAACCAGTTAACTAATGTGTTAAATACCTTGATTGAACTGAATAATTAAACCAGTTAAATTGTATGGCGGTTAATATAATGTAGCATCTGAGTTTAATGGTGACGGTTTTCATATTTGTTTCAACTACTTTACTATGGTAGTGTCTAGTTGAGAGATGTTTGAACCACTATCTGAAAACCTTTGTATACTCTCCTAACATTCAAAAACACATGAATTCCAGTCATATTTTACACACGTTTGAAGGTGCATTTTATGCTCAGCAGTCTACTCCCGTAGAAGTAATTGTTTGTTTGTCTTTGTCGTAGTAATCTACGAGACAGCGCCTCCACTTTGGAGGTCTGAAATCTATTTTAAGTGAACCATGTAAAGCACAGGCATAGGCTTTAATTCTACCTCATCTTCATGTTTTTCTTGTTTAACTCACATTATAATTTCTCTCCAAGTTATATTTGTTCTCATTTCACTACAAGGCAAACACCCAATAGCAGCGACAACGAGACTGTCTCCGCTAAGGTCATGATCCGTGTGCTCCATGTGTGGTTATATACTAGCCATTGATAAAAAGTTGATCTACCGGTTGAAATCTACTTTGCTCTTCTATAGACCCACCCACCGAAACCTTATCCTCAAACACCCCAACCGTATCCTTAAATACCCCTGCACACAGTCTTCTTCATTGATTGATTTCCCCTCAAACATCAATCGGCCACCACCTCATCACTGTAAATTAGCTCCAACATTGTAATCTTAAAAGCTCCGATACACCGTCAAACACCTTCTTGATGCTCCACACCATACATCACCGTCAGGGCCGACCCGTGGGCCAGCAAAACCAGGCAAGGGCTTTAGGCCCACACTTAATTAAGGTCTCCAAAGAATAAGAAAACATTATATGTAGATATATTATAATGGGCAAAGTAAACTCAAAGTTATGTATTGTTCTCGTGGCAAACTTGGCTATTGAAAGCTGTAGGTCATGAGTTTAAAACCTTTAGCAATTGTTTTTTATTAATTATGTTTTCATAATAGTCATGAAAGGGCCACAAAATCTCTTTGAGTTCAAAACCTATAGTAAGCGTTTTTTTTTATTAATTATTTTTTCATGATGATCATGAAAGGGCTACAAAATCTCATTTCGATTTAGGCCTCCAAACTCGTTGAGTCGGCCCTGGTCACCGTCAACCATCTTCTTGAAGTTCTGATACCATAACCATGCACAACATCAGATCCGCCACCGTATTTTCATGATTCGCCACCGTCAAGCTCCACCACTATCAAGCTCCGTCGTTGTTGGACTACCACCGTGTTTTCAAGTTCCAACCACTCGTTTTTATTTCTTGTAATTTTATGTAGAAATCATTTAAAGTTAATCTAATTTAAACGATTTTAATGAGAGTTTAAGTGTGTTTTGTTTTTGTTAGTTTACAAATTCAGTTTGATTGCTACTCAAATGCTTTGTTGTGTTCATAATGTGGAACTCCGCCTCCAGCAAAATTTCCGGCAATGGCTTCGGCGACTCATTAGCGGCGACACGCTAAAGATTAGCGTGGACAAACAGGGCATCAGCGGCGAAAAACTAGCGGCGACTAATTAGTGGCGACATATCCCGTTATATCTTTAGCGACGACCGTCACCGCTAAAACTCAAATTTCTCATAGCGTTTGTACTTTATTTCATCACAAAATTTAGTGAGATCGAGTATAGTATATGTGAGATCGAGTGGCCCCATAGTCCCATACTAGCAATTTATTCATTAATCTCCCCATTCTCCTCCCGTTATCATCACATAAATTTAGTGTGTGCTTTGGATTACGTTCTCAAATTGATTTTTTCAAACGTGTGCAATTAGGTTTGAGTGTTGGATGAAATTTTTAACCTCTTTAATAGAAATCAAAACAACTAGCTGATTTCCTATAACTGGTTTGAAAATAGCTTGTACAACGTGATTATATGCCAAACATAGATCCTCTAAGGATAATACGCCCAAAAATTAAAAGCTTCTTTTGCGTCTTTAATTAAACAATCTCAAGGGTGAAATTACGTTTTGAAAAGGACTGCCTAAACAATATCAGATAAAACCTATAATCTCTCTGGAGAATGCAAGGATTCTTGTGTTGTCTTGGAGTCGACGGAAATAGCAAATCCCCACATGACCAACATCTGGATTTTATTGTTTTTCTTGGACTGGTTTTTTGGAAAACGACATATATACCACAGTTAATTACATGTGATGGGAGTTAAGGGACGGCAGCCGTCCGATTAGTGTGCCTGTTTCTTTCTTTAGATGCTCGTCAACTTAACCATGTGAAGTCAATGAAACTTGTATTTATCGTTAAATATATTTGAGTCGGACTTACTTTCACTTTGTTTATAAAAGGTTGTCAGAAGTGGTAGCCGGCTTCCACTTAATTGTCTATAACTTACAACTGAATCTTCTATACGTTTTAATTAATAGATTGAGTTACGTACGTCTCAAGTTTTTTTAACAATTTTGGATTTAAAGACACTAAATTAGCTTATATCAATATCAAGAAGTGCACAAATCGGGTACTTTTTGAACCCGGAACCGGATAGGAACCGGTTATTTTGAAACCGGGTACAAAGTGGAACCGGTTCTCGTCAGGAACTGGGTAGGAACCGGACCCGATAGGAAAAATGAGAACCCAGTGGAACCGGCCGGTACGGGTTATACTCAAAAACCGGGTACACCGGGTGTTCCAGTTTTAAACATATTTTTACCGTTGGGAACCGGTTCCAACGGCTATATAGCCGTTTTTGGCCCGTTGGAACCGGTTTTGAATATATAAAGCATACACGCATACTATAAATAGATAGGTTGGGTTTAGGACTTGATAAGCCACTTCTCTAACTCTAAAACGCACTTTAAATCGCTCTTTCGATTAAACCGGCATGCAATGGCAACCAACGATGGTGTTGTTAGATACCCCGAGGTTTGGATGCATTATGACTTGTGTGTTATGGCCGACACACATGAGATGGCGCAATGCAAATACTGTGGCAAGTTTCTGAAAGTGGTGTCGAACTCCACTCTCCGAAAGCATACCAATAAGTATTGTCGGGAAACAAAACGTTTGGATGCCAACAAAGCGGAAGCGGGAGAGTCGTCCGGCTCTGCAACTCCAACCCTCGCCAGTAACAAAGCTTAATTGGCGTAGAGAGTGGGATGAAAACGACGAATGGTGTTTGTTATTTTGGTTTTTATGTTTAATAATGTTTGTAGTTTGTCGTTTTATAATAAAATGTTCGTCGTTCTGCTATAACGCTAATGAAATGAAATGGTTGTTATATATATACTAGCTTTTGAACCCGTGTATTACACGGGTTTTGTCAAATGATAAAAATAAATAAGATCTGTTACTTCAGTTGTGATTCTCAAAATATTTGTGAATTAATTTAATGTAGACTTAATAGAAAACACAAACAGAGTTAACGAAAAGTACTAAAATAGTATGATTTTGGAAACACCAGGTGTTGATTTGCAAAAAAGTAAAAAAAAAAGTACTAAAGTTGTGTAGTTGGTCAAATCTTAAGTATGAAAAATGACACTTGATTCAATAATGAATATAATCTATACTATGTTATAACCCATTTGACAAAATGGTTTGACCCATGACCCATGAATAGCTAGAATGAATGAGAAGAGAAATTAAGAATTAGTTGAAATGTGGACTTGACCCATGACCCATGAATAGCTAGAATGAATGAGAAGAGAAATTAAGAATTAGTTGAAATGTTAAACTTAGGTGTCAAGTCCACATTTCAACTAATTCTTAATTTCTCTTCTCATTCGTTCTAGCTATTCATGGGTCATGTACACACACACACACACACACACATATATATATATATATATATATATATATATATATATATATATGTGTGTGTATAGAAGAGGATTAAAACTAATACCTAACTGCTAAATTTCCTTACTCAATGTTTCTAACTTCCTTATAAATTAGATTCAGTTAAACATGAAGCTAAAATTAAATGATTTGTAATAAAAACTTATCAATCATAGATTCCATTAAACCAATTAATAACAATTCAGTTGTAACTAACTAGCATCAGTTAATTGCAAGTTATACTCAAAAGTATTACTCAATCAGTCCAAACTCTTGAAACATCCTAACACCTACACCTGAACCAAATCGACCAATTTTATCAAAACCCGTTCTGACTCAAACTATAATGAGCATTTCTTAAAAAGACTTGTTTTATTCAAACCCATTCTGACCCATTACCCGACGTAACCAACCGGTTTTATTAGGTATAATTATCACAACCTATAAAATACACTGTGTTTAGATAAAAACAAAAATATTAACAGATAAGAACGTTAAATATAAACCGATTATATACATACTTGTATGTTTATATTGTTCATCCCAAATGCCAATAAATATTCAAAACGTCTTAACGGTTGCTAGTAAAAAAGTACTGATGAGAAAAGATAGAACGGTAGATCTACGGTACGATGGTTAATAGACCATGTCACATTTTAATCAGCCTTAAATGAGCAGCCTTGACTATAAAATGTCAACCTTGATACTATAACTTAAACCTACTGTGGTGAATTTATTAAACAGATACAATAATAAAAATAAAAAGGATTATATTTACATTGTCATTGACTAGTATTTTAATCCCTCCATCAACTATCTCTTTCATGAACATAAAATAGCCACATTCAATACTTCCCGGCTAACATGGACACTACACTAAGGATGAGCTCGGGATGGTACTGGTACCGACCGGTACCAATCCCGAAAATCCCGATCATAAAATTCGGAAATAGTTGGTATCGGTACCGGTATTTAATGAAAAATTCGGGAAATACCGGTACCGTATCGGCACCGAAAACTCAAAACTTGGTACCGATTCGGTACCGACGGTACCAAATCGGTACCGGTACTAATCGGTACCCGTACCGAAAACACTCATCCCTACACTACACAAATACATAGCAAAAATATTATCCTAACATAGATTCATATAATGAAGTTAAAGCTACTATATTTCAATAAGGAATTAAATGCTCACCTAGCGTTAACCCAATTGAGTTTTATCCTCAATCCACTTTGTGTACCGTACAAGTCTATGGAACTACAAAAATGTTAAGAAACATATCAAATACTAAAATTTAATGCTTCGATAAACTGTATTATGATGTGCTCTAAATTATATATAAATAATATATATTTTCCCCTACACTTTCAATATTTCTTGAGATAGTTTTTATTCGATATTATTCAGAATTAGTTCATATATGGGGTTTCAAAATTTCACAAGTAAACGAGCTGACTGAATTGTTTTACTAAGAGTGAATTTTCAAAAGATGATTATATATTATTATTTTTATCAATCCTTTAGTTACTTTGGGGTTTATAAAATAAATATGCTCATTTATCTCGTACACACTCATGTTCACGCATGATTAAGAAAAAAAAGTAAAGTAATAAAAAGCACAACCTTACTTTAGTTTTTATTTCTTGTTTTGCATGTTGAATAAAAATGAAGAAAAATAAACATGATGCCTAGATGAATTAAAAAAAACGTCATACATCGGCTATGGGCTAGAAGAAAATGGAGCATGGCCCAAGAGAAGAAACAAGATCCACAATGGCCCATAAGAAAATTGAATGTCGGTTACGGGATTATTGGATGTTGGCATATGGAGTTGGTATTTAAAACGAGAATATCAATTTGTTTTCTTTGGATGGACTGAAGGCACAAGGAAGTTGGCGGCTGGTGATATTCGAAAAGGAGAACATAGGGGTTTTTGGTGAAGGCTTGATTTCAGCATCTTGAGGGCATTTAGAGAACTAATTATTTGGAGCTTAACGATTTATTATATATTTGGTTCGAACTTTTTTATTTTTCTTTCTCTCATCTTTTGTCATGAACCCAAATAATTTGGATTTGTCTATTATTATTATGAGTAGCTAAAGCATTAGAACTACTTAGGTTTGGTTTATTAACGATGTGTTGACGATTGTTTTGGGTTGATTAACGAATATATAATTGATTTTCTATTGTCAAGTTCATATTATTATTATTTTTATTCTATGATTTCTATTGAGTTTGTTCAATATTATATTAATTAAACCCCGTGTGATTTTTATCTTCATATGAATAAGGTTTGTGTTTGGTTTAGGATTGCATGTTAGACTGATTACTTGGTGTTTTCGGTTGTTTATGATAGACGCCACCATAGCGTTTGATTGGTTAGAGTTGTTCATCTCAGTAGTTCATCTCCTTATAGTCGAACCAAGACATTAGGAATCGGGTTATCCCTTTGGTCTATTCTATTTAGTTAGCCGTTAAGAGACCGCAATCGGTTTTCTAGCCGTTGATTAGGTTATTTTGTATACCGAGTTATTTAATCTTTAATATTGAATTACCCCTAATTCCCTATGTTTGTTAGGATTATGAGCCTTAGTGGAATTTATGATTTTGATACGGACCAAGTAATAAATCATTAGGGTACTTAGAAAAGCAACTGTGCTTTACCTTTCTTTCTAGACGCTTTTAGGGGTTTTTAGTAAAACTGACCGTGGGGACCTGTTTTCCCTTATTATTGTCTAGTTAGATCATCTTTAGAACCCCGTTCTTGTGATCGTTGTCACCCGAGCGTTGTTGATAGTCGTTAAGATCCCTTACCTAGGTGGTTCCCATTCATCATATTTGAGAGTTCAGTTAGTGTCGTTAAATTTTCCCGTTAGTTTCGTTAAGTTAAGTAAGTTAGTTAAATTAGTTTAAATAAATTAAAATATTATAAAAAGGTTAAATATTTTTATTAGGCAATACTTAGTTAGGGTCTAGTTTTCTGAGCCACCTCTAGTGTCCTTGAGTTCGAAACCCGGACTTCCTTTCTCTTTGCTACACGCGACCAGTACACTTGCCGATTGTGTGAACTAGGTTAGATTGTTTGGTTTTTAAAGCTTAGTTGTGATTTGTGTTTATTATTTATATAAATATTTTCGCACATCAAGTTTTTGGCGTCGATGCCGGGGACACGGTTTGAGGTGATTAATGAACGACCCGATTTGGGAACTTGCCTGTTTATTATTTTTTTTGTGTTCTAGTTTAGATTAGTTTAGCTATATTAGTTTAATTTTGCTTATTTTCGTTTAGTTAGGGGCTCTACGTGCTACTTGAAAAAAAAATTATTTGCCCTTTATTTGAGCTTACACCTGTTTATCTCACTAGTGCATGCCACACACACACATTTGCAGGGACCATCGAAGTTAAAACCTTTTTCCGAACCCAAACATGAGTTTCATAGGCGATCTAAGGCACCTCCAGCAGCAAAAGAGATGGGCGACGGGGTACCACCACCGAGGAGGACAGTTGCAGATCGGGCCTGTCCGGCCAATGCTGGCGCGAGATTCAGCATCATTCCACTAGCCATCATGGTAAACACGAAATGGCAGATTCCATCTAATATTTTGAACGCTATTCACATTCTGCACAATTTCACGGGTTGATCCACGAAAACCCACATTCTCATTTCACTCGCATTGCTCTTATATGCAATACATTCAATCTCACCGACGTTTCTGAATATGCTATCAAGCTTCGTGTCTTTCCATTCTCACTCGTTGATTACGCTAGTATGTGGTTTGAATCCCTCCCACAGGGGTCCATAGCTACTTGGGCCGCCATGCAAGCCCAATTTCTTGAAAAATACGATCCTCTGGCTAAATCGCTCGTTTGCGTAATCAAATTCATTCTTTCCAAATTGAGGACACCGAGACGTTCTATGAGGCATGAGAGCGATTCAAAAATCTTCAAGCATTATGTCCGAACCATGGTCTGCAGGACTGGGCAGTTGTCGAGAAGTTCTATAACGGAGTGACATACGCGACGCAGAGTAAGCTTAACACGGCTGCGGGAGGCAACTTGCTGACGACGAAGGATACTAATGAGTGCATAGCCCTATTCAATGGGTTAGCCATGAGTGGATACCGGCGACCACCCGCTAGGAGTACCAAAAGCGTCGACTTTATATCACGTGGCATACATCCGGTCGACACGAACACCGCACTTACGGCACAGGTTGAGGCGTTAACGAAGATGGTGAAAAACCTGCAGATGAAGAGTCAGCTTTGCGAGATTTGTAGAGGGGGCATGATACGAATCAATACCCCGTAGGTTTTCAGGAAGAGGCTGTTGACTTCATAAGCTATCCAAACCGAAACCAAAATTCCTATAATTCGGGATGGAGAAGCAATCAAAACTCAAACTGGAGGAACGGAAATCAATCCAGCTTCCAGCAATGTCAAAGCCTATTCCAGGATTCCGTCGAGGGCCCGAGCAGTGGAGAGAAGAAGCCCACCTTAGATGAGATGATGGCACAGCAGACGCAGATGTTATCCCAGCTCAAGACACGAGAAGATTCCCGTCATAAAGAAACCCAAGAGAAATTCCGTGAGCATGAAACCTTCATGAAAAATCAGGGAGCATCGATTCAGAATCTAGAGCGGCAGATGGGAGATATAGCTAGTCGTTTAAATGAGAGGCCACCTAGGACACTTCCAGCAATACCAAGCAAAACTCAAAAGGATTCGCAAAAGCTGTGATCACTAGGAGTGGAGCAGGGGCACGTGACGAGCCCGCGATTCAGGAGGTGACTACAGATGGGGTCGTCGAGAAGCCTGTAGTCGATGGAGAGGAGCAGGTAGACGAGGAGATTCAGATGGATTCTCCGCCGGCTAAGGTGCACCAGAGGTGTAGTCCAGCAAGTACAGCACAGGCCGAAAAGCAATCCAAACCACCACTAAGAGTTTATAAGCCTAAATTGCCATATCCTGGGAGACTTCAGATGGACAGAGACGAGGACCAGAACTCTAAATTCTTAGAACTCCTTAAGAAGCTTCATCTAAACATTTGTTCCTTGAAGCACTGACTCAAATGCCTAAATGCGCCAGGTTCCTCAAGGACATTCTTACAAATAAGCAGAAGTTAGCCGAAGTCTCTTCTGTTCCTCTTAGTGTTGGATGCTCTGCCGTTTTGCAGAGCAAGTTGCCTGAAAAGATGGCCGATCCTGGGAGTTTCACGATTCTTTGCATCTTAGGCGATGATACGGTTAGTCAGGCGTTGGCCGATCTTGGAGCCAGTATTAATCTGATTCCGTATTCTGTTTTCAGCAGGCTAGGTCTGGGTGAGCCAAGGCCCACTAGGATAAGCATTCAGCTCGGGGACCGATCCATGAAATATCCGCATGGGATTGTTGAGAACATGCTCTTTCGCATTGGTAAGTTCATCTTCCCGGTGGACTTCGTTATTCTTGATATAAACGAGGATGATAGTGTTCCGCACATTCTTGGCAGACCTTTTCTTGCCAGCGCCCAGGCGTTGATTGACGTTCGTGATGGCAAACTGATTCTTCGAGTCAGGGATGAGAACATCACGTTTGACGTTCGACCATCACTTAAGCATCCCAAATCAACTGATGACTCCTATACTCCATAGATACAATCATGACTCATGTGGGGGAGTTTTTTAGAAACATCTGTGGAGGCTCCGCCTCAGACACACAGCTTCTAGATAGGGAGATTCTAGAGGTTGCCATGACTGAACAGCTTTCTGATGCTGACATCGAGTCGTCCTCACTTGATTCTAATTTATCTGCCGAGATCGTGTGAGTCGATAAAGGACCGACCTTTCGTTGAGAGTCCTCCTTCTTCCTTAGAACTTAAAGATCTACCCACTCATTTTGGAGTATGCGTTTCTGGATAAAGAGAGGAAGTTGCCAGTGATTATTGCTTTTACATTGACGGAGGGCAAGAAAATGAAGTTGTTGAAGGTGCTCATGGCGCACAAGGAAGCCATTGCTTGGAAGATTATCGACATCAAAGGTATAAACCCCTCATTTTGCACTCATAAAATCCTCATGGAGGATGATTTCAAAACCGTCGTTCAACCTCAGAGAAGGCTAAATCCGAAGATGCAAGAGGCGGTGAAGAAAGAAATTATTAAACTACTTGATGCAGGGATCATATTCCCCATTTCTAATAGCCTGGGTTAGTCCAGTTCAAGTGGTTCCTAAGAAAGATGGCATGACTGTTGTCACCAATGAGAGAAACGAGCTCAATCCCACTCAAACTGTAACTGCTTGGAGAGTCTGCATCGACTATCGCAGACTAAACGATGCCACCAGAAAAGATCACTTTCCTCATCCATTCATTGACCAGATGTTGGAGCGTTTGGCAGGTCAGTGGTACTACTGCTTCCTTGATGGTTTCTCTAGGTATTTTCAGATCCCGATAGCTCCAGATGACCAGGAGAAAACCACATTCACTTGTCCTTACGGCACGTTTGCCTATAAACATATGCCCTTCGGACTTTGTAATGCTCCAACCACATTTCAGAGATGCATGATGGTTATCTTTAATGACATGATCGAGGACTCCATGGAGGATTTCATGGACGATTTTTTGGTTTTCTGGAGTTCCTTTGACTAGTGTCTCTTTTATCTTGAAAAGATGATGTCTCGTTGCGTTGATACCAACCTAGTCCTTAACTGGGAGAAGTGTCATTTCATGGCGCGTGAGGGCATTGTCTTGGGGCATCGAATCTCGAGTGCGGGGATTGAGGCAGATCGAACCAAAATCGAAACCATCTCTAAACTCCCCTCGCCTACTTCCGTGCGATCTGTTCGAAGCTTTTTGGGCCACGCCGGATTCTACCGTCGTTTCATTAAAAGATTTCTCTAAAATCGCGAGACCTGTGACTAAGCTTCTTGAGAAGGATGCCCCATTTGTCTTTTCTGAGCACAGTATCGAGGCGTTTGATCTTTTAAAAGACAAACTCGTTAACGCCCCAATCATGGTTGCTCCCGACTGGACGTTACCATTCGAGTTGATGTGTGACGCAAGCGATTATACAGTCGGTGCCGTTCTTGGACAACGGAAGGAGAGACACTTCCATCTGATCTACTATGCGATCCGAACATTAAACGACGCTTAGGAGAACTACACCACCACCGAGAAAGAGCTGCTAGCTGTGGTGTTTGCATTCGATAAGTTTAGGTCCTATCTTGTTCTGTCCAAGACTGTTGTTTACACGGATTATGCTGTTATTTGATATCTCTTCAGCAAGAAGGATTTTATGCCTTTTCTTATCCGTTAGATTCTGCTGTTGCAAGAATTTGATATAGAGATCCGTGATAAAAAGGGGGCCGAGAATGTGGCGGCCGGTCATTTGTCACACCTAGAGAGAGCAGAAGTTTAAGATGAAGGTGTTGACTTGATGATCGTTTTCCTACCGAGTGTTTGATGTTTGTTAAGGAACATCATGCCGGTTACCCTTGATTCACCGATATCGCGAACTTTCTTGTCGATGGGTCCATTCCGAAGTAGATGTCTCACCAGCAAAAGAAGAAGTTCTTTGCTGACGTTAAGTTCTACATCTGGGATGATCCATATTTGTTTCGTATCGGTGTCGATCAGCTTGTTAGGAGATGTGTGGATGCTAAGGAGGGATGGCAGATTTTGAGCCATTGTCATGAGGGACCGACAGGTGGGCATCACGGTGCGAGCCTCACTGCGAATAAGGTATTCGATGCTGGATTTTATTAGCCATCACTGTTTAAGGATGCACACACATTTGTTAGAGGTTGTGATCGTTTTCAGCGTATCGGTAATATCTCATCCCGTAATGAGATGCCCTAGAAGTTTATTCAGGTTTGCGAGGTCTTCGATATCAGGGGTATTGATTTTATGGGCCCGTTCCCCTCATCTCTTGGGAACAAATACATACTCATGGCTGTTAATTATGCCTCAAAGTGGGTCGAGGCCAAAGCTTTACCCACAAATGACCCCAGTGAGATTTCTGAAGGCTTTTTTCTCTCGATTTGGTGTTCCGAACGCCTTAATTAGTGATCGAGGTACTCATTTTTGCAAACGCAAATGGAGAAGGCGTTGCAACAATTAATAATAGAATTCAAAACAGCTAGTAGAAATGAACAACAAGATCTTGAAATTAACACAAGTAAGAGATTATACCGTAACAGCGAGCAATCAGAGTCGTAATCGACAATTAGATGCAAATCCATAAATCCAGAGCCCTAGAAAACGTCAATTGGACTGATGAGATGAGATAAGAGAGATTGAATGATGAGAGGCGGAATTAGGTTACTTCCATGGAAGATTGAGCTTGGAATTGGGTGGAATTAGGTTACTGCCAAGGAAGATCGAATGATAAGATGAGAGGTCGATGATGAGATGAAAGAAGGTTTTGAAAAAGCCCTAAAAATTAGAAAAGTGACACTTAAAATGACACGCACTTGAAAGTGTAGCCTTTAGAAATCCATGATGGATTGAAAGATACATGGAGTTATGCTTATTACGTATGGACTAATATAGTCGGATTGAACGTGGTACAATCAAAAAATATTTTGATAAGATGGAAGATAAGTTAGATGTAATTAGCCATACTTTTATCAAAATTTTACTCTTGAAGTTCATATAATCACAGTTTACAGTGATGATGTACACATCATCGAGATAAACTGTAGAACTTTTAGAAGGAAAAATTTTGAAATGCCTAGACATGGATGTGATTATTACTCGACCTGCAGTTCGAGTGTATGTTTAATTATATGTTTACTAATCCATTAAAGTACATCTAAAAGATGTTGAGACATTTTATCAAAGACAAGATTCATTCTTTGAGTACGTTAAAGGAAATCCAACAATGCACTCTATATCATTAATTTCTTACCTGAATATGAAATATAATTAGTTCGGAAATACCACAATTAAATGCATAAGTGCATTATATCGTATTGTTAGCTATATACGATTATTATTTTCATTATTTATATGTATCGGCATGTGTCCAGCTAGGAGACATCAAAATGGATTAAAACATATATTCAGGTATAGAAGATATGCGTTTATATTTTACGGGAAAGGTTCATGTGCATTTTAATCTTAACATGAGAACGTAGGAAACGAGAAAATAAGAAACAATATCAATCTACATAAACAATGATTTATAATAACAAAGAAAAAAACCTAAAAATTACAACAAAAGAATCAAAATCAAGAACAAAATAATAACATATACTAGCAAATACTTATAACAGCAAAAGAAAAAATCTAATAATAATAACAAAATATAAATAAGCAAATACTTATAACGTCTCATGATTGAAAATTCGCAAATACGAACAAAATATAACAGCAAATACCTTTAAAAATAAACCTAATGATAACAGCAAATTAGTTCTCACCGTTCTCATGTTAAGAATAAAATGCATTTGATCATGTTTCTATCTTTTACTAACCCATTAAAACAAGTTTTGTTAGTCTTGTTGTGAAGAGAAACACAACAGGGTATCAATACAATAGTATATGGTTACGAGACGACACAATATAAGTTTTCATGTGAAGATCATGTAACATTGTTCAACTTAACAATTCGCATGTCAAGGGACGAAGACACAAATGATTGAGTACAAAAGTTTTGAAGCTTTCACAGAAGATCGATGTTTACCATTTTAACGAATATATAAATCAGGGGGACAATACGCGTTACACTCTTTTTCCTTTAGCTATGGTTTTGTCCCACTGGGTTTTCCTAGCAATGTTTTTAACGAGCCAACATCTCTAAGCATATGAAGTTGATAACCAGGGGGGTATTATGAATAATTATTATTGTGGTTATCAATACCTAATATAGATTTAGCTTTTTCTCTAAATTATCTTTTCCTATATACATATCATTGTATCTAATAATATAACACACCTAATTAATAAAATCACTCTTTTTCTTTTTACATGTCTGTCTCTTATTGTTTTGTCATTATGCTAGTTTCACAGCAAGTGACAAAGTAAGACCGTATTTAACCCTAAACTTACATATAACTTATGTCTACGTCACTTTCCCCAATTATGTGATTTTGTTTCCACATCTTTTCAGTGATGACTTTTGAAATCGAGCGTATCTTTTTGGCCATGACTTTTGAAATTGAAGCAAGTATATTATATTAATATACTATATGTTAGATAACGTAATATAACGTCCAACCACAACTATTATTACGTTAAACAAACTGTGGACCAGACCATATTCTTGATTTATTCCATTTCATTTAACCTTAAAGAAAAACTGATGAAACGAATCACTGTGCTTACCCACAACGCTATCAATGCATACTGATCTCTGCGTTCATTTCACCGTCAATATTAATTACAACACATGCAAACAGTTCATTACTCTCAAACATCATCAATCTGAATCACTCGAAACCTATTAGATCAATTGTTGTTTGATATGAGAAAACGATACAATCGAAAAATTAAAAAGAAAATTTAAAAAGAGTTTGATAAGTTACTTAATGGCTAAGTTAGGATTATTAAATTTTTTTGTTAGCTAAATTTCAGTTTTACCGGATTAGAGTTTCGTCAAGAGACACAAGTAATAACCCGGCCAGATTCATTACAGGTCATCCTACGAATGAACGAATCCTTGTTACATAGAGACCGGATTCCGCCATTCCCTGAAACATCACCCCGCGTAATATAGGGTTTCCGACTTACAAGAATTATTCAATAATCATTTTTGTGTTTTCGTTTTACATTTATGATCAATTAATTCAACAATCTACATAACACAAATTAATAAACAACATTTCTACATTCAAATGAAATCAACTCATTCACAAAACGCTTTACAAATCCATCGATGGAGTTCGAACAGAAGCCGATTCGATTATCTTGTGAGCAGCCGAGAGCTGTTCCATCAACGTAACCAGACGCTCTCTATAGGCACGCGCCTGATCCACGGCCTCCGCTTCAAGCTCACCCAGCTGCGTGCACAGACGCTCCTCGGCGTCCTCGGCCACGCGCAGCCGGTGCCACGTCATCTGCAACTCGGTCTTCATCTTCTCTTCTCTTTCTATACTCCTCTTCAGCTCTCTCTCCAGCTCCTCGTTTCTCTTCCTCAGCTCCTCCGCCACCACAGTCGTATTCTCCGCCGGAATAGCAATTTTTGGCGCCATTTTGTAGGTTAGGTTAAGTGAAAGAAGGAAAGATTTTGATTTGTTGGGTGATCATGGGTTTATTTATAGACCTGAAATGATGATGTCCAGGTTCAATGTATCTGCGACTATTTGTTTTGTTGACAATCTAGATCTTATTGTTTAAGGAAATGACGATTTTAGCCCTTGTATTATTATATTCTTATCTCTAATACGTGGTTGAAACTGACTTAGGACCTAATTTATACGTGGTTGAAACTGACTTAGGACCTGATTGCCTATGTATTTTTTTAACGACAAATAATATATATGTATACACCACGTTACTTGTTTTCTAGTAGTTTTTAGCAACTTCTTCCAACATGTAGCTTTGGAAAAGTTACACATTGTATTTCGACAAGGGCATCACTGTAGTTGATTATTTTACTTTTTGAAAGATAATATTTTTTAACACCTAAATTTAACCTTTGCTTTGCATTTTGTAAAGATTTAATCCACAAGAAATCATACCCCCAGACCAAAATATTACCTATTGAATTAAACAATATATAGTTTGAGCTCGAAATAATAAGCAAAAGTGAAGAGGTAAATTTGTAAAGAAAATATAGATTTAGAGGGGAAGGGGTGGTTCCAAATCTATCACCCACCACATCCGATGGTGGTGTGCCACCTCACCCCACCACATTCTATCACTAGTGATGGAATTTAGTGGGGGTGGTGGTAATGTGATAGTTGTGATATACACACACACACACATATATATATATATAGGTTTTTGTGTGTGTGATGGGTTTTGTGTGGGGATTTGTGTGCGTGATGGCCATCACGTAAACCCTCTTATCACGCGTGATGAGAAGGGTGACGACGGTGTTTGTGATGCCATCATGCGTGATGGTTTCCCATCACGCATCACCCTGAGCCCACTTAGGGCTTCTTAACAAGTAACAACCATACGAAAAGAGTATATAACTAAAAGTAAAGATGTTTTAGATGCTGACAACAAAACAAAATGAAAAAGTATATAATTAATTAAAAGCTACGATGCTTCTTCTTCTTTTCTTCTATTTTTCCCCCATGTGCTGTTTAGACAAATGTAGTCTCCACATTTTGTTTTTAGGTTCTTTTAGACACAAACTAATATAAATAGACACACACACCACGTTATCACTAGGCTTTTAGATAAGTTCACTCTTATCATGCACTAAATCTTATTTTCATGTTTTATACATGTATTTAAATGTCATGATAAAATACTTGATGTTTTAGTTAGTAATTTTCTAGTATAACTATGAAATGTAAGCTATATCATTTTCTTTCTCAGGTTAATCGAGTCAATCGTGAAGACGCATGTCATATTCAAGTTCACGTGTTTGAAACTACTTTCGGGTTAGTGTGCCACACATCAATTGAATATCTTCTAAAACTTAGGTAAACAACAAGACATAAAGCATATGTTATATTTTCTTTAGCACTCAAGATATCAAAAGGTTTTCTTACATATAAATCAAGTACCCTAACTATCTCAAGTCAAGTCGATTGCAATATTGATACGGTTACAAAGATTGGAGAAGAAGAAACCAAATAGAGGAGGAAATATTATCTCAAAACATTCTGATCTCCATTCCAAATCAAACGAAACTAAATAGAATTCCAATTACAAAAGACACCCCCCAACTAAACCAAAATAGCATACCACTCCCTAACATTAAAATAATAATAAAACATAAATATAAATAATATAAATTACGTAACAATACTCCTCCGTTAACCTAATATTTCTTCCATTGCATCTTCAAACATGGCATTAGAGAAGCGTGCTGAAATAGCCTTCACATAGTCTGCCCATTGCAGATCTGCTATGGAACCCTTGCTGATTTTCATAAAGGCTTGATGCCACTCGATAGCATCCCCTTCGAGATGTATAACCGCACATCTGAGTTTCGCATTATCTGGAGTCTCATCGATGATGAAGAAGTGTTCACAACGATGAATCTAGCCCTCAACGTTTTCCCCATTAAACTTGGGGAAATCGACCTTACCCACTTGCATCTGCCGATATTGACTCGTACATCTGCACCGGTGTTGCGGGCATCACCAATACCAGAACCATTAATCGCCTTCAAGATCTGTTCTTGTTGGCTCATCATGGCGGCTACGGTTGCTTGTAGTTCGGATATGGCTTTTTCGTGATCCTTGATTGTCTTCTCAACCTCTTGACTGCGAGTGTTAGTCATCTCAGCTGCTGCGAATCCAATGAAGATCGCCTGGAAAAAGCTTTGATACCTATGATACGGTTACAAAGATTGGAGAAGAAGAAACCAAATAGAGGAGGAAATATTATCTCAAAACATTCTGATCTCCATTCCAAATCAAACGAAACTAAATAGAATTCCAATTACAAAAGACACCCCCCTAACTAAACCAAAATAGCATACCACTCCCTAACATTAAAATAATAATAAAACATAAATATAAATAATATAAATTACGTAACAATACTCATCCGTTAAACTACTTTTTGCCCTCAAAAAGTAAGCCCTTCAACTCAAGCATCAACCTAGATCATATTGTTCGAGGTTCTCATCGTCTTTAACATGAATCACAAAAAGTTGTTTCTTCTTACAGTTATGCCCCGGGACGAACTTTTCAGAACACCAGCATTCCCCCTTTGACCTTTTTAAGTCAATTTCCTCACTCGTCAAGCGCTTCTAGTTGACATTTTTCGGTTTATAAACCGATGGCTCGTTGACTCCAGCTGTTAGATTTGGCAACAAGGGAAGTTTTGAAGCATTGATAGGAGGGGTAATTTTGGTATCTTCGCTTTGCGAACCATCCTCCACATCTTTAAGTCGATTCATTAAGCTCGTGTTGTTGATGGTTTGAAGTCTCGCTAACCCATACGCCTCATGTAACGTTTGGGGCTTGAACATCTTTACCGGACCTTTTATTCTCGGCTTCAAACCTTTCACATATAGGCTAACGGCATATGGTTCACTAATCGTAACCTTGTTAAGCAAGCGATCGAAACCTGAATTATAGTCATGTAGGCCATCGATGTCATCAATAATTTGAACCAGAGATGCTATTTCTTCCATTGCATCTTCAAACATAGCATTAGAGAAGCGTGCTGAAATAGCCTTCACATAGTCTGCCCATGGCAGATCTGCTACAGAACCCTTGCGGATTTTCATAAAGGCTTGATGCCACTCGATAGCATCCCCTTCGAGATGTATAACTGCACATCTGAGTTTCGCATTATCTGGAGTCTCATCGATGATGAAGAAGTGTTCACAACGATGAATCCAGCCCTCAACGTTTTCCCCGTTAAACTTGGGGAAATCGACCTTACCCACTCGCATCTACCGATAATTGACTCATGCATCTGCTCCGGTGTTGCGGGCATCACCAATACCAGAACCATTAATCGCCTTCAAGATCTGTTCTTGTTGGCTCATCATGGCGGCTAGGGTTGCTTGTAGTTCGGATATGGCTTTTTCGTGATCCTTGATTGTCTTCTCAACCTCTTGACTGCGAGTGTTAGTCATCTCAGCGGCTGTGAATCCGATGAAGATCGCCTGGAAAAAGCTTTGATACCTATGATACGGTTACAAAGATTGGAGAAGAAGAAACCAAATAGAGGAGGAAATACTATCTCAAAACATTCTGATCTCCATTCCAAATCAAACGAAACTAAATAGAATTCCAATTACAAAAGACACCCCCAACTAAATCAAAATATCATACCACTCCCTAACATTAAAATAATAATAAAACATAAATATAAATAATATAAATTACTTAACAAATATACATATCTATCATTTATGTTACAAACTCAAAATCAACCACACTTTTCAAACAATTTCATTAATTTATTACTTTTGGTTCGAGTTGGGACGAATTTAGGTCCAAATGAGTTTGGGTCGAAATAAGTTTCGGTTCTAAACGAGTTTCTGGTCAGAATGAGTTTCGGATCACAACATGATCTGGTTCGGATCGGGTTTTGGTCGTAATAGGTTCTTTCGGGTTGGGACGGGTTTCCATCGAGATAGGTTTCGAGGCATCACGGGTTTTTGATCAGGACACAGGACAGAGTTCTAGATCAAAACGAGCTCAATTTGGATTGGGTTTCAATTCGGTCGGGTATTTGTTCACAACTTTTTATCATACTCATGGCTCATTCTCAATGGATGACGACAAAGGCAGAAAGGCTAGGGCTATAAACAAGAGGTCCCACTCTCACGAATCACAACACAACCTCAGTTGAAATATGCACAAAGCAATGAAACACGAGGATGTGCCAAATCGTTTATAAAATTGAAAAAAAGAAAAAGAATTTTGTAGTTATTTCTAGATACGCTTTTCTTAAGGCTGCGTGCTATGGTGGGGGGCTTCGAAGCCCTTTCACAGTGCCACGTCAGTGTCACGTAGGCACTGGAGGCATCGAAGGCTCAGGGCATAATGCCCCTCTATGATGAGGGGGCTTCGAAGCCCAACATTTTTTCTTTTTTTTTTTATAAAACAAAAAAAATCAATACAAATAAAAATAAAAAACATTCAAATGAAAAAACCAATAAAAATAAAAACCCTACAAATAAAAAAAACCTAAAAATAAAAATATAACTAATGCTCGTCGTCCTCGTCCTTGTCCTCGTTTGCATATTTGGCCAATATCTCTGCTCTTCTTTTTTCCATCACCGCTTGCGACACAGGATCTAGATGCGATAGATCTTTTGTGATGAGCTCGAGTTCCTTTTGTTTCGTTCGCTCTTGGTGCATCGCTTTGTATTCCGCAAGCATTGCCTTTCTTTCTTCATGCGCCTTCATGAGGCCCTCCTGTTTTTGTTTTTTAATGTTGGCAATCTCGGCTAGCCTCCGCTCTAAGTTTTCAAGATGCAAGCTCGTGTCAGAACTCTTAGAGGATGTGGTTCTGGACGAAGATCCTCCACCTCTAGCCGCCGCCTTAGCTTTATCTCTTCCTACCGGCCGTGGCAACTCATCCGGCTCGTCAAAAATTAATTATGGATCCAACTCGTTTAGATTAATTTGACAACGACCATCGGACATGGGCTATGACGGCGATTGATCGGCCGAAGTAGACGTTGTCTTTGACCGTTTGGACGGTCGCGGTGGTGATGATGTCGGGACCGTATGCCACTTTGGCGAGCCTATGCATTGTCTCCAAACATCCAACATGCTAAAATCTTTATTATAAAGGGCTTTGTATTGTTTTAAGCATGCCTCCAACACATCGGCATCGCCCATGCCGCTTTTTCTGTTGTTCTGCACGCGGGTGTGAACGGCTGTGAAGTCGGTTATTTGTGTGCTAATGACTTCCATTTGTTGTAGACGGAGTCATTCCCGCGATACTCTCCTCGACCCATTAAAGCAAAGAACTTGGTGCATATTTGTACCGAAAACTCCGGCGAATGTTTGCCGTCACCTTCGATACATATAAAAGCTTAATATTAGTAAACAAAAAAATAAAACATGGAAAACATATAAATATTTTTATAATATACCTTGAATCGTGTCTTCGGAAGAGTCGATCCACGCTAAGGCTAACGCCATTACCTCGTCCGCTTCCCACATTTTTCGTTCGCTCTTTTCGGTTGTTCAAACGTCACCCGGGTTCTTTTTTTTATGACTTCTTTTTGGACGCTGGACTTGCGTTTCAGGTATTTAGGTTTGTGGTACTTGCGAGGATGTATACGGCATTGGCGCCCGAAAGAACATATTGGGGGTAAACTGTGGCATAGGTGGAGGAATCGTCGGTCGTTGTTGGTTTGCATAGAACAGGTTCCTAAGGTCGACGTTATTTGCGAGCAAACTAGCCCACCACATACAACTCGGATCCCACGGGTTTTGATTCGGGTTTGGGTTTGGGTTCGATGTTGAGCTTGAGCCCGTGTTCGGGTTCGGGTTCAAGTTAGGGTTCATGATTTGGTGTGAAGATGGTTAAATTTGGTGAAGATGAATGTTGTGAAGATGGTTAAATTTTGTGTGAATATGAAAGTTGTTTGAGTAAAATTGAGAAAAATGTTTGAATTTATATAGAAATGTTAATTTTAATTTTTTTTAAACGGCTATATTACCGTTGGTGGTCCCCCCCCCACCTCCCTTCCACTCTTGCCTTCCCTCCATCGCTGCCCCCTCCGCGCCCCCCGGCAGTGTTTGCAGCCCCACCGCGCCCTTCTCCCTCCTCCACGGCGCCCATAGCGCACAGCCTAAATGCAATATCAAGCAATGATTATGATTATAGTTACTTTTGGGCAAGGGTGCATGAGTGTTGGTCTTAGGTAAAGGTTTTTCTCCGATCGAAAGAAAAGGGTATCTTAATGTGATGAATTTAGCCAGTAGTATCTATTTAAAGGATTCGTTGGTCGTTAAAAAATGTAGTCCTGATCAAAAGGAAAGTATATCTTGAGGTTGTAAATTTAGTCAGTAGTCTATTTAAAGGATTCGTCGGCCGTTAAAAAAAATAGTTGGATTAGTTAATGATTTTGTATTTATTTTCATAATCCAACCAGTCAAATTCCAACTCATATTTGTATAAAAAAGTATAAAATAATAATTATGTTTTTAGTTAACCCAATTCACATTTTATAGAAAGGTTAATAAGAGCCTAATGTTTACGTGGTAGTGACTAATAACGTGATGAAACGGTTTTCATCTTTCAGATAAAGCACCACACAACATATAAAGGAATTCAACAAAACGCATTATCCATTCACCTTTCATACCCTTTTAGTTTATGAAATTCACACACGTAACATGATACCATCGCGGCATCGCCTACACAATTGATTTCTCTTGATCAATGGTTACATTCGTTTCTAAGATTTTTAGGTATCTTGATCTAGAAATTTGTCTTTTAATTTTAACATGATTTCTTCGACATCATAAATAGGGATGAGATTTTATTTTTATTTTTTTAAATATTGTGCGCGTACTGATTAAACTTATTTAATATGGGTATCGGTACCATAGTTTGGGGTTTCATTATTCGGTACTTATGGGTATTGGTACGGATACGAGTATTTCGGTATTTGTTATCCGTGTGAAATATGAAAAGGTTTTGTTGGGAACTTCTATATTTAATGTCTAAATATAGGTCCAACCGATTATTAATCATATAGTCGGTAGTTGAAGTTCATCGGCGTTTGATTTTATCTTTGGTTGTGAGTTTTGATATTATGGTTTATTAGATGCGGGTATCAAACCAATTTAGCCAATTTCGTATATGTCCCGTACCGATACATGTACTGATTTAGATTATGTGTTACTAGCTTGTATTGGCACCGGTACCAAAATCATTGAAAAAAAAGGAAAAAGAAAAACCAAAGCGGATACCGTTTCAAAATACTCCACATGTATTTTACCAATAAATTAAGTAAGTATTATGTGCTTAGTCTTATTAATATTCAATACGAGTACTTTTACTAATGCAGGTACACGTGTAATAGTGATCTCATCTTGTAGCTGAACCATTTTCTTTTTTGCTGAACGGTACGGAAATATTATTAAGAAAACACAAGGCAAAAGGCTAAGCAAGCCTAACCCAACAAAACAATTACAGCATTTCAACATGGTATTTGACCTGTGAGTCATGTTTCCCCTTTAAACCCAAACTCCACCGCATTTGAATTATATAAATATTAATTTGAAAGTTCATTGTCACTCTCATTTTGATAATGTTCTACTGCTACCAGTTTTCATGCTTGTTGTACAATTGCTTACTGCGTGCTGATGTTGCCACCTGTTGTGCCGCGTGGCCTTCCTCCGTCGTTTATTCATGCTATAGCAGGCCAACTTCACATGTGTCTTCTTCTGTGTTATACACGCAACTCAGCTCTCGGGCTTTGTTGACGTGTCAATCGGTTAGTACCGAGCCCCATCTTGGTTACTTGATCCTTCTTTAATTTAGGGCTTCTTCATGGCCGATTGAATATGATTTCCTCCGTCTGGCCGCCGGTCATATAGCCGCTGAGAGTTGTTGCCGGGAAATACCGTTTACGATGTCGGGGAGATTTTCAATTGGGGATGAGTGTTTTAACACTGGCTATTAAACTAGGGTTTGAAATTGACGGTTCTGGACATTTATATTAAATCGGGTGATCTGTTAGATGCTCGCAAGGTGTTTGATGAAATGCCTGAAATAAATTAACTTTCTACGTTGGTTTGGGGTTATCAAATTCATTCACTCTCATTTTGGTATTGTTCTACTCTAACCAGTTCTTATGCGTGTCTTATAATCGATGATGATGAATGTACATTCATCTAAGATCTGTGATTGGTTGCAATAGATTCCCTTTTTTAACTTCATTGTGTAAAACTATAAACTGATTTGGGGTTAACTTGAGGTCTAATAGTCCGACGATGATGATGGTATTCTTGGCATGTAAACTGATGTGGCTTGAAAAAAGCAACCCAATGCAGCCATGACTTTGAGTCGTTTGGTATGTTATTATATAACATCCCTTGCAAACTCATAACCCGAATTCAGTTTTTATGTTGGCTCAATGATGATGAGTATATAGTCATATGAGATCTATTCCACTTTGATATTGATTTGTTGACATTATGTCTGGTTTTTATATTGGTTCGATGACGATGATGAGTTTACACTCATTTGAGATATGCTTTGTTGCAATAGATGATGCCCTAAATCGATGATGGGATCGACTGCCCCATCACCCAATTGAACCGATAAATCCATAATGACAAAAAGACCATGGAAGCTTCTGCTCAGACTGATCTTTCCGGGAATGCATCTAAAGACCTGCTATTGATGTGTAGGGTAATAAATTTACTATTAATTATTATTTGTGATTGCATCTTTTTGTAATTTATCCTTTTAATTATTATTTGTGATTTGTGGTTCAGGAATACTTCTCATTGCTGTATTTGAAGATGATGCTCATAATTGTATATTGATTTGAGTAGGTATGGATATTACTACTTTAATATCATTGTTTTTTATATTTCAAGATGTTAGTGATTAATTCATGTTTTGATTTGTAAGATCAAAAAAATAAAATGGGTGTAAAACATGTACTAGAAACTATTGTCAACAATGTACATAGGTTGTGCACGGCTATGTATTGTTATAACACTACAACAGCAATGTAGATGGCCATGTACAATAGCAATGTATAAAATAAAAATTGTATTTTGATGTTTTAACATGAATCCTTGGTGTGGATGATTTGAGGTTTAATTTATATATTTGTATAAACTCACTCAAGCAATGCCAATGGTGTTTAAATGCTACTTTCAAGTAATTCATTCAATAGCTTTCCAAATCAAGAGTCATGGTATGACATTTGGGATGGGACGTTACTATTGTATCATAATAAACGGGGTTATTTAGTATGTAATAGGGCATTTAGGATGGGACATAACTTCAAACCCGTCGTTATTGTATCATAATAAATGGGGTTATTTAGTATGTAATAACTCTTTTAACTTATTATAAGGTTTCGTAAACTTCGGCCGTTTTGAATTTTTTATCGGTTTGTAATACTGCAAACGAACTACAAATGTGCGTTGATTCAACCCAGTCGTGTTTTCGCCACAACGTGCGTGGTAAAAGACCTAGTTATATTGATAAAGAGAGTCAAATATAGGCTAAATACAGAACATTCTTTGGGTTTACATGGTGAATGCAGAACTTTCTTTGGGTTTACATATGGTTTTAGCGTGATAAAACTAAATTTTGAATTTTAATTATAAAAGAAAAAAAAAGTCAAATATATGGAAAATATAGAATTTTCTTTTGCATGACATTGGGTTTTCTCTCATAAATTGAAATATAAGGATGTATCATAGTTGTGAATGATGTATCTAATCGAAACAAGACGTAATCTAGAACAAATAAGACTTTTAAAAATATATGTTTCTTGACTTTCCGTATGTCAAAATGTATTTTTCTTTAAAAAGTTGTGAGATTTCTTTTCAAATGCATGTGTGAAACCGATCCTTTAAATCTTTATTAAAGATGTTGGCAGTCAGATATTCCAAGATACAACTTTATAAAAGTCAATTGCCTCTATTTTATTCAAAATTCAACCTTTTCATAAATGACTTTCTACCAAAATTCTAATAGAAAAGCACAATAAGTGTGGTGACTGTTTGAACGGATTACCTCATAACTTTACTATTATATATACAGGAAAATCTTTATAAATTAATTATGTTATGATGCGAGACATTATTATATCTATAAATTAATAAATTATTAATTTAAAATGACCTACCGTAAAAGGTTTTATCATAAGATTTTAGAAGGTTATGAGTTGGACATTTCTTTCTCAGAAAAGGTTAATGTTTTAGATGCCATCAATTTGGCCGTCTCGGTTTGGAGAAATGTGAAACAACAGTCCATAGCAAATTGCTTTCGACACTTTAAAATTCGTTCGGTCAATCCAACCGGCTCAAATAATTTAAACGATATAAATTCTGGAGAAGATATTTCTGAGCTAGAGAACTTGATTACTTAAATGCATTATCGGCAAAAATGGATGTGAGGACTTGTTGGATTATCCAGGTGAAAATAATGAATGTTACGAGATTCAAAGCATTGAAGAAATTATGGTGGATACCGTTCAAAATCCGGTTGATGATGAAGTTGATGATGATTTAGTACCTTTGGAACCAGTCATTCGGAAAGAAGCATTGCAAGCGGCAACAATTCTTCAGAACTTTTTGTTGCAATACGAGAATGCAGTGCCTTAACTCTTAGGTGCAATGTGGGAGATTAAAGATAAACTCGATATAGATTTGAAGTTTACAAAAAAACAAGTGATTATAGATTCATTTTTTACTAGACAATCCTGAAATTTTGGAATATTTTAATAATTATTAATTTATAATTTCGTTGGGACCAATATATTTACATTGGGATTTCAAAAAAAAATATATTATTTATTATTTTATCAAGTGGGGTCCAAGTTTGTACTTGTCCCAATTTGGGACCAGACAAATTATTAATTCTATCAAGTTTATTAATTTATTAAGTATTAAATTATAGAGGTTCTATTGTATAGGGTTGGATCAAATACAAATTAAATTAGCATGTTAGCTATGAGAATCAAGTGGTGTAATTATACATACAACATAGTGTAATTATAGTGTAGTGTAATTACAGCTTGGTGTAATCACACTATGATATAATTACACTATTTGATTCTCACAGTTAACATGTTAATTAAATTTGTACGTTAACTTTTCCATATATATATATATATATAGGGAGAGGATCAAGAGAAAACTCATCTTTAGAGAGAAAACTTAAAAACTCCTAAAGAATTATTTTTAATTAAAAATAAAAAAATATTTTCAAAATTCTGTTTTTGCCCTTATTCTTATAAATTTCTTACCCTTCACTCGAAAAATAAAAAAAAATCCGTTTTAATGCACATACGTATTACTGCGATACCGTTGCATTACACATATGTATTACTATGTATTTTTAAGTTTAATAATATTTAATTGCATATATTCAATATTTGTGTATTGTATATATTGTGTAGTGTTGTATTATATGAAAAAAAAATAATAATAAAATAAAATTCGATGTAGTACGCGTATGCGTTAATGTTGTATTACACATACGCACTAATGTGTATTCGATGTGCGTATTAGTCTTATATTGCATATATACAATAGTGTGTATTAAGTATGTGTAATAGTGTTGTATTATATGCAATACAAACACTTTTGCATATATGTAATACACACTATTACACATGTGCACTATACCGACGAGGTTACCGATAAGAGATTTTTTTTGAACCAATAACAACATATAAGAATAATGGAAAAAAAAGAAACTTCAAAAAAAATTTAAAAAAAAAGGTAAAAATAGTTTTTTAGGAATTTTTAAGTTTTCTCTTTAATAGGAGTTTTCACTGGATCCCACCCCTATATATATATATATATATATACTAGATTTTATCCCCCGTATTACGGGGGTTGTTTTACATTATTCGTTTTTAATATTTATATATTTATATTTGGATTTTAATTTATTTATTGTAAGAAAGTTAATAATTAATATACTTGAGGTTTGAGATGAAATGGTTTCACAAATAAATGATATGTTATAATCCGGTTTAAAAGCTATCTGGGTTTGGTGATACCCATTACCCGTTTATTTTCTTTATTATAAAATTGTTTCTTAATTATAAATAATATCTTTTTTTTTAAATAAAATAGGATATTAATTTTTAGTATATTTCTATTTTATAGTATTTTCATATCAAATATTTGATGAGATTATTTTTTAATTTAATGAGATGTTATAACCCGTTTAAAAGCTATGTGGGTTTGGTGAGACCCATACCCATGAATTTGGGTTAAATCAATAAGAGGCCTCCATTTAAAAATCAAGAAATCTGATGACTTCCATAAAAAGGGGGAGCGACCATATCGCGACACATAAGATTTTTGGGTTTTCTTTTATATATATTATAGATATATATTATAGATATATACATATATATATAATATATATATATGTGTGTGTTTGTGTTTTGTGTATAGTAAAAGGCAAATGTTTGTTGTGTCATATAATCAACCTATTCATCGAAAAAGTACATGTATCTAAGCGCTACTTACAAAATGAAGTAATATATTTTCAATAGAAGTTAGTTATTTTTCCTTCATAATAGTCACCACCACAACTCCGCTCCTTCCATCTGCAACATCACTAACACCACAACTCTAGCTCGTTCCATCTGCAACATTGTCGCCGACTATGCTGTAGATTATCTATATGAACCAACAGATAGAAAACCTAAATGGCAAGACGACCAGAAGAGTTAAAGAAAGAACAAATCTTCGCCTCCCCACGCGTAACAAGAGGAAAATCAGTGATTGCTTCGAGATGCGATGGAGATGGAATGAGCTTCATATGAGAGCAAGAAACTAAATAGTAGGTGCTCTCCGATCTTCTATTTTCCTGTATATGTATTTGTCTACTATTGTTCTATAAAGCCCTATATATATACATATACTATATAGGGAAAAGTTAACGTACAAATGAAATTAACGTGTTAATTGTGAGAATCAAGTAGAGTAATTATATATACGAGTAGAGAAATTATGTAATTACATCATAGAATAATTACTCTATGATGTAATTACATAATTTCTCTACTCTTATATATAATTACTCTACTTGATTATCACAATTAGCACGTTAATTTCATTTGTATTTGATCCAAACCCTATATATATATATATATATATGTAGGGTAATGATTCTAAGAGAACCATTGGCAAATTGAGAACTTTGAGAACCATTTTGGATCACTAAAACCTCTAAAAAAATATTTAAAAAATTATAAAACAAAAAAAAAATAAAAATTTTAAAAAAGTAAAAAACCAAAATTCTTATATTTCATTCGGGTTTCATTAAAAAAAAACCGAAATTTTTTTCTTTTTAATTCGTATTATACCTATACACATATGCATACTTTAATTTAATCTCTAGTTACGTAATGTACACATATGTATATTATCATTTACTTTAAATTATACATATGTGTATAGGAAAAAACATGTGTGTACATATTATACACATGTATGTATAATAAAAAAAACCGATTTTTTTATCTTTTTAATTCGTATTATACCTATACACATATGTATACTTTAATTTAATCTCTAGTTATGTAATGTACACATATGTATATTATCATTTACCTTAAATTATACATATGTGTATAGGAAAAAAACATGTGTGTACATATATGTACATATTATATATATATGTATAATTTAGCTAAACCGAGATTTTTTTAGAAACCGGGATGATAAATAAGAACTTTGATTTTTTTTAGTTTTTTTATTTTTGTGTTTTTTTTGTTTTATGATTTTTTTTTATTTTTGGGTTTTTTGTGGTCCAAAATGGTTCTCACAGTTCTCAATTCCCAAAAAGTTCTCACATGATCCTAATCCTATACATATATATATATATATATATATATATATATATTTATATATATTTGTAAATTAGTATAAAACTAGTACTTGGACCCGCTGCGTTGCGGCGGCGGGATTTAAAATTTCCAATGAGTACCAATCGTTCCTAAGTTAAAAGAGGCTAGTAATAACTATCTCGCCTAAAACTTGCATACACACTTTAAAATGGTCTAAACTTTGTAAAACAAAACGCCCTATACCTTAGTTCTAGCCCCATTATATGCTACAACAATCAATGTGGGGTGGCCTTTTAAGTTATTTCGTGCATTGTGATCATCAATTAACGTTTAGCCTCCATAAGGTAACCTGTATACAAACCAAACAAAACATCAAATTTAGTCCCTAACAAAATTAACAAATCTAGACAATAACCCGTAACTTACTAAAACAGTGTGTGAAAATAATATTTTTACCATTGTACATGTGACAAAAAAACTCTTAGTATGTGCCCAACACGTGCCCAATCCAAGCATTCACATGTTAGTGCGCTTATAAGATGACCTGAAGAGTATCAAAATAAGGCACCAAAATTGTAAGAATATGGTTCCTTTGACAAATTAAACTCAAAAAACAATATTATTTAACAATCAAATCCCTACAGGTACAAGCAATAATCAAAAAACTAACAGTGAATAACATGAAAAAGTATTACACTAGTTATCACAGATTATTCAAGCTCCATGCTGTAGAGAAGATGTTGACCTGCAACCTGATGGTTGCGACAAGTTCATGCAGCGGATGAAATCAGAACTGAATGATTGAAATATATATTATAAATGAAAGCAGGCGATGTATTTCTCTTGAGAGAAGTCAGAGGTTGTTTTCTTGTCTTGAACTCTTAACCAATGTTCAATTTAAATACTCAAGAAGAAGAATCTGGTCAATAACGTGTATGCCTTAACTTTCTCAAAATAATCCAATCAGCCCCTCCAATTTTGTGACAGCTCATAACATGCCAAACAAGAGAAAATCAACATTTATAAAAAAGATTTATTATAAAAGGAAAATGTATATGAAAACAGAATATAAATCATACCATTTTAATTGATTATTTCAACATGCCTCCTCAATTGAATGGTGTGAAAGGGTCAAACAGCTGCAGCTTTTCACATAGGAGGTTATGTTGTGAGATACTAAGACCTTTCGTAAACAGGTCTGCTGGTTGATCAGATGTATGAATCTTTTCCACTTTAAGGACTCCAGCCATAACCTTTTCTCTAACCATGTGAAGGTCAATCTCAAAGTGTTTTGTCCGGTCATGAAAGACCGGATTAGCCGTCATAAGAACAACAGCTTTATTATCACAAAATAGTGACACCGGTAATTGACTTTTAATGTTTAGATCAACCAAAAGTTTAATTAGCCATGTCACCTCACATGCTGCCACTCCCATGGCTCTATACTCAGCCTCGGCAGAAGAGCGAGAAACAGTTGGTTCTTTCTTACTTTTCCATGACAAGGGAATTACCGAGGTACACACAATATCCTGATATGCACCTTCGGGTTGCCAAGCATTTGCCACAATCGGAGTCAGCATAGGCTGAAAAATTGAAATTGTTACTTGGGTGAAATAAGCAGCCTTTCCCTGGTGACCCCTTTAGATACCTTAGTAACCTCATGGCAATTTTAAGATGAGAATCTAAAGGCTTGTGCATGAATTGACTAAGACAACCGGCAATATATGAGATATCAGGTCTAGTCAGTGTGAGGTAGATTAATTTTCCAATCAGCTTTTGGTAGCCAGTAATATTAGCGAGCTCAAAATCTTCTTTGTAAGAATTTTGTTTGTTCTACTACATTTTGCCCGATTGGATTGTCAACCGGTTTGGATGCAAGCATACCAAATTCTGTTAGAAGATCTAGGCAATATTTTCGTTGAGACAAAACCAACCCTTTGTCGGTTTTTAAGACTTCTATACCCAAGAAATACTTAAGTTCACCTAGGTCATTTATCATGAATTTAGACATTAGGCATGACCTAACATTTTTGATAATAGAGTCATTGTTTCCGGTTAGGATTATGTCATCAACATAGACAAGTAAGGCACATATGGAATCTTTTTCGTTTTTTACAAACAAAGAGTAATCAGTTTTACTTTGCTTAAAACCGATTTCATCAAGAGTTGTTGTGAGTTTTTCGTTCCATTGTCTTGGAGCTTGTTTTAGACTGTACAGCGATTTTTTTAGTTTGCAAACTTTGGATTCATTTTCATTATAATACCCTACTGGCAATGTCATGTAAACATCCTCATTGAGGGGCCCACACAGGAAAGCATTATTGACATCAAGTTGGCACATAGACCAATTATTTTGGACAGCAATGCTAATGACACACCTTATGGTGGCCATTTTTACAACAGGGGAGAACGTTTCATGAAACTCCAGCCCTTCTCTTTGACTGTAACCTTTGCCAACAAGTCTAGCTTTATAGCGTTCAATTTCCCCATTTGATTTATATTTTATCTTATATATCCATTTACACCCAATGGCTTTCCTGTCTTTAGGAAGATCAGTGAGAGCCCATGTATTATTTTCAAGAAGGGCTTCCATTTCATTATTCATGGCATTTACCCAATTTGATCTTTGGAAGCATCTTTATAATTTTTAGGTTCAACACTTTCGTTAAGACTAGACACAAAACAAAAATTTTCGGGTGACAAATTGGAATAGTTAACAACTTTTTCAATCCCGTATTTAACCTTGCCTTCAATGATGAATTCATCAAGTTTTTGAGGCATGGTTGTTTTTCTAGTAGATCTTCTTAGAGCTGTTGTGGCTTGTTGGTTTGGTCCAAGTACACCCTCAGAATCAGTAGACTCATTCCTAGGGGTTTCATTGGGTTCTGCCATCTTGGTATCTCTGTTAGAGTTGCTATGAGATAGGGGTTCCAAGTGATTAACAGTGTCAAAGGTTTGACTTCTGTCAGTCTGTATCTGTTCGGCTACGATTTCACCGCCATGCCTCTCAAAACCACCTATTTCAGTGCTAGCAATCTCAGTTAGAGTATCCGGTTGCTGACCTTCAGTGTCATGCCCCTCATGATCTATAGATACGTTTATCTCATCATCGGGTGTGGGTGTCTTGTTTTTTGCATTTTTTTCAAGTAAATCATCAAAAAGTTTTAAGCCTTCAAAAAAATCATAGGAGGTTTTTTGTTTGAAAGGAAAGATATCTTCATAAAATTTTACATCTCTAGAAAAAAATGAAGTTCTTTTTTCTAAGTCCCACATTTTATAACCTTTTTTTTTTCAATAGAATACCCAATAAAAACACATTTGATAGATCTAGAGTCAAATTTATTTAAGGGATTTAAATTAGTGCAAAAAGCAAGACACCGGAAACTTCTAAGATGTAACAAGGAAGGTTTTCTTTTAAATAACAGCTCATAAGGAGATTTACCAGCAAGGATAGAAGATGGAATCCTATTTATGAGGTATGTAGCAGTCAACACACATTCATTCCACATATTGAGGGGAAGGTTACCCTGAAACATGAGAGATCTAGCCGCATTAAGTAAATGCCTATGCTTACGCTCAACTATACCATTCTGCTGAGGTGTGTAAGCACACGAGGTTTGGCGTATTACCCCATTTTTTTCAAAGAAATATTCTACTTGTTTGTTGACATATTCCGTCCCATTATCGAACCGACAAATTTTTATTTTTTTGTTGAATTAAATTTCAATTAGTTTAAAGAAAACCAGGATTTTTTGAAACACTTCATCTTTTGATTTTGTTAGTGCACGGATTTGGTGTCCGCAGCTGTTCAAATAGGATAGGGGTTGTTTAGTCTTTATATTAATGTATAAAGGCACATTCGCTAAGGATGTTTAGCGAATGGGCCTCATTCGTTAAAGACTAGACATATTCGTTAATGTAAGAGCTCATTTGTTACTACTATGTAACGAATGGAGGCTCATTCGTTAAAGTAATGCCCATTCGCTAAGGATGTTTAGCGAATGGGAGGTCATTCGCTATGGAAAGCCTCATTCGTTAGTGATGTTAACGAATGAGAAGGACTGCCTATAAATAAGCCTTCCCTAGTGAATGTGCATGGAGATCTGTGCCATATTTATCCCCTGTAATGTTATGCTGCCGGATTCTCTCCAGGCTTAATGTATTGATCTCCATTAACGTATTGAATGAACACGACTTAACGTATCGATTTGCGACTAGATCTTGGCTCGTAAACGTTCGTATAACGTTTCTACAGATTTCAAAAGGTATACCCATACGACGCGAGAATGATCATCAACAATGGTTAGAAAAAATTTGTAACCTTCTCTGCTTGTTACCCTAAATGGTCCCCATAGGTCCATATGAATAAGGAAACCTAGACCATCGGATTTGTGGTCACTTAAAGTAAAAACAGTTCTGGTTTGTTTAGCTTGATGACAAACATCACATGGGTCAGTCGATTTAGTATTTTTAAGAGGAAGTACGTTTTTAAGAACATGTAGAACATTTTCAGCGGGGTGACCCAACCTGTTATGCCACAAATCAGCAGACATAGTCATAGAGTTAGCAAAAATAGAATCACCTAGGGACTGACTTTTATTATTCAAGATGTTGACAAAATACAAACCCCCTACTTCACTACCAGTCATCAGATGTTTCTGGCGCTGAAAGTCCTGAATATAGCAATTATCTTCGGTAAATAGGTTATAAACTTTGTTTTCTTTTGCCATTTTATTCACAGATAATAAGTTTACATTGTACTCGGGAATTACCAACACATCATTAAGGGTAACATGATCGGACAGTTTTAGTTGGCCAATTTTAGTTATGTGTGCCTAGTTCCATTAGGGTGTGAAACCGTGAGGTTAAGGCCAGAAACATTGGTGCAATTAACAAGACCTTTTTCAGAGGTTACCATGTGTTGGTTGGCCCAGAGTCAATGACCCAATGATTTGAGAAGTTCATTTTAAAACTATTTAAAGACAAAAAAATGTTCCAACCAATTGAGCAGAAAGACTTACCTAACATATTAGAGGTGGGACCCTCATTTCCAGACGTTTCACAAATCAAGGACATGATCTTGTTAACCTGCCAGGTGTGAATGGGAAAGCACTTGTTTGAGCAGAGTTTGCCATTTTTTGTCTATCTTGATCATTGTTTGAAGTTTGTTGGGCTCTTTGAAGATTGACTTTTTGCTTATAATTGGGAGGATAGCCAACAATTTCAAAGCATTTATCAACGGTATGACCGGTGAGATTGCAATGTACGCATTTAAGAGGTTCTCTTTTGTTAGGCTTTCTTTTAGGATCAGGGCCTCTGGTGGCAAAGGCAGTTGCCTGAGTTTTGCCAGAAGGGTTGAGAGCCCTATGGGATTCTTCGTTGGAAATTAAGGCAAAGGCATTCTTGACAGTAGGAAGAGGCTCTTTAGATAGAATCTGAGTTCTTAGAGGTTGATAAGCATCATCAAGACCCATTAAAAACTACATAAGCTTAATTCTTTGATTAAAATTTAAAAGGTCAGTAGCAGCAGCACAAGTACACTTAGGAAGATCAATTAACTTATCATATTGCCTCCACATACAGTTTAACTTGTGATAATAATCAGATATGGATGAACCATTTTGACATGCAGAATTAATTTGTCTGTGTAAGTTATAAATTATGGACCTATCTATCTTATTGTATGTTTCTTTTAGTTCAGTCCAAACTTCAGAAGCAATTTTTGAAAATATTTGACCGGCATATAACTCTTCACTTATAGAATTAAGGATCCACGACAGTACAACACTGTTGCATCGTTCCCATTGCTTTGCAAGAATGGGATTGGCAGTGGATTTGACACAAGTTCCATCAATAAATCCAGTTTTGTTTTTCACAAGAAGAGCAAGTTCCATTGAACTTGCCCATATAGAGTAATTTTCAGTCCCTCTTAACTTGAGATTTATTATAGATAGATTATTAGTATCAGATGCGTGAAGATATAAAGGGTCAGCAAAGTCAAGGGTGCTCATTTTGTCGGGAACATTGGTGGACTCCATTTAAAGAAACGAATTAAAAATAAACAGAGCACAGCAACAATAATATATGATCTCAATCAAACTTTCAAGATAGCAAAAAACCTAGGATGCCTAGCACACAATCTGGAGTTTTTTTTTAAATCAGTATGTTGGTCCCCTAACCTAGCCACAAATGCCTAATGCAAGAGCAAAATAAGAAAAATTAAGAAAGATCTCACTGTGAAGAGGCGCGACAGATCTAGATTCTCTGATTTGAGTTACCGAATCAAGAATTGTTCAGACTTAGACTCGGGTGATGAAATCCCAAGTGTTAGTGCTTTTGTTATTTCTTGAGAGATTCCTCTTTGAGAAACAGGGACTGTATCCAATTCGCCACACAAAGCTGAGAAGCATAGCCAACCAAAAAAGAACCAAATCAGAGTAACTTGAAAAAAATCATAGAGATGGGATTAGTAATAGTTTCGATGGTTTCTTTATAAAAATTAGGCTTCTAAATACCCAACAATATACTAAAGGCCAAGGAAAAGAATTTAATCATAAAAGTTGCGATTAGGATTTTTTTTCAAAATAATAGGGTTTTAGATATCCAAATATTTGTCAAGGGATAACCAGGATCAAGAGCACGGGGCTCTGATACCATGTAAAGAATATGGTTCCTTTGACAAATTAAACTCAAAAAACAATATTATTGAACAATCAAATCCCTACAGGTACAAGCAATAATCAAAAAACTAATAGTGAATAACATGAAAAAGTATTACACTGGTTATCACAGATTATTCAAGCTCCATGCTGTAGAGAAGATGTTGACCTGCAACCTGATGGTTGCGACAAGTTAATGCAGCGGATGAAATCAGAACTGAATGATTGAAATGTATACTATAAATGAAAGCAGGCATTGTATTTCTCTTGAGAGAAGTCAGAGGTTGTTTTCTTGTCTTGAACTCTTGACCAATGTTCAATTTAAATACTCAAGAAGAAGAATCTGGTCAATAATGTGTATGCCTTAACTTTCTCAAAATAATCCAATCAGCCCCTCCAATTTTGTGACAGCTCATAACATGCCAAACAAGAGAAATTTGTTAGGTTCGGAGTCACACACAAACACGAATACAATAGTAAAACCGAAAGAATAAACGAAAGAGACACAAGGATTTAAGTGGTTCGGTCACGGTGTATGACCTACGTCCACTGTCGATAACTAGGGTTTTCTTATTATTGAGTGATACAAACTTACAAGTACAGGAGAGAATATATAGACTAGACAATTAGGGTTTAACCCTTTAACTAAACTGGGCCTGATTAGAGCTTTTGGGCTTGGCCAAAACTTAAACAGCTTAATCTCCTAATTCTGTCTATTCGTCTAAACCGGACCCGACCCATGATGGATCGGAGACCACAACATAACAATCTCCCACTTGGGCTTCGAGACATCTTCTCTAAACCACCACTTGGATGCGTCAAACATTTCAACCTGCTCCCATTTGGAGACGTAAAATGTCTTCACCTGCATTGCCTTGTACATGTAAAATAAAACCCATCTGGTTTTGCACCTCCTAGTTACCCTTCGCCTTCTCAACATTATTCCTGAAGGCCTGCTGAAGCTCTGCACAGCTTCAGCTTATCCAGCATCACCGGCTTGGTGAACATATCTGCTGGATTCTTAGCACATGAGATATTTTTCAAACTGAAAACACCATCACTGATCAAATCTCTGACAAAGTGATATCTCCTCCCGATGTGCTTAGTCTTCGAATGATAGACTGGATTCTTCGCAAGTTTCACTGCACTCTCATTGTCACAATATAAGAAGAACTCTGCCTGTTTCTTTCCCAACTCTTCAAGAAAAGTTCTCAACCATACTAATTCTTTACTTGCTTCGGCTGCTGCCATATATTCTGCCTCAGTGGTTGATAAAGCAACACTTTTCTGAAGTCTGGACATCCAACATACTGCTGTTCCCCCAACTGTGAAAACATAACCAGTAGTGCTTTTAAACGTCTTCTTACATCCACCCAGATCAGCATCTGAATAACCCCTGAGAATTGTATCCTTCCCCTTAAAACATAACCCCAAACTGGAAGTACCCTTTAAGTATCTGAGTAACCATTTCACCGCTTCCCAATGTTCCTTTCCCGGATCCGACATAAAACGACTAACTACCCAGACAGCATGAGCAATGTCTGGCCGTGTACAAACCATGGCGTACATGAGACTGCCAACAGCAGATGCATATGGAACTTTAGCCATCTCTGTTCTTTCTTCCTCTGTTCTGGGAGACTTGTCTTTGGTAAGTTTGAAATGACTTCCCAAAGGTGTGTTTCTCGGTTTAGTCTTCTCATCATTCATCCTGAATCTTTCTAACACTTTCCCTATGTATTTCTCTTGGGATAGTGTTATGGAGCCATCTTTCTTTCTGGATATACTCATCCCCAAAATCTGTTTGGCTGGACCAAGATCTTTCATCTCAAATTCATCAGACAACTGTTTCTTCAACTTGCGAATCTCCTTCATATCAGATCCTGCAATTAACATATCATCTACATAAAGAAGTAGAATGATATATGAGCCTTTAAACTTCTTTAAGTAGCAGCAATGGTCGGCCTCGCATTTCTTGTACCCAGTTCTCACCATAAAATCATCAAACTTTAGGTACCATTGCCTAGGTGCCTGCTTCAGACCATACAAGCTTTTCTTCAATTTGTAGACCCATTTTTCTTTCCCGGCAACCTGAAATCCCTCAGGTTGTGCCATATAGATCTCCTCGTCAAGATCACCATGTAAAAATGCTGTCTTAACATCTAATTGCTCTAGATGTAAATTTTCTGCAGCAACAATACTTAAGATCAATCTGATGGTGGTCATCTTCACAACTGGAGAGAATATTTCATTATAATCAATTCCCTTCTTTTGCTGGAAACCCTTGACCACTAAACGAGCTTTGTATCGTTTAGACCCATCATGTTCTTCCTTAACTCTATAGACCCATTTATTCTGTAGAACTCTTTTATCTGGTGGAAACTTGGTTAAAACCCATGTCTGGTTTTTACTCAAAGAGTTCATCTCCTCCTTCATAGCATGCTCCCACTGGAGCGAATCTTTCAACTTAAGTGCTTCATAATAACTCTCTGGCTCACCATTTTCAGTTAAAAGGAGATAATTAACTGAAGGTTTGTAACGTACCGGCTGTTTAGAAACTCTGGTGGACCTCCTAACCCAGTGCTGAGGCGGGTCAGGTTCTTGTGGAGACTGTTCATCCTCAGACTCTGAACTCCCACTGTCAGAGACTCCCTCTGACTCTTCATTTCCACCAATATCATCATCTTCAAATTCAGGAACTGTGGTTTCTTCAGTTTCTGTCTCGGGTTCGGTAGCTGACTCAACTATCTTTTTCTGAGCATCAATTTCATATTCAACCTGCTCTTTCTGAACCCTTGATTTTGAAGTGTTTCTATCTTTGTATTACTCAGCCTCATTAAAAGTTGCATGCTTGCTTCTGACTACTTTTCTGCTTTCTAAATCCCAAAGCCTGTAGCCCATTTCGTTTGACCCATATCCAATGAAAACATATTTTTTAGCTTTAGCATCAAGCTTGTCATTTTTCACTAGATCATAAGCGCTACACCCAAAGACTTTCAAATGCTTATAATCTGCAGCTTTACCTTTCCACTCTTCTTCTGGTGTCTTGAAACCCAGCGGTACTGACAACCCCCGGTTAATTAAATAAGCTGCAGTGTTAACTGCATCTGCCCAGAACGTCTTTGGAAGCCCGGCATTAAGTCTCATACTTCTTGCCCTTTCATTTAACGTCCTGTTCATTCGTTCTGCCACTCCATTTTGTTGAGGAGTGCCAGGGACTGTAAAGATCATCCGAATACCGTACTCTTCACAATAATCACGAAATTCTTTGCTAACGTATTCACCACCGTTATCCGACTTCAAGCATTTCACCTTCAAATCAGTTTCCAATTCAACAGCAGTTTTCAATTTCTTAAAAGTATCAAAAACATCAGATTTATTTTTAAGAAAGTAAACCCACACCTTGCGTGTCGAATCATCAATGAAGGTGACATAATAGTGCGATCCTCTCAAAGAAGAGACTGAAGTTGGTCCATAGACATCAGAGTGAATAAGCTCCAATTTCTGAGCTTTCGGTTGTTTTCCGGTCTTCACAAAAGATACTTTCTTCTTTTTACCGAAAACACATGGTTCACAAAATTCAGATTCAACCTTCTTCAGTTCTGGAATTTTTCCTCTAGCAACGAGCATTTTCATCCCTTTTTCACTCATGTGGCCGAGTCGTTGGTGCCACAAACTAGACTGACTCGGTCCACTGGTCACTGCATTTACCCCATCAGCTGGAATTTCAACCATGTATAAAGTGCCCTTCTTTTTACCTCTGGCGATCACAAGATTCCCTTTCACAACTTTCCATTGACCCCCACCAAACATAACATCATATCCTTGGTCATCTAACTGCCCAACAGAAATTAGCTTTCTTCTAAGGCTAGGAACGACCCGAACATCCTTTAGAGTCCATGAGGTGCCCAATGAAGTTTTTAGTTCAATATCCCCCATCCCCGTGATATCAACAGCATGATTATTAGCCAAACGAACTTTACCAAAATTACCTGTTCGGAGATTCTTCATCTTCTTCGTGCTATAAGTGGCATGAAAAGATGCACCAGAATCCATAATCCATGAATCTGTTGATTCTTCAACACAGCAGATAAGAGTCTCTTCTGAACCTTCTGAATCATCTGAACCGGTGGCCAGATTAACTTCCTTCTTAGATTCTTTCTTTTCTTTTGAAATTGAGGGGTTAGGGCATTGGTTTCTGAAATGCCCCATTTCTTTGCAATTCCAACACTCAATGTCTTTTCTGGGCTTTGACTGACTTCTTCTTCTAGACTTTGACCTACCCCTGCCATTACCTTTCTCTCTTCTCCTACCTCTCCCTTCGGTGCTCAATATAGAACTAGATGTCTCACCAGAATTCCTTCTTCTTATGTCCTCCCCTAAAATCAAATCCCGGACTCCTTCAAAAGTAAGCTTAGTATTCCCAGAAGAACTACTAACTGCAGTAACAGTCCCTGACCAACTTTCGGGTAACGAGGATAACAAGAGTAACGCTTGAACTTCATCATCAAACTTGATATCAACAGAAGACAAACGAGAAATAATAGTGTTGAAGTCATTAACATGAGAGGTAACAGATGCCCCTTCCTTCATTCTGGTGTTAACTAGCTGTCTAATCAGAAATACCTTGTTTGATGCAGAAGGCTTTTCATACATATTTGACAAGGCTTTCATAAGACCATACGTGGTAGTTTCATTTACAATATTGAATGCCACATTCTTAGCTAGTGAGAGTCTAATAACAGCTATGGCTTTTCTGTCAAGTACCTTCCACTCATCATCTTTCATACTTTCCGGTTTCCTCTCTTCTAGTGCTTCCATTAAGTCTTTCTGACATAGCAAATCCTCAATTTGCATTTTCCACCATCCAAAATCCTGACCATCAAACTTCTCAATCTTGATCTTTCCGTCCTCAGCCATTATCCAAATTGAGTTTTGATTACAACAAACAACCAAACTACCCAAGGAATAAAAGGACTGGAAACTGATCAGAAAAAACGAACCAGCAGCTGCGGAACCCTAATCAGCGGCGGCGGAACTGTAGCGGCGGCGGCGGTACTGTAGCGGCGGCGCGGTACTGTAGCGGCGGCGGTACTGTAGCAGCGGCAGCGGTACTGTAGCAGCGGCGGTGGAACTGTAGCAGCGGAGCAGCGGCGGCGGAACTGTATGTATAATCGAGAACCAGGCTCTGATGCCAATTGTTAGGTTCGGAGTCACACACAAACACGAATACAATAGTAAAACCGAAAGAATAAACGAAAGAGACACAAGGATTTAAGTGGTTCGGTCACGGTGTATGACCTACGTCCACTGTCGATAACTAGGGTTTTCTTATTATTGAGTGATACAAACTTACAAGTACAGGAGAGAATATATAGACTAGACAATTAGGGTTTAACCCTTTAACTAAACTGGGCCTGATTAGAGCTTTTGGGCTTGGCCAAAACTTAAACAGCTTAATCTCCTAATTCTGTCTATTCGTCTAAACCGGACCCGACCCATGATGGATCGGAGACCACAACATAACAAAAATCAACATTTATAAAAAAGATTTATTATAAAAGGAAAATGTATATGAAAATAGAATATAAATCATACCATTTTAATTGATTATTTCAACAAAAATACGTAAGGCCGGTGATTTATATACATACCTGAAAGGGAAGCAGGCCGCTTTGCACGATCATTGCAGCTACAAAAGAGTCTCTGCAGTCTGCAGATTTGTTTTTTCTACATTATACAAAAGCTAGTTGTTATTGGTTAGTTGCATTGATGTTATAGTATTCTACTACCAAAAGAGTTGTCTAAAGTTGATGTCCATCCTCTCATTCTTTTTTCACCTTTGCTTGTGTTTGTACATAAAGGTTGGTAGGTAGAAGTTATGCATGTGTATGTTTTGATTTGTAAACTGATTTATATTTTGCGCATGCTTTCAAGCCGGTTACTAAAATTAAGAAAAAGGTAAAGATAGACATTTATTAAATAAACGATCGAACACAACAATTTAACTAAAGTCATCTAAAACCCTCACAATTAGTTGGCATTCTTTTTCAACTAATAGATTCAATCCCTCGCTTGCAAAGGGAAATAAAAAACAGAGTGTTTGATTTCAATATTGTTATACAACACAAATTGAATAAAACAATTGTGGAAATTGTATAATATACCTAAGCCATAAAAGAGTGGGTAACTGGTATATATCACAATTTAAAAGTTATATAACTGGATTGTGTTAGCTCGCACTCTTTTGGTTCTGCGCTTATAATGTTTGGAAAAAACAAATTGGTTGTATGAAAAAGAACTTACCTTTCAGTTTAAAAAGAGGTTTGTTAAGCTTGACATCATAGGCATGGCAGCCCAACTTTGGAACTCTCCCTTCCACCACCTGTAACCACCCAATATTATGAAATTATTAGATTACCTAAATATTATATTTTGTTATATACACACATAATTGAATGTTTGGCTTGTGGATGACCTCCTGGACAACAGAGGCTCAGAAAACCACCACAGCCTTCTAGAGCCCAAATGGACAGACATGCATTTCATCGAACACGTCGTCTGCACTGCATCTAAGGATTGAAAAGCGCATTTCATTAACCAAAACAATACCACTATTGTTGTAAAAAGGTAAAATAACCATAACAGAAGTTACCTCCTACAGCATGAATGAGCAAGAGCTAGCCAACAGATGTAAACACAGTGTCCTAAATACTTGCACGGTTAAACAGTTAAAAGGAAAGCTGATATAAACAAATACATAACAGATCGACGTAGTTGTTTAAATCAAAGAATAATTAAGACTGTAAAGAAATGGTGAAGAAAAACCTTTAATCAGACATCAAAAATACCTTCGAATCAAGGCTCACCTTCTCAATTAGACCCACTGACGGAGCTAGGGATGCGACCACCGCCATCTAGAGTTTAAGATAGAACTTGGCAATTATGATTGACGCTCAAAAACCCTAAATCTAACAGCCACCACCACACCACCGCTATTCAAAATCGAACCCGACAACCTAGAGAAAACAAATACAGTCGCCGTAACATTTCGGATTTTCCAAACCCGAAACATTTTTAGGTCTTTATTATTATTAAAAATCAAGTAATTATGAATATTTAAGTTTCTAATAATTCACTTTAAGCCCTTAAAGTTTTATATATTGTTTATTCATTAGTTATAACAAAACAAGTTCAAATATTGCTCAAATTAGGGCTGACAATTCGTGTCTTAACAGGTTTAACAGGTATGAAGCGACGCGCAAAACAAAAGTATAAAACATGAATACGACTTGTTTAACTACTTTATATGTCATGACTATAAGACAGTTTTAAGTTTCATGTACCAATAAGGGAATATAATGAAGTCTAGCCTACTAATTTCAATTATTTAAGAAAATTAAAAAATCACATATCGCACTTTTTTGCTTAACAGGTCTTATCGTGTATTTAACAGGTACCCAATTGCTAGCCCTAGCTCAAATATCAAACATAAGGACTAAAAGTGACAACTTGTGAAACTTTCCCTCACCTGGACCCGGAGCGCCACGTGTTGGGCCACTTTTCCTCGGCCGCGCAGCGCAGTGGCTGATCTGCACAGAATTTGAGTTCGTTTTCGTTCGTTTAAGGTATAAAATCGATTATATTATGTTTGAGTGAATTAAGGTCCAAGTAAACATCCTATAACTAAAATATGAATCCCAAATCTTTTCTTACTGTCCAAGATCAGATCTTTATGGATCTTTCGACGATTCTTTCCTTTAAACCATATTTACTTGCTTAAACGGGCCAAAAAGTCCATAATTAGTTCGGTTTAGCTATTCCTATATAAACACATCATAATTCCCTGCTGTAAACCTTAATCTAACCCTACTAGACCTCCTCCAGCCGTCACTAGCCTCTTCTCATCTCCGAACCCTTTGGTTTTTGCATCTTCGTTAAAGATTCAAGACTTGTTCGTTGACTTTGCTTGTTTTAGGATATTTGACTTCCGTTTCTCATCAATCCTTTCACTTTCCGGGTAAGTTGTAAACTGTAAAATCATTCATACATATTTCCTAGTCAATAACCTTCAATCAATTTCTGAGATTGAAGGGTTTTGACTGGTCAATTGCTTTAAAACTCGATGAAGGGTAAAATAGTCAACAACTTTGACTTCTCATTTTCTCATACTTCTAGTCGGATTCAATGTTCGGTCCAGAAGACTTTTCTTCTCGTAATTAAATTTTAAGGGTTCTGACCAAAACCCGACTCCTGAATCGAAGTTCGGATTCTGGTCAAACTTGACTCGTTTAAACATTAAAATCAACATAACTAGAGTTCTACTCATCCGTTTGGATTGATTCCAGCGGCATTAAGTTCGTTTTATTTATAGTTTCATATCACAAAGTTTCAGATTCTGATCATTAATCTCGTTGGACGCGTATTGGACGACTCGCTTAAATCATTAGTTCGTTTGTCGAATTTATTAATCACTTGCTTTCCGTTTAAGGTGAGTTTTATCATTTCCCTATTTAACTCGATTTTCATAAACGTTTTGGGGACATATGCGTATATAATACTATACATACATATCTATATATACATACATATCAAAAATAGCAAACGTGTAATTGTGTGTGATTAATCAAATCTACTTGTTATGTGCTTATGTGTTATTGTATTGATTCGCTTGACATATCCCCTTGGAGAGGGTTCTCATTATATTGACCACCGCCCGATTCGCTTGGCAACAGTCTTATTACTCTTATTTGCTCATAGTTGATTTACCAGCGCCCGATTCGCTTGGCAATGGTTTAATCGACAACTTACATGCTTATGGTTTGATTTCATTGCCGCATTTATTACGTTTTGCGTATTTATCATATTAACATTATTTTTGTGTCAAAACTTGGTGGTAAACTCACTCAACATATTTGTTGACAAAACTCCATTTTCTATGCATATGCAGGTTGCAGGAGTTGAAGGATGGATACTTAGAAAGACCTTAGGATTATAATGAAGACATACATGGATTTAGACTTGTTGTATTTATTTATTTGAATTGTTTGGTTGTATTTGATTATTGTATGTATTATTTGAAGAAAATAATTAATTAGATATTGTCATTTATATTTATGATAGTATCTTCGAGCTGTGAGCAATTGGATCACGCCCCGGCATTTCCACCTTAGGTTGGGGGTGTGACAGTCGCCGTCCACCACAGCCGCCAAAGACGGTCGGAAAGCCGCCGGCAACGCAGGGCAACAACTATTTGTCTCTCTAAGAAACATCAAAGCACGCTCTCGATTAAGGCTTGATTGATCGTGGTGGAAGGAAGAGGAGGCAGAAAAGGTAAAGAAAACCCAATAGACTAACCAACAAAGAAGCACTTATAAAGGATACGTAATACATGAAATGCAGGAAGGGGGTTACAAATATTAAGGCCTAAGGTGCAGGTTATTAAAGCTTGTACAACAGATTATGCAAATGGTACAACTCGCAAAGCATAAGTAAGTTATAAATTAATATATATATAACTTGCTCTATGAATTTATGAAACTATGGCTTAATCATCACTTCTATGTTCTAGATTGCGTAGTGTACGCTTGGAATTTGTAATCGGTAAGTGATCACTACCAATGTTTTAAAAATCGACATGTATCCTAATCGGTTGATCATCTTTCGTTTATCTCTGGTTGATCATCTTTCGTTTATCTCGGGTTGATCATCTTTCGTTTATCTCGGGCTTTGTTTACGTCCTAATCATTGGTATTACCTTTTTGGTGTCTATGGTTGCTTAATTTTCACATAGCTCTTTCACTAAAGAGCCCAATTTCGGTTACTTTCATGTTATTTCTTGCTAATAATAGATACTGCATATTTTGATTAACTGATTCGGTGTTTTTGATTTGGTGTTATTTTATTGATTTCGTACATCATTAGGTTTGTGGAAGCAGCGATAGTGGGTTCTCCGGTACAAGGTACGACACTATCACGGTCTCTGTTTAAATCAATCATTTGAAATCCAGATAAAGTAACCTTTTGTAGTTTTTGTTATTAAAACATGAACCCCAATTTTGTATGTTTTTAGTGATATCTAATTTGCATATGTTATTCTTTGATTTCAAGATATGTGGAGATGAGGAAGGGAACAACATGTTCTTTGCTGCATTTCAAATGCATAAAAAGTTTCATGTGTTTGTTATAATTGATTATTTTGGAGAACTTTATAATCTTGATGTTTTTGTTAAGGACCTCATTTTGACTTTTTGATTACTTTGTTTACTGGAATAAAGAATTGCTACAAGAGGTAGTTACCTTTTGCATTCTATTTTCAAATCCCTCAACTCTAATAGTTGATGATCTATGTGTTTTCATTGAGGTATGCTGGATTCAATTTATTGTCATTTGTTTTTTCTTACTTTAGTTTAATGAAACCACAATTATTATATTAGTTCAGGCTTTATGTAACATTTTGAATTTTCCAAACCCGTTTCCGTTTACATTTAACTCGATTGGAAATATTTTAGATCTCTAATATTAATCAAAATCAAGTATCTATTAGTATTTAAGTTTCTCATATTCATTTTATACCCTTTAAGTTCTTAAAGTTATTTATTCTTTGTTTAAACTTTAAAATAGTCAAAAATTGGACATTATAGGAAGTATAGGGACTAAACTTGTAAAAAAATGAAATCTCCCCCTTAGGAGGCCGGGGCGCCACGCGGTGGGCTACTCCTTCCTTGGCCGCGCAGCGCTATGGGGTAGCTGCACCAGTGTTTATGGCATAAAATCGATTATATTAGGCATGTTTGAGAGAAGTAACGACCAAGTAAAAATCATACAACTAAAATATCATTCCCAATTCGTTTCTTACTGCTCAATATCAGATCTTTATGAATAAATCGATGATTCTTTCCTTTAAATCGTATTTGCTTGCTTAAACGACTTATATGTCCAAATATAGTTCGTTCTTGCTATTTCTATATAAATAACTCATAATCTCTGCCACAAACCTTCACCGCAAACCCTAGAGGAGCCTCTCCAGCCGTCACCCTCTCTGCTCGTCATCCACCTTGTCGCTTTTTCCTTATTGGTTGAAGATTCAAGACTTGTTCGTTGACTTTGCTTGCTTTAGGACCTTTGACTTCCGTTTCTCATCGATCCTTTCACTTTTCGGGTAAGTTGAAAACTGTAAAATCGTTCATATATATTCCCTAGTCAATAAAATTAAATTAATTTTGGTGGTTGAAGGGTGTTGACTAGTCAATTCGCTTAAAACCCGTTAAAGGGCAAAATAGTCAACAAGTTTGACTTTACGTTTTATCATACTTCTGATCGAATTCAACGTTTGGTCCAGAAGACTTTAATTCTCGTAACGTAATTTTAAGGCTACTGACCAAAACCCGACTTCTGACTCGTTGTTCGGATTCTGGTCAGTACCAGCTCGTTTAAACGTTTAATTCAACATAACTAGAGTTCTACTCAACCGTTTGGATTGATTTCTACGGCATTAAGTTCGTTTTTATTTATAATTTCATATCACAAAGTTTCAGGTTCTGATTAGTTATCTCGTTTGATGCGTTAGTGGACGACTCGCTTAAACCTTACTCGTTTATTCATTATATTCACTTGCCTTTAATCTAAGGTGAGTTTTATCATTCCCCTATTTTACTCAATTTTCACAATGTTTTGGGGAAATATGCATATATCATACTATATATATAAATATATCAAAAACAGCAAACGTGTAATTGTGTGTGATTAATCAAATATATGTGTTATTTGCTTACTTATTTATGTGTAATCGTTTGACATATCCCTTTGGAGAGGGTTCTCATATTATTGACGACCGCCCGATTCGCTTGGAAACGGTCTTATTATTATTTACTCATGGTTGATTACCGGCGCCCGATTCGCTTGGCAATGGTTTAATCGACAACTTATTTACTCATGGTTTGATTTCATTACTGCATTTATTACATTTTTCTTATTTATCATACTAAATCATATTTATTATATTAACCTTTTTTATTACAAAACTGGTGATAAACTCACTCAACATGTGTTGTTGACAAACTCTGTTTTCTACGCATATGCTGGTTGCTTGAGTTGAAGTTTGGACACTTAGAAAGACCTTTGGGTTTATTGAAGACAAACATGAATTTAACTTGTTATATATATATATATTTATTTATTTGAATTGTTTGTTGTATTTGAATATTGTGTGCACATATGAAATAAAATAATTAAATAGATATTGTCACATTTATATTATGATAGTATCTTCGAGCTGTGAGCAATCGGATCACGTCCCGACATTTCTGTCTAAGGTTGGGGTGTGACACTCTAAGCTTTGCTACAAGTACAGAGTCAACAAACATAATACACCTGCATGCTAATTGCTAATTATCGGCTTCTTATAACCAATATGCCCCTAATTTTTATTTCTAGTTTGCTAATGGGCTTTTTTGGCATACGCTTTATATTAACACTTTACTATTTAGGTTTTATTCCTAAAAATTGAGATATAGTACGAGTTACTTAATCGGGTTACTTGATCAAGGGCAAAAACTGTATTTCTTAATGCAGGTGATTAATGTATTATTTTTAAATACAAGTGAATACGAGTTACTTGACCAAGAGAAAAAACTCTAATTTTAACGTATGTGATTAATGTATTATTTCTGAATACAAGTTAATACGAGTTACTTGACCAAGGGCACAAATTGTAATTTTTATGCAAATGAATAATGCATTGTTTTTTTGAACACAAGTGAATGTGGGTGTCACACCCCAACCTACGGCGAAAATGCTAGGGCGGCGAACTATTGGTTCACAGCTCACAAGACACTTACAATATTTATTATGGCAATATCTAAATTACTTTATTAACTTCAACTCAAGTACACAATAACCATGATTTGCTAGTTTTGGATAGTATGTAATATGAAAATTTGTCTAGTATGTATAAAGTTCCCAAAAAGGTTTAAAAACAGTAAAATAGGGGAGTGATTACTCACCTCAATGATTAGTGGGCTAAACAATAAAATGAGAATAATAAACGAGTCTCGAGCCTATAACGCACTAACTGATCCGACACGAACATATATGAAACTTTGAGACAGTAAACTAGGATTAAAACCAAGATTAATGCAACTAGAATCAGGTTAACCGAACATGTAAAACTCTAGTCATGAAACTTTTATTATTTAAGCTAGTTGCTACTGTTTACAATCCGAACTTCGAATCTGAAGTCCGGTTCTGACCTGTACACTCAGATTTTCGTGATGGAAAAAAAAAGTCTTCCGGCTCGAAAGCTAGTTTTGAGCAGAAGATAGAGAACCCACCTGTTAAAAGATTTGACTATTATGCCTTTAAACGGGTCGGGATCAAATTGACCACCGAAACTCACTCAATCTGTGAAATTGATTAAGGGCTTTTGTTTATGAGATAAAAATCTATAAAAATACAGAAGAAAACTTCCGAACATTGATTAAAACTAGGAGAAATTCATGGTCAAACGAGTTTTGAACACCAAAGTCAAACTAAGCTTGAAAGAACTTAAATAATCTTTGAGAAATTGATAATGGAAGAGAGGAAATTTGTGGGATATGGGGAATGCTGCTGGTAGGCAGTAGATTTTAGGGGTTAGAGATGTGTTTTGATTAAATATCAGAGTTATAATGCATTTATGAAGTAATCAACTCGATTAGTAAACGAAATAACCTATTGATAACAAAATCGGGTAAATTAACTTAATTATATCGTTTGTATAATGAAATAATGAACTTGGACTTGAAATAATGTTATAACACTTAACTTGGGGCTTTCGTGATATGGGTCAGTTTAGGAAAAATTTCATATTAGCAAACGAATAAACGGGTAAAATGAACTCAATCTGCTGCAGATACCACCCCACGTTACGCGGCCATGATAGCCTCCCTTCTCCGCATGGCGCGGCGTGAAGAGGGGGGGGGGGGGGGGGCTCCTACTTTTATTTTTGGAAAAATTAGTCCTCGCACTTCGTCAAACGCGATTTTAGCCATTTTAAGTGATATTTGGGGTTTTTAAGCATTGTTTGACGAGTTTGAGAGTTAAGAGTAGCCTAGTTTGGTAAGCAACTCAACCAAACCTATAACTATTTTGGATGATTTATTATTTCACGGTTTAAGTCGAACCGTAAACTCCCAAATTTTATCCAATTTAATACCCACATTCGATTAATTTTAAGAAAAAGGAATCATTATTTTTGGGTCCTACTAGGGACACCCAGACACCCCATATACGTCTCGTATAGGTTTATACGGAGGGCTATACGGGGGCCTATACGCCCCGTATAGGACTATACGAGGGGGTATATGAGACCATATACGCCCCGTATAACCTTATACGGGACGTATTGGTTGGTTTTGTTTAGCAAAAAGGTGCTGATGCACATAGAAATCCCCTTATTCTTTCCGAGAAACGCCATCATATGAGTAGCAATTACACAACTATGTACATTGAGTACTTAGGATATCCGTTGTGGTGAGGGGCATCGAAGCCCCTCCACAGTGCCACGTTAGCGTCACATGAGCACTGGGGGCTTCGAAGCCCTTCTCCATTGTGTCCCGCTATGATTTAAAGCCCACTTGGGCGCCCCATTATATATATAAATATATATGTATGTGTGTGCATGAGAGAGAGAGAGAGAGAGAGAAGGCGTCGGTCGTCCAGAAGGCGCCACCCCTCCCTCCGCGCCTCCGACGGTGTTCCCTCTTCCACGACGCCTTTTTCCCCCTCCTTTGGCGCCCATAACAACTAGTCTCACAAAGATCAACATCATATCAGTATGGATCAAAATTTCAAGTATATGTTATTAATTGGTTACTTGTATTATTCTATGAGATATTTCTTATTTAATTAACAACATTTCTAGATTCAAACGAAATCAAATGACAATCTCTATATACATCCATTTCACAAACTCGTTCATGGCGACACGTCTTAATATATAACCCGATTCAATAATATTGTGAGCATCCGAAAGCTGTTCCATCAACATAACCAGACGCTCCCTATACTCACGTGCCTGGTCCACGGCCTCTGCTTCAAGCTCTCCCAGCTGCAAGCAAAGACGCTCTTCGGCCACCTCGGTCACGCGCAGCCGCTGCCACGTCATCTGCAACTCCACCTTCATTTTCTCTTCTCTTTCCATACTCCTTTTCAATTCTCTCTCCAGCTCCGCGTTTCTACTCCTCAACGCCTTCGCCTCTGCCACCGTCGTCTTCGCCGCCGCCGGCCGGTGGTTTGGCGCCATTGTTTAGATTAAATGGAAGAAGGAGAGATTAGTTATGATTTGTTGGCTGATTGGATTGAGGTACGGCCTTTCCTTGATCAACGGCATATTTATAGACGTAGTTTGAGGATGTCTACGTTCAATGCATCATGTATATTATTCGCAAATTGGACTCTTATACAGTTAAGCCTCTCTAATATTGTGTTCTCGTCATTTTTATGTGGATGAAAATGGACGAGGACCCGAAGTATTTAACAGGCCGCTTAAATTAACATTAAAGAAATGAAATACAAGAATAGGTTCAAACAATAAATTGTGATTTTGTATCTAATTCACACACTGATCAGACTTATGATGTATATCCAGGATGATTTTTTTTTTCCAAACTAGTAAAAAAAAAGTGGGTTCTAGTTAATGGGTTTTAGGTGTTCCTCGATTGGAGATGGAGGAACTCATCTAAGGGCATGCCAAGTCAGCAGTGACGTGTAAGTTGGAGACGACTGGATCCGCCATCTGAGATGCCTGAATCCAAGATTCCCCTCTTGCGCAGCTTGATGTAGACTGTAAACAAGATTAATAATTGAACATGTTAATTCACAAGAATACAAGGAACGATTCTTCTAACTATCGTTGATTCACAAGGAATACCGATTATCAGGAATTTCACACACTAACACATACTTGTGATAGGGAGAAGATGACTTTTCATATATTTCAAAAAACTAATGATCTCCCAAGATTTACAGGTATATAAAATGCATGGAAAATTTCAAATGGGCCTCAAAACATAAACGGGCCAAAAAACTTGGCGATAAACAAAGTCCAACAAAATATAAACAGCTCAAGTTATAGCCATTTTAGTGAGGCCCCCTTTGACAAGCGATCTTGGGCTTCCAAATATAAAATAGCTTGCTCTTCCAGAATTGGACCCGCACCATTCCCCCTGTTGGTATTCCTGTATTAGAACCGAAAACAATAAATTAGAAACAATAAATAATAACAGTGAACCGGGCTTGTGTTTGACACAATTCCCTTAAACAGATTCGCAGTCTGTTCCCAGGATACTCCGGTTCGAAACAGTAGCGGACTGCCGGACTTGATCACTTGTCTGAAACGAAACCCTAATGATGTTGTAGCAGTAGAGAGGAAGAGAGAGTTTGTGTGTTTTTCCGTGTGTCTTAAACTTCTGCATATGGTCTGGTTTTATAACCACAAGATCATAACTGTACATTCAACTCTTTAATGACCCCATTAAAGTGTAATAATGGTCACTAGTGCAGAATATGTAACTGAACATTACAATAATAATAATAATATTCAGTAACCGACTAATTATTAATGACCATTAACAATTAGTAATGACCATTGACCTGCAGTTACAATTTGAAATCTCAAAAACGAATGCAAAAATTGCCTCACGCGGGCTCGGGTTTCGGAGCTGCATTCGTGTCCGCGGGACGTGCGGGCACGCACGAGTTCGATAGATTTTTAGTCCGGAAACCCAATTTTGCACCCCCCTGCGCCCGGGTAGGAGTTGTAGTAAAACACATCACAAATTTTCAAATGTGTAGTAAGAATGGCACCATATAAACCATTCTCAAATTTGTTCCTCAATCGATGTGGGACAAAGTTTCACCACTTCATTTTTTTGAGACATTCATTCACACACGCTTTGCTTAATCTTCCAACAATCCCCTATATGAATGGAGGTCGAAACAACATTATTTTGATTAGATTTTAGCAGTTGAATCTTGCATACAATAGGTAGATGTTACTCTTTGAACCTTTGCTTATGAAGCGCACTTAGCCCACTGACTCTGAGTAGAAAACGATGCCTTTGAACTCATCTGTCGTTTGTTTAGACAGAAATACACTTCACATAAGACTCTCCCTGACAAAGTCAAGTCCTCATAGTTATGTTCGTTATGGTCATGAACATGAGCCTGGTTCAGCGAGAGCTATTAAGTATTGTGCCCCAACAATACCCTTCGAAGCAACCCCACTTCTCTATCACATAGGTGATTCACCATGTATGGTTACCTTAGTCGAATCATTAAAAGTCATAGGCTTAGACTCATACTTGTTACTTTTTAGGAATGGACTAGGAAGTTTACCGACCATGTAGTAAACTACATTTTAAATACGTAGGGTTATCCCCCAACAGTGACCTCATTAATTAATACAATTACGTTTTCCTATTGAACTCAATTCTTGGGATCTCCAATCTGTTGAGTTAGGTTTCCTTCGTATGAACCTTTAATTTTTCAAGGGCTTTAGTCCCATTCCCATGGACAACTTCTAAACTAATTCTCTACTTAGGCCTTTTGTTAACGGATCCGCAATATTATCCTTTGACTTCACGTAGTCAACAGTGATAATTCCTGTAGAGATTAGTTGTTGTACCGTATTATGTCTACGTCTAATATGTCTGTTCTTACCATTATACATTGTGCTATGAGCTCTGCCAATTGCCGTTTGGCTATCACAATGTATACAGATGGCTGATGTCGGATTGGGCCATCTTGGTATATCCTCAACAAATTGACGTAATCATTCTGCCTCTTCGCCCGCTTTATCTAGGGCGATGAATTCTGATTCATCGTGGATTCAGCTATAACCGTTTGCTTAGACGATTTCCACGATATAGCAGTACCTCCAAGTGTGAATACATACCCACTTGTTGCTCTGGAATCATTTGTGTCAGATATCCAATTTGCATCACAGTGTCCTTCGATAACTGCCGGATATCTGTTATTGTCACACCCCGCCTAGCACAATGCGGAAGCGTAAAATGGGAATGTAACAGACACCTCTGATATCAACACATTGTTTATAAAGAAACATTACAAACTAATTTACAATATATTACATTTCTTTGTTCTATCATTGTTTTACAGTCTAGGTGGTACAAACAAAACTATTTCGTTAACTAAACGTTCTTACTACTAACACCCTAGCCTCTATTCACGTAGCATCAACCACACACCTCAGGCAAGTAACAGATCACCAAATCATTCCAATTTAGGTACACCTGAAAAGCAGTTTAAAACGGGTCAACTACTAGAGTTGGTGAGTTTCACGAGTTTCAAGAAATCAGTAATGAGTATTCACAAGTCAACACTTGTAATCATGAAATAAGTATGTATGTATGTAAATGATGTATGTGATGTAATTATGCTAAGCTATAGTGAAGCCTGGACTGTTCGTGCTGCGTGCCTCCATTTCCCACGCTCAATCAACCACTGTGGCCTCTTTCCGCCCACAACATGCCCCGGTAGCTATGTCTAACACTACATAGCTGGTTCGTAAAAATATGGACATGTGCAAACGGGATAATGGCTCAGCAACCATGCTGGCCCCGCCTGGGTTTGTCAAACCAATAGTACTATTCACAAGCAACCGACTCGAAGTTAATCACTGTGATCGTGGGGACTTTCATGTGTTAGCACTTAGATAATTCACATCATCACATGTTTCAGATAAGTATATAGATATAAGCAAACATGCTTTTCACCCCAAAAGTTCGTAAAACAGTTTAAAAGTGGGGTCATGAAACTCACAGTTTAGTAGATAATCAATACTGTATCAGCTCGTGGTTTGTTCGTTCCGCTATCAGTAGTTCCTATAATCAATATTATAATAATATTAATATTTTAATATTATTATAATCTCAATACTAAACTGGGCTGTATAACTCATCTGGGTGTAGCTGGAACGCCCAGAAAGTGGCAATAGGCTTAGGTTGTGATGTTGTTCAATGTCTAATACTTAAAACTGAACTTGGCTCAGATTCCCATTTTCCAATCTGGGCCAAGTTGTTCGTTTACACATTCAGAAAACAGTTATGGGAAAATAAGCTTGGGTAAATGTATTGGTTAATAACATGATTAAGTTATAAAGAAGGATCACCTATTAGGGTCCCGGATTAGCCACGGGGCCCGTTTCCGTTTATACAGTTTGATTTGAGAAGAAACACGCACAATCCACCCGGATTGTCCAGGTTTCTCATAGAAAAGTTCATTTTCACTTAATTAGTCCAAACATATGATTTTTGATCACTCTTGGTGTTTTGATTTTCCCGCAGGTTCGCTAGTCGCGAATTTGCCGGTTGTTATAAAAACTGAATTTGTTTAATATTTAAATTAGCATAATTAATTAACCGTTAATCATTAAATTATGAAAATTTAACCACTTATCAATTAAAATATGTAGATTTTTATAAAAATATTTGAGGAATTTATTTACTGATTTATTAATTTATAAAAATTCATTTTATCAGCTATATTTCGCCTGAAAATCGTCCGTTTACCCCAAACAATTTCCAAAAATTCCACAAAAATTCCTGAATACTCAAATCATGTCCCAAAACAACCTGTATTAATTCCAGAATGTAAAAAGCTCGTGCAATATTCTTTTCGGTCCAAATTCAGCTATAAAAATTCACACGAATGCAAATAAACAAAACACCTTTAAACTTTTCCAAATGATCCCAAAATTCATATGTGATCAAAATACATTAAATATGAGTTCCCAGAAAAATTTCATAATTTTTGAAGTATTTTAACTATTTTTCCCAAATAAACGTCCCAATTCGGTAATAAATTCGTCAAATATTCTCAGATAATCGAAAAATTACCAAATTTAAACAGGGACTCATTAACATGGTCCCTGATGTCCCTGAAAAATTTCAAGTCCTAAAAATATGCACATCACAACCTTAACCTAAATAGCCCGTAAGCGAGTGTTTCGGCATTACCTTAGCGGGTTTGGCTCATTTCCGACTTTTTAATCACGTTTTCAGGTTCTTGTGCTTCTAAGAAAGCAAGGTACAAGTCCTATATCTCTAACCAAGCAATATTTTATCAACATAACAGCCCTTAACTTAGGGTTTCGGCTAGTGCACAAAAACGAACTTTTGAACCGTAAAAACGACGTTTCAACCCTTTAATCCGTGTTTATGGCCAAAAAAACTATCAAAACAGGTTCCTTACCATGTTATGATCAAAACATGTTTATGGACCATTTTTAGGATTTTTACACGGTTAGGAATGATTTTTAGTAATCAAGACATGTTTTTATGGTATTAAACAAGTTTAAACAAGTATAAAAGCTACTTATTTAAGCTCCTTACCTTAGGGTTTGAAGGTTTTCTGGCTGGAGCAAAAGTTGTGTCCAGAATTTTCAAAAAATGAGGTTGAAAATGGCTTGAATCTAGTTTATATGTGAAAAGAAAATGAAGGGGGGTGGGGTGGTGGCTGCGGCCGGAGTCCATGGGCCCCTTTTTGGGCCCATTTTGGCCCAAGTTTCTGATTTCTCAAGCCCAAATACGAAAAGCCCGGTCCAAATTTAGTTCAGGTTCGGTTTTTGGCGCGAAAAACTTATCAGGTGCGTTAAACAGCGCGAAAACGAGTGTTTTTCGGCTAGTTTTGTGTAAAATTATAAAAACATACTATACGTTTGTAAAAATCAAAAATATTTTCACGGATCGCTTAAAACATTTCAAATAAGTGTTTGGTAAGTCTTTTTCGGCTTAACGGATGATACAATGCTTGGTTTTTAACTATCTTTCGCGTTTAAATCAATTGCGGGTAGTTAAACGAGCATGTTTTCGTTTAACTTGTTTGCTAACAAACTAAGACCATATTTCTAATATTTTAGCTTGTATAGATCGTATATCACTTATAGATGGCCCCCCGAGATATCTGGGTCATAACCCGACCCGTTCGATTAATCGTTCGTTTGATACGCAAAAGGCGTTTATTTGCTTAATCGGTAAATACGTACTGAGGTGTACCTTGTTTTGGCTCAAATGTCACAGTTATAATGCAACCTGTATTCCCGAGTGTATCTTAGGTACCGAAGCAACCGAATCACACAGTTCCAGTGAATCAAACTTGGGTTGCTCGTGTATCTTCTTAGCTTGCTTACAGCATATGCTAAGTCTGGTCTGGTACAACTCATAAGATACATCAAGCTGCCGATAATTCTTGAGTATTCCAACTGGTTAACGGTTCACCTCTATTCTTAGCAAGATGTTGACTCGTGTCAATGGGAGTTCTAGCTACATTAGAGTCATTAGCATTAAACTGTGACATTCGTTACAAAACCGGATACACCTTAGTACTTACAAACTCGAATAAGCGTTTAACCTCTTATTGCGTAACGAACAAACGAATAACCGAGCGACTCTGGTTATGACCTGGATATCCCGGGGGGCCATCTATAAGTGATATATATCTATTATAATCCAACATATTGATATTAAGGCCTTAGTATGATAGCAAACCAATTAAATAAAAACATACTCGTTTAACTACCCACTATGAGCTTAAACGCGAAAGATAGTTCCGAAACATGCATTGTATCATCAGTTAAGCCGAAAAAGATCTACCTTACACCTTTTGGGGATGTTTTAAGCGATCTGTGAAAATATTTTCAATTTTTACAATCAAATAGTATGTTTTTTTAAATTTATACAAAAATAGCCGAAAAACACTTGTTTCGCACTGTTGTCGTACCCGATAAATTTTTTGCGCCAAAAACCGAACCCAAAATAAATTTGGACTTGGATTTTCACATCCGGCACGCAACACGATGCATGTGGAATAAAAGAGCCCCAAAAGGGCCTTTTTTTTTTTACTTTCGGTCGATAGAAGGAGGTTACCTCCACCTTAAGTCTTTCTTTTTTATATATATAATATTTAGAAGATCTTTTGCATTATTTAGTCATAAAATATGGAGGTTCATCTGCTCCTTAAATGTTTTCCAACACGTTTACCCAAGTTTGCATTCCCATAAATGTTTTCCAAACGCATAAACGAACAACTTGGCCCAGCTGGTGAAACGGGAAAACAGAGCCAAGTTCGATTTTAAACATCAGACATTGAACAACATCACAATCAAAGCCTATTGACACTTTCTGGGTGTACAGCCACACCCAGACTAGCTATATAGCCCAGCTTAGTATAAAGATTATAATAATATTAAAATAGTAATATTATTATAATATTGACTATAGGGACTAAGTGATAGCAAGGGAAACGAACCCCTAGCTGATCTAGCACTGAGTGCCTACAAAACCGTGAGTTTCACGACCCGTCTTTTCCAACTGTTTACGAACTTTTTGGGGTGAAAAGCATATTTATATACGTTCTTTATCTGAAAACGGTTCAAGATATAAATTATCTGAACGTTTACATACAAAAAGTCCTTACAAGCATAATGATTAATTACGTGTGAATGAATGATGAATAGTATTCTTGAATGACAAATTAAGTGGATATGGTAAGAATATCAAAACATAATGAAATTACACGTGACAACACGTTTATATAAACACGCTGTGTACTGTTAAACATAACAAGCTGGGTGAATAACGTGGTCTGTAACGGCCATGGGTGAAGAACGTGGTCTGTAACGGCTATGGGGAATAACATGGTCTGTAACGGCCATGGGGATAACGTGGCCTGTGATGGCCATGAGGATAACGTGGGCAGTGGAGGCCACGAGGATATTGTGGGCGGAAGGGGGGCCACAGTGTTTGGTGATACATGATAAATACTATGTGTGTGCATAAATATATATATATATATATATGGGTGTCTATATACATGTTAAGTGAATAGGTGTAGAAAATACTAATTATTTATGTATACACTGTGTAATGTTTGACTCTATGTGGAACCGTTGTGGGCGGAAGAGGAGCCACAATGGTTGATGTTACGCGGAACCGTTGTAGGCAGAAGGGGGGCCACAGTGGTTGATTTTACATGGAAAATGGAAACACGCAATACAAATATACAGTCACGATTTTATCGTAATTTCGAACCTATATTATAAATTTACATACGTGCATTTGTACACACAAAGATACGTCTGTACAAATACACAAACGCAAATACATTTTTATTTACGCACGTACATGCAAACTATGATGGTGTGGTACGCAGAACTGATTTCGCTAAAACTTATGAAACTCACAAACTATTCATAGTTGACTTATTTTTAAACATGCTTTTCAGGTAATCAGAAAGGTGGAGTAGATTACTTATGTGTTACATGTTTGGATTGTGATCGATGCTGTGAGCATTTGAGTTAGAAGTAAAGTAGTTGAATAGCTAGTTTTGATTGTATCACCTAGTTTGTAAAAGGTATTAGAACGATGTAATATATTGTAAATTAGTTAATAATGTTTCTTTATGAACAATGTATTTGATACCAGTTGTATCTGTTATATTTCCATTTTACGCTTCCGCAAATCGCTTAACGGGGTGTGATAGAAACTTCTCAAGAATTTTGTTCACGTAATGGGCTTGACTTAAAACAAGTCCATTTTGGGTTCGTGTGATTTTTACTCCCAAAATCACATCCGCAGCACCTATGTCTTTCATGTCAAATCTTGCCTTTAGCATGTTCTTTGTGAACGTTATGATTTTGTCATCACTCCCAGCAATGAGCATATCATCTACGTATAGACACATAATTACATATCCATCTGATGTGTCCTTCACATACACACATTTGTCAAATTCATTGATTTTGAACCTGGCATCAAGCATGACATGATCAAACTTTTGATGCCATTGTTTTGGAGCTTGTTTCAATCCATACAAGGATTTTACAAGTTTGCAAACTTTCTTTTCTTGCCCAATGGCTATGAAACCTACGGGTTGTTCCATGTAAATCTCTTCCTCCAGGTTTCCATTCAAGAAAGCTGTCTTCACATCCATTTGGTGAACTTCCAGATTTCTAATGGCGGCAATGGCAAGCACTAACCTGATGGAGGTTATTCGCGTAACCGGCGAATATGTATCAAAGTAATTTAACCTTCTCGTTCTTTATATCCTTTGATCACCAACTTTGATTTGTACTTATCGATGGTGCCATCTGGTTTCATCTTCTTCTTGAAGATCCATCGATATCCTAGTGGTTTACATCCTTGAGGAAGATCCACTAGTTCCCAAGTATGATTTTGTAAGATTGAATCTATCTCACCTTTGATGGCCTCCCTCCACTGAGGTTCTTCTAAGGAACTCACCGCTTGTTGGTACGTTTGAGGTTCTTCTTCTACCATGTAGGTAAGGAAGTCAGAGCCGAAGGATTTTTTAGTCCTTTGCCGTTTACTCTTTCTAATTTTGACTTCCTCTATCTCAGATTGTTCTCGAGGTTCATCTCTTGCATCCTCATTTTCTAGAACAATTTCCTCAACCGATCTAGAAGAACACGGTTTTCCTTTATCCAAGCATGGGAACATATGTTCAAACCATGATGCATCCTTGGATTCTAGTATGGTGCCTTTGTTTATTCCAGGGTTCTTGGAATCATGCACAAGAAAACGAAATGCACCACCAGGACGAGTATATCCTATAAATATACAGTCCACTATTTTGGGTCCTATTAGTAGCCATTTCGGTGGTGTTACTACTACCTTGGCTAGGCACCCCCATACTCGCAAGTATTTATATGATGCTTTATTTCTCATCCATAATTCGTATGGAGTTACATCTTTCTTCTTATTGGGTATCATGTTTAAGACATAATTCGCCGATAAGATTGCTTCCCCCCACATGTCTTGGCTTACACCAGAACTTATCATCCTGGCATTCATCATTTCTTTCAAAGTGCGGTTCTTCCATTCCGCTATGCCATTTGATTGAGGGGAGTAAGGAAGTGTGAGTTCATGTATGATTCCATCTCTTTCACACAAATCAACAAAAGGTGAAACATATTCACTTCCTCGGTCACTCCTTACTCTTTTGATTTTTTGATTTAGTTGATTCTCAACTTCGGTTTGAACAAGATAAACTTATTAATAGCCTCATCCTTACTCTTAAGTAAGTACACATAGTAATGCCTCGTACTATCATCAATAAACGTGATGAAGTACTTACTCCCACCACGAGTAGGAATTGCTTTTAGATCACACATATCGGTGTGGATCATCTCGAGGGGTTCGGTGAATCATTAAATCTTTTTAAATGACGATCTTGTTTGTTTTGCTTCGACACAAGTTTCACATTTATTGTTTGAGTCAATATCAAATGTTGGCATACAATTAAGTTTAATCATACGTCGAATGGAATTAAAGTTAACATGACCTAGTCTACCATGCCAAACATTAGGAGACTCAAGCAAGTAAGCAGAACTAGTAGTGTTCTCATTCATTCCATTAAACACGGTTACATTTAGTTTAAACATACCATTAAGGGCATAGCCCTTACCAACATACACACCATTTTTGGCCAACACGACCTTATCCGACTCAGTAACCATTTTGAAACCAAATTTGTTCAACTGCCACCCCGACACAAGGTTCTTACGAATTTCAGGAACATACAACACATTGGACAAAGTAAGTTCCTTTCCCGAAGTCATCTTCAAGATCACATTCCCCTCGCCTTTGACTTCGGCCGTGGCGGAGTTTCATATAAAAACCTCTCTCCCTTTGTCACCTCTTTGAAGGTGCTGAAGAGGCTTTTGTCAAAGCACCCATGACGGGTAGCCCCCGTATCAACCCACCAATCCTTGTTATCTTGCCCTACCAAGTTAACTTCGGTGACCATAATCGAGAGGTCCGTGACCATAGCAACAAGGTTTTCAACCTCACGAACCATATTCACTTGTCGAACATTTTCATTCTTTGGAAGCTTGCACTCATTGGCCCTATGGCCTTACTTTCCACAATTATAACAAGTTCCTTGGAACATCTTTTTCTTCTTCTTCCCAATTCTCCCCTTAGGACCAAGTTTGGAGCCTTTCCCATGAATTTTCTTTCCACCATTTTTATTTCCCTTTGAAGATTGACCATGTTCAACAACATTGGCCTTTGCCATTCCAGGACCATCAATCCTTTTTTAGAGCAATTTTGTTATCTTCTTCAATACGAAGACGAACGACAAGATCTTCAAGGGTCATCTCCTTTCGCTTATGCTTGGGATAGTTCTTGAAATCAACCCAACTTGGTGTAGCTTTTCAATCATATCTTCTTCAATACGAAGACGAATGACAAGATCTTCAAGGGTCATCTCCTTTCGCTTATGCTTGGGATAGTTCTTGAAATCAACCCAACTTGGTGGTAGCTTTTCAATCATATCCGCAACTTGGAATGTCTCGCTGAGCGACTTTCCTTCCGCATGAACATCATGAAGAATAACTTGAAACTCTTGGACTTGGCTCATGACAGTTTTTGAGTCTATCATTTTAAAGTCCAAAAACTTAGCCACCACGAATTTCTTAGCACCGGCATCTTCGGTTTTGTATTTGCGGTCCAAAGATTCCCATAATTCTTTGGCAGTCTTGGTATTGCAATACACATTGTACAGTACATCAACCATACCATTCAAAATATAATTTCGGAACAAGAAATCCGAATGATTCCAAGCCTGAACCGTACTCACCGAATGAGCATCCATTTCCCCTTCATCAACATGGGGAACGGTTTCAGTCAAGAACCTTGCAAGGCTCAACGTGGTCAGAAAAAAGAACATCTTTTGCTGCCACCGATTGAAATTCACACCGATGAATTTTTCTGGTTTCTCAGCATGAGATGCGGCTGCATTAGGCAGTTACGCAACCAAATTTGCTGTGATAGCAACAGCAGAAGTGACGATGGCAGAAACGGCAGTGTTCATGGACTAGGACATTCTGAAACGAAAAATAGTAATCTGTTTAAGTTGTTGGTATTCCTATATTAGAACCGAAAACAATAAAATAGAAACAGTAAATGATAACGGTGAACCGAGCTTGTGTTTGACACAATTCCCTTAAACAGATTCGCGGTCTGTTCCCAGGGTACTCCGGTTCGAAGCAGTAGCGGACTGCCAGACTTGATCACTTGTCTAAAACGAAACCGTAATGATGTTGCAGCAGCAGAGAGGAAGAGAGAGTTTGTGTGTTTTTCCGTGTGTCTTAAACTTCTGCATATGGTCTGGTTTTATAACCACAAGATCATAACTGTATATTCAACTCTTTAATGATCCCATTAAAGTGTAATAATGGTCATTAGTGCAGAATACGTAACTGAACACTACAATAATAATATTCAGTAACTGACTAATTATTAATGACCATTAACAAATAGTAACGACCATTGACCAGCAGTTACGATTTGAAATCTTAAAAACAAATGCAAAAAATTTCCTCACACGGGCTCGGGTTTTCGGAGCTGCATTCGTGTTAGCGGGACGTGCGGGCACGCACGAGTTCAATAGATTTTTAGTCCGGAAACCCAATTTTGCACCCCCACGTGCGCGCGGGTAGGAGTTGTAGTAAAACACATCACAAATTTTCAAATGTGTAGTAAGAATGGCACCTTATAACCATTCTCAAATTTTTTCCTAAACCGATGTGGGACAAAGTTTCATCACTTCATTTTTTTGAGATAATCATTTACACACACTTTGCTTAATCTTCCAACACCCCTGGGTAGACAAAATTCGCCCTTGAAATCACAATAGGCTCATCATCAGAAGAATCACCATGATAAAGCAACAAATGCTTCACATTAAACGCATAGAACAACGAATGTGGCTAGGCAACTTTAGATGATATGCATTTGGGTTTATCTTCTACACAATTTTAACATGCCCAATATTCTTTGCTGATAGATTGTTATATTCTCCAACTTAAACACGATATTTAGTTAAAACAGTACAAACAAAGTCACCTCCTCAAAACCAACATGTGTACGTTTTTTATCAGTGGCTTTCTTGTACTTTGCATTGACTTGGGCCAAACTATTATGAATAGCCTTATGAACTTCATGTAACCCCTCCACAAAATCTTGGACTTTCTTTGAAACAGAACCAGAAACATGATGACATTAAATCAAAAGTGGTCCTTAGGGCTGGGACGAGTAGAACACTTGAAATGGGCTGAACCCCGTGCTCCGATTAACATCATGATTATGAGGAACGTCAGCTTGGCACAGTTTATAATCCCATGCTTTCGCATGATCACCGACCAAACACCTTAATAAATTACTAAGCGATCGATTAACAACTTCAGTTTGACCATCCGTTTGTGGATGATAAGCACTATTGAAGCTGAGTTGAGTATTCACCATCCTCCATAATCTACGCCTAAAATGACTCAGAAACCAGGTATCCCGATCAGACACGATAGAAGAAGGAAACCCATGCAAGAGATATACATCACGAAATAAAAGTTGGGCCACATTAACATCAGTTGTCTTCTTCCAAGGAATAAAATGGACCATCTTAGAAAACCGATCAACAATATCAAATATAGAATCAATACCTTTTTGAGTACGAGATAACCACAACACAAAATCCATACTAATATCAACCCGTGGCTGCGAAGGGACAGACAAAGGCATACAGAGTCCGACATGAGTAGCTGCATCCTTTGAAACTTGGTAAATACGACATCTCTTAACATAATGATCAGCTTCTTTCCTCATACTAGGCCAAAAATAAGAAGCTGGCACTAACTGTAAAGTACAATCACAACCAACATGCCCTTCACCATGTAACCCTGTAATAATTTTCAATCGAAGACTGGAATCAAGAATACATAGTTGATTCCCTTTAAATAAAAAACCATCATGTACAAGAAAATCTAATTTCTGTCTCATTTGCACACCCTGCATAACAACTGAAAAATGCGGGCCAATGTTTAACTGCTCACGAATGACATCCAGGTGTAGCACTTCAACTCTCATAGATACAAGCATGTTACTCCTCCTGCTTAAGGCATCAACAACTCAATTTGAAACACCAGTCTTGTGCTTGATCACAAAAGTAATCTTTTCAAGAAATGCCAACCAGCGTCCATGCTTATGAGATACGTGTCTTGTGTACGAATATGCCTTTAAGTATCATGATCAGTGAACAAAACAAAGTCCTTATGAAACATACAGTGACTCCAATGCTTTACAGCTTGGACCATCCCATGAAACCCCAAGTCATAAGTACTATACCTTAACTTTGGTCTTGTCAATTTCTCACTAAAATAAGCAACAGGTCGACCACCTTGACTGAGAACCCCGCCAATTCCAACCTTTGAGGCATCAGTATGAAGTTCAAAAACTTGAGAAAAGTCAGGCAATACTAGAATTGGTTCTGTAGTGAGCTTGTCTTTTATATACTTGAAAGGCTAGCTCTGCCTCCACTGTCCATACGAATGTCTTCCCCTTCACGCAATCTATTGTTGGCCCCATAATAGAAATAAAATGTGCAATGAACCGACTATAAAAATAAGCAAGTCAATGAAAGCTACGAACTTCAGTAATCAAAGTAGGAATTGGCCAGTTTTGAACAACTTCTACTTTAGATTCATCCACATTTATCCCATCACTAGAAACAACATACTTGAAAAATAGAACTTTATGGGTCATGAACACACATTTCTTTGATGTTGCATAGAAACTATACCTACGTGGTAAGGCCAAAACTTTCCTGACATGCATGACATGCTCACTGAAAGAAGCATTATAAATAAGTATATCATCAACACACAAAACCACAAATTTCCTAATAAAAGGCCTGAGCAACTAATTCATCACACACATAAAAGTGCTAGGTGCGTTAGATAAACCAAAAGGCATTACCAACCATTCATACAGTCCTTTGCGACTCTTGAAGGCAGTTTTCCATTCATCACCAGGTTTAAGACGAATATGGTAATATCCACTTTTCAAATCTAACTTTGTGAAAGTAGTAGCACCACTAATCTAGTCAAGCAAATCATCAAGTCTTGGAATAGGAAACTTGTACCTCAAAGTATTCTTGTTGATGGCTCTCTTGTTAACACACATACGCCAAGTGCCATCCTTATTTGGAATCAATAAAGCGGGAAAAAAACAAGGGCTCATACTTTCACGAACATGGCCCTTATAAGTCAACTCCTGTAACAATTCCGGCAAATTCAGGTATACCCTAGCCGGAATATACTATTTACGTGTTATTTAATATTGAATATATGAATTATAATGTGATTATACGAGTATATAAGATTCTCAGTACGAATTATACTCAAATGTACTACTAGTCGTATCGGAATTACGATTAATCGATGAACGGTTATTGAAACCCGAACGAATCGGGAATTACATTATAGACGAAATATATAATGTTTAATGATGTTTACGAAGTATTAAAGCTTCGGGATAAGTGAATTATAGCACAGAAAAAGGATTTCGATTTATTAGTACGTCGGTACGATAAACGAAACCTTTAACATCAAACCAAGCAAGAGACGATCGATCAAGCCGAAAAAGATGCACAATTACCGACAATACGATGTGTTAAGTCATTAAATGTCATGGTTTAAGTTTTTTAAAGTTTTAAATCAGTTTTATATAAATTTCATTTTTAAGCCGAAAAAACGACCGTTTTGGCCTCGTTTTGAGCGGAATTAAACGTTTAACCGAGAAACGAACTGAACCAGATTATCCACAACATTATCCGGATTACACAATCCAAATGTGTGGCCAATATTTGAGATGTGGGCCCCACCCCACACCACATCAAGACCGATCGGTCTATGCACACACATACACAATTCATTTTTCTTTTTTCTAACTCTCCAACTCCAAAACACTTTCAACCCTTTACACATTCATCCAAAACCCTTGATTTCTAACAAGAATTGTAAGGTAAAAACACGGTTATAATGTTTGATTCATAGTTTTGATTCCATAATCTTGAGAAAATGAAGTTTCAAATGAAAAATGGGTGAAAACCCGAGATGAAACCGATTCTTGGAGGATCAAGTGATGTATACAAGTTATACAAAGGATCTTGGTCCAAGAAAGTAGTTAAAAGAGTCAAAAACGAATTTTTACGGTCAAAATCTTTGTTTTGATGTTTTAATCGAAACCATGAAAGAAATGGCTTGATTGTGGGTATAACTTGCTTGGTGTGGTGTTGTTGTGCTTGTAGGTGTTGTATCTAGTTGATAGCAAAGGCTAGAAACCAAGATCTTTGCGATCTAACGCTAGAAACACAAGGTAGTTCGGTTTTTCGTGTGATTTGCATGATTTGGACAAATTTTGGTAGACTTAGAGTTGGGTCACGAAATTTCACAGAGATGATCTACACATGAAAATATGAGATCTGTGAATTTTTGGTGATTTTTGGATAAAGGATGAATATTTGGTGAATTTAATGCTCGGTTTTGGCCAAAAATGGTGAAAAATAGCTAAACATCATGAAAAATTCTGGAAAATTTAAGATAAGCTTTTTATAACATATAAAAGTAACACACAAAATTTCAGGTTCATTGGAGAAGTCTAAGTAGGCTTTTCGGTAAAACGAGTTCTAGGGATTTCTAGCTCGGTTTTGGTAAAAATGGCATGAAAAATGAGTTTTTGGTTCTGGAAAAATTACAGGGAACTATGTGGGTGACAGGGGTCATCCCAGAAAAATTTGGGATTTTTCGATGGTCGTTTGGTATTTTCGACATATTTGGTGTTTAAATGACGTTTAAAAAATGGTTAAATAAATTTTAGATATAAAAATTAATTCTGGAAAAAATTTATAAAATTCCTTACTGTCAAAATATGGTTTGTACAAAATTTCAAGGTTCGAGACTAAACGGATATTTATTTGTGCTAAATGGAACTTAAAAACAAACTTTTAAAGCTTAAAACGAGTAAACCGGCAAGGTTCGCCTAAGCGAGCTGACTGGTGTTTGAAAACCTTAAAAATGGATGATTTTTATGAAACTAAGTTAATCAAGTAAAAATAAATCATCCGAAAATAATTCGGATGATTTGGGTAATTTTACCCGACTTAACCGTTTCCGGTGTATTAAAGGCGGAAACGGGCCCCGCGGCCAAACGGGGTGTCTAACCGAGCTCTAATTTCACCACTTTAATGAAAATATCAATAATGACTATTTTCGGGACGTATGTGGTCAAACTCATTTTTTTAAAACATAAAGACGAATAACCGTGCTAGGCACGCAACACGAGAAAACAAACTATCGGTAGTTTTGACTAAAGAACTTTAAGTGATATCACAATCTAAGTCCTGAGAAGTGTATCGGGGTTAACATGGTCCCCGGATCGTGTACGGTACTGGGTTAACAGTGTCCCCGGACGTACCGGTTAACACGAATTTAAGTTATATTGATAGAAATTGTGTAGTAACGATTTGGGGATCGTATTACAGATCTGTACCAGTAGCCGTGCACCGTAGTACGTCTTTGCTCACAAGAAGGTGAGTTTTCACGAGCCCCTTTTACTGAACTGTTTTAAATATTTTCCCGGGGCGGAAAGCATGTTTTTATCAAAGTGTTTAAGTACATGCTGATCGCATGGAAATGAACGTATTTATATAATGTTTATTGTACGGGAATCGTACGGTAATGAATTAAGATGGTAATTGTCTGAGTTGCTAACAGTGTAAGGCCCGAAACAGTGTTCTGGGGTAACCGAGTTCCCAGAGGTTATTAAATGTGTTCTGGGGTAACCGAGTTCCCAGAGGTTATTAAATGTGTTTCTGGGGTAACAGAGTTCCCAGAGGTTATTAAATGTGTTTCTGGGGTAACAGAGTTCCCAGAGGTTATTGGAAGTATTCTGGGGTAACAGAGTTCCCGTAGGTTAATCGATATGTTTTGGGATTAACAGAGTTCTCACTTGTGGGCTCAGCATAATTACATCGCTTATTTATGATTATTATAATGATTTGTTATGGTTTATTTAAATTAGTGAAACTCACCAACTATTCGTAGTTGACCCGTTTTCTTTACATGCTTTCTAGGTACACTCAAATCGGAATGAGTGATATGTGTTCGATACTGTGTGCTATTTTGTGGAAGTCTAGAGATCTATATTTTGCATTAAATATGTTAATGTACTATCGGTAACACTTATGTGATAACGCTTAGATGGTTATGAAATTCAGAACAATGTAATACGTTTAAATTAATGTAGTGGTGTTTTCTTTATAAACAATGCTGTTGATATCAGATGTGTCTGTTGCATCCCGTGTACGTTTCCGCTGCGGTTACGGGGTGTTACAACTCCTTAACCTGTCTATGCAACTCTTCATGCTCTCCTGGGCTCATCCTGTAATGTGGCCTATTGGGCAATTGTGAACCAGGATCAAAATCAATATGATGTTGGATGTTACGTAAAGGTAGCAATCCATCTGGCAATTCATTAGGGAAAACATTAGAAAATTCTTCAAGTAAAGGAATTATAGCATTAGGAATTTTTTACCTCTTAAACCATTTCTTTACCTATTAACATAAAAATATCATATTCCACCTCTAACTCATTCTCAAACTAAGAAAGGTGGCTACTTCTTTAGGTTTATTAGGCAACAAATTTAACTTCACATTATCAAACAGAAAACTGTAAGTATTAGAGTGCCTGTTGATACATCAGTATTCATCTCGTTCTTTGTTTATCGTATTTTGTAGTAGATATAATGTATAGGGGTTAGTTTGGTTATTATTCATAGTACATTCTCTATGGCTTGTATAGCGAATGAATAGTTTTGTTGCCTCATTCGTTAGGGGATGTTAACGAATGAGAGGGATAGCGTATAAGGCCATTCTCAAGGGGGAGGGGGATGTCTAGCGAATGGTGTGGCAAATGTGGCTCATTCCCTATACCTGTATAGCGAATGAGCCGGTCTCCTATATATACCCCTGCATCTATTTAATTAAAAATAGTTCTGAATTATTTGATTAATCCTCTTGTTACTCTGCCAAATTTTACTCTCAACACACACAGTAACACACAATTAACCTAATCATACAAAATTGATCATATCAATAGACTAGATCCAGTATTAACGAATCATGATAATCATTATCATGTACACTCATTGCCCATTATGTTCTATGCGGCGATCATATTCCCAATGCCTACCAAACAATAAATGAAGCGCATCCAGGGGAACCACATCACACCCGACATCATCCTTGTATGTTTTACCAACAGAAAAAGAAAAAAGAGTACGCTTAGATACTTGTACCTCACCTCCCTTGTTGAGCCATTGGAGCTTATAAGGCTTAGGAAGGTTCTCTGTTTTCAAGCCTAGCTTTCTACCAGCCTCCTCAAAAACTAAATTATCACAGCTTCCCGAATCAATAACAATTGTACTAACCTTCCCCAACATGGTATATGTAGAATGGAAGATGTTATATTTATGCCAATCATTATCATTTGAGTTTAGCATTTAACACGAGCGTCTAAACACCAAGCTCAGCCCCACGTCTCCAGCTACCTCTTCTTCTTCATACTCAAGCTCCTGATCAAATACTGGGGTGTTTTCACAATTTTCATCAGCCTCACCGCCATCTTCCCATTCCTCAGGATTAGCAAAAAAGTGTCTTTTCCCAGCTTCCTTACATTCCGATTGTCAATGGCCAGTCTCTCCAATTGAAACACTTCATGCTACTAGTACCGGCCCCTTTAGAAATCGGTCTAGTATTTGCACCACCTTGTTTTGTTTGGTTGAGCTCAAAACAATGTTACCCGAACCCGAACTACCTCCTGTTAACAATGAAGAAGATGAACCACCAATACGTCAATTTTGTTTTTCAAAATCTAAGGCACGTTGATGTGAAACAGAAAGTGTCACCGAATCTAATATGTTAAAGAATTCCCTAATCTGGAACCTCAGACCACCAATGTAACGAGAGACAAGTTATTCTTCGGACTCTTGAATATCATTTCTTGCAATTAATTAGTAAAACTCAATTGTGTGATCTTCAACCGACTTGGACCCTTGTCTCAAATTCTATAACCGTTGGTACATTAAACGCTGGTAAATATGAGAAATAAAGTTGGCCCTCATACACTTCTTCATCTTCCTCCAGGTTGTGACTTTTGACTTTCCAACTATCTCCTGTGTCAGTTTCAATTGTAGCCACCACGCAGATGCCCTTCCACGTAATTTGGTAGTGATCAAAGAAAATTTTTTGTCATCAGGAACAACATTGAATTCGAACACTTCTTCAATGACGACAAGCCAATCGATGAATTTTTCTAGGTTCAAAGTATCACCGTCAAACTTAGGAATACTGGTTCTCATCCTTGACTCCAAATGCCGATTATCACACCTTTGATTTTGCTCTGGTTGCTCATCAGAAGATGAGCCATCACCTTCCAAAAATGGATTTTCTGTTGGGTTTTAACACGATTATCAAAGTAATAAAATCCCAATTTTATGAAAAACGCAGCGGAAATTAGTTTTAAATCTTGTTAATTTGATATGTATAAAACCAATTTTATACATGCAAAACCCAAGCCCGGATCCAAATACGAAATACCTACTATCAAACACACGCATGTCACTATAAGTCCATGCATGTCAAGACTACCTTTCAAGATGACAAATCCTGGTGAAGAAGGAGATGATGGAAGGGCAAGAGCTCCAACGGAGAAGCTCCTCAAGCTTGTATATCCCAAGCTCCAACAACACACCTTGATTAGCTAGGATTTACACTTGAAAGCACCTCCTTCTTGTTCCTTGTTCTTTGGCCGAATTCAAAGAGAGGAAGAGAGGGAGAGTATTTTGATGTCTTGTGTAATAGTCTAATGTTGTGAGAAAGAGAGTTGGGAGAGTTATGAAAGGCACCACCCAAGGCATCCAATCACAACTCTTGCATGCACCCACTAACTTGGTTATAATAATAAAATAAGGCAAGGGTGTGAGAAGGGGGGGGGGGGGCTTTTCTTACCTTTCTTCTTATTATATATATATATATATAACTTACATTGTGTTATATATAACTTGTATTGTGTCATGCACAACAATATTATGTTATACACAATGCTTTGTGTTATTCACCCTTATGTTGTGTCATACACAACAATAACATATTATAGGTAACATGCTCAACATATTGTTACTTAACCCTTTTAAATAACAATATGGAATGCTCTTTCTCAAAGTATAAATCATCCATATGATTTATTTATTTCACAAGTACATTTTATTTAGAAACCCCTTTCCAAATAACTTAAGTGTTAACATTCATTTGTTATGATCATATCATATATAAACAAATATTATTGGTGTTTGTCTAGCTTGTTATTGGGTATGACCCGACTTGGATCATGACATACTAGCCACATCAATAATAATATGTGTCTTGGGCATACCAAGTCCAACAATCTCCCACTTGCACAAGATACATAGAAGATTGATGCAAGTAGCAAATACCGCCTAACTACGGTTTACTACCCCTAATACACAAGACGAAGTGCCATTCAATAACATCATCCTCTTCAAGTCCCTTACTTGAAATGATTAGGTGAATCTATCATTTATCCTTTTGCCATAGATGTCATGTCAAATCTAGAGATACAGAGTGATCATTCTCTGTTGATTTAACTTATCAGGCCTTAGACATCTTACTCTCAACGAATAAGAGGGACAAATCCATTATTGACTACATACGTCTCTCATAATCACCTTGTACTAAACCTGATCTTAGCCTATGTACTGTCATGTTTCAGAGCAGCGAAGAACTAAGTCAAAGTATAATACTTGGTGAATATCAAGACCCAATATGTATCTCAGATCGGAGGATACTATGATATTCGCCTTTAGTCAAATTTACTTATGATCAATCACAAGGATTCCATGTAGTAACATTTGAGAACGGGTCAGTCCAATATTTATATCCCATAAATATCTATGATGGCAGCAACCCTTGCTCTATATTCATACCTCATGAATATCTACCAATCCAAGTTCATAATAGTCTTACCTTCATATTTGTTCCCACAAATATGAGCGACTACGGACATTTAGAATAATTAACTTATTCATGGATTTAAACATGCTAAAATGGAACATAACTCAAAATGTCATAATCATAAACCATAATCATATGAATGAGTCAAAATACCAATTGTTCCGATATCCAAATACAAAATTCGATCATATCCAATCACTAGAATATCGAAGTCCTAAGGCACAAGTATGACCCTCATGCTTTGGCCTTTCAAGGAGCTTAGTGAGTGGATCCGCAATGTTTTGATCGGTGGGAACTTTGCGAATACATATCTTTCCCTTTTCAACTTCATCCCTTACGTAGTTGAATCTCCACTCAATGTGCCTCGTCTTTTGATGTGCACGAGGTTCCTTGATTTGAGCAATCGCACCCTCGTTGTCACAAAAGATCTCTAGAGGGTCCTGAATGGTACGGACCACCCCTTGGTCGGCAATGAATTTCCTTATCCACGCAGCTTCTTGAGCTGCCAATGAGACGGTGATGTATTCTGATTCTGTGGTGGACAATGCTACCACATCTTGTTTCGAGCTCTTCCAAGAGAATGCCCCACCATTCATAACGAAAACATATCCCGATTGTGATCGGGAATCATCTCGACCGGTTTGGAAACTCGCATCCGTTTAACCCTTTACAATGAGTTCCTCCTCACCCAAACCGTATATTAGAAACATGTTCTTAGTCCTTCTAAGGTATTTCAATATACTCATAACTGCCATCCAATGGCTACTTCCCGGATTATGTTGGAATCTACTTGTCATGCTTAAAGCACATGACACATCCGGTCTAGCGCATACCATTGCATACATGATGGATCCAATAGCCTATGCGTATGGGATTCCATTCATTTTCTCTTGCTCATCCTTCGAGCTTGGACATTGAGACGTACTCAATATCGTTCCTCTTTGAATAGGTACCAAACCTTTCTTAGAGTTCTCCATCTTGAACCTTTTCAAGATTTTGTCAATGTATGCACTTTGGTTAAAACCTATCAACCGCCTTGATCTATCCCTATAGATCTTTATTCCCAAAATATAGGCGGCTTCACCAAGATCCTTGATAGAAAAACAACTTCCAAGCCATGCTTTTATACCTTCCATGGTTGGAATGTCATTCCCAAATAGTAGTATGTCATTAACATACAATACTAAGAAGGTAATGATGCTCCCACTAGCTTTCTTATACACACAAGCTTCATCACCATTTTTGATGAATCCAAATTTCTTAACTTCTTCATCAAAACAGTGATTCCAACTTCTAGATGCTTGTTTCAATCCATAGATTGATTTCTTTAACTTGCTTACTTTGTTAGGATGTTGTGGATCGACAAAACCTTCGGGTTGAACCATATAGTCATCTTCCTCAAGATGCCCATTTAGAAAAGCAGTTTTGATATCCATTTGCCATATCTCATAGTCATAATGTGCGGCTATGGCAAACAATATCCTAATAGACTTTAGCATTGCTACAGGAGAAAAAGTTTCATCATAGTCAACCCCTTGAGTTTGAGTGAAACCTTTTGCTACAAGTCTTGCTTTATAAATATCCAAGTTTCCATGCATATCGGTTTTCTTCTTGAAAACCCACTTACTTCCAACCGGTTTGGAATTAAGAGGTGGTACAACTAAATCCCATACTTGGTTGTCATGCATGGATTGCATCTCAACGTTCATGGCGTCTAGCCATTTATCACAATCGGATTGTGACATTGCATCATGGTATGTGGTGGGTTCATCCGAATCTACCACATTGCATCCATCCATGAAAAATCCATATCTTTCGGGTGGATGACTAATTCTACCGGATTTATGAACGTTTTGTGTGTCTTGATTAACCATTTGATCATTATCAACAATCTCTTGTTGATTGCTAGTATCAACCAAAAGTGTATCGGCTTGTGGTTCTCGATCCTCCTCGAGTTCCACCGTTCTACTAGTACCTTCCATAAGGAACTTAGTTTCTAAGAACTCAGCCTTTCAAGCAACAAATACCTTTTGCTCGGTTGGGTTGTAAAAATAATATCCCATAGAATCTTTGGGATATCCTACAAAGATACACTTAGTGGATCGACTTTCAAGTTTGTTTTGGGTGTTGTTCTTGACATAAGCCTCACAACCCCATACCTTTAAATATGATAACGATGGAGCCCTTCCATTCCATATTTCAAAAGGTGTCTTGTCCACTATCTTGGTTGGGCCATAGTTAGAATACGGGCCGCGGAGAGAAAAGAGAAACCCCAAAATGATAGAGGCAATGTGCTTCTAGCCCATCATAGATCGAACCATATCCAATAGAGTTCGATTCCTCCTTTCGGACACACCATTGTGTTGTGGTGTTCCGGGTGGAGTAAGTTGTGAGATGATCCCACAACTCCTAAGATGATCTTGGAAAGCATCACTTAGGTATCACCTCCTCTATCTGAATGAAGTACTTTGATGGTTATATCGAGTTGATTTTGTACTTCATTTTAGAAGACTTTGAACATTTCAATAGCTTCATCTTTGTGTCTTAACAAGTACACATACCCATAACGACTATAATCGTCGATAAAATTAATGAAGTATCTTTCACCATTCCTTGTCATTGCCTTAAAAGGACCACATACATCTGAATGTATGATACCTAATAAGTCTTTTTCCCTTTCGTTTGTTCCACTAAAGGGGTCCTCGGTCATCTTTCCAAGTAAACAAGACTCACACTTATCAAATGAATCATCTTCACTTGATTCCAAAAGACCATTCTTCTGAAGTGTATGTATGCGATCTTTGTTTATGTGACCAAGGCGACAATGTCAAAGATAAGTCTTACTCAAATCCATTTTGAGTTTCTTGGTGCTTGATTTGTACAACATGTTATCAAAGGATGTGTTATCATGAACTAATTCATAAATGCCATTAGACGACATTGCTTTAATATAAAAGACATTATCCATGAAAACACAAATACCATTGTCCACAAATTTAAAATCAAACCCATATTGTCTTAACAAAGAAACGGAGATAATGTTCCTAGTCAAACTAGGAGCATACAAAACATCTTTCAAAATAACTTCTAAACCATTTGGAAGCTTCAATGTGTAGTATCCTCGGGCTTCGACAACAACCTTTGCTCCGTTGTCCATGAAGAGACTAATATCTCCTTTCTTAAATCCTTCATTTCCTTTGAACCCCTGCAATAAATTGCAAATAGGAGTTCCACATCCGGTATCCAATACCATATGTTAGAGGAAATAAGATTAAGATCAATATGAATCATGAAAGTTGTACCCGAGGTTTGCCCCGTATCCCTCTTAGCTTTTAACTCTTTTAAATAGTTTGGACAATTCCTCATCCAATGTCCTATCTCCCCACATCCAAAGCATGTATCCTCCAAGCTAACCTTTAGCTTCTTCGGTTTGGGTGGTTCCACTTTTGCCTTTTCCTTGAAATTGCCTTTGACTTGTCCCTTACCTTTGGCAACCATTGCCTTTGGTTCCGGGTGATGCCTCTTCCTATTGCCTCCCTCATTGATCGTGAGAACGGGTAAAACCTTTTTACCCTTTTCTGTCTCGGCCGTCTTGAGCATTGCGTGAAGCTCACCAATGCTCTTGTCCCACCCATTCATGTTATGATTCATAACAAATGTCTCAAATTTCTTGGTTAACCCATTTAGGATCAAATCCGTGGCTAACTCCTTTGAGACGTGACAATTAAGGTGTTGCACCCCGGCTAAAGCGGAAACGCCCGAGTGTGACGTACAGATTGCTCAAACACACGTGACACTATTAGGTGACCATAATAACATTATTTCATTTAAATCTTCATGTAACACAACTTTATCAAATAGTACATGTATGCTATGTGTCTTCTAACTTTCATTTAAATCTTCATGTAAACAAATGATAAGTTGTTCTTTGAATATCCTACAGGCATGCTATGTGTCTTCTAACTTTCATCCTTGTATCTTTACACCTATAACATATGTATAAAATAAAGTCAACTATGAACATAGCTGGTGAGATTTCCACAGTTTGATATAATACGTAAAAATCATACAATTCATGGACAAGTGATAAACGAGCAAGTAAGTCCCTTCCAATTGGTATCAACTAACGTACCCGGGTAATCGCGCAAGTAAGGTCCTTTCCAGTTGGTAACAACCAACGTACTCGGATAATGAGGCCCTTTTCCACTCGATACCAATGGATCGGAGTGCAAAGGGGGGCGTATGATCATACTTAATGAGGCTTCCCAATCGTGCAATTAATATTCGTGCAAGTAATTCAAGTAGCACACAAGTCCATATATGAATTGTAGTTTTGTAATAGAGGAAACAATGCTTGAATTTTTATAAGGATACATATGCTACCCCAAAACATTAAAAAGGGGTTGTGAGAAACTCACCTCGAAATCGATGATAACTTAAACTGAAATCGAAAGCGTGTTTAACGAAACCAAAGCAACCGAAAGCATGTTAAAGAATCCGGAACAATTGAACTTCTCGAACTATAAATAAAATAAATACAAATATTTAAGGGCTAACTAACGGGATCAAACGGTTTAATTATTTAGTTTTAAAGATGTCGCGTTATATCCTATTACTTTAAAGTGTTTTGGATTTTTATACTGTTTTTAAGCTCGAACGATGTTTTAACGGGATCATGATTTTAATATTCTAATCTTTACAAAGTATGGATTTGAATGGTGATCATGTTCTCGAAGAATATTTATGCTAATAAAACTAATTATAATTCTAACGGGTTAAGGTTTAACGAATTAAAGTTTAACGTTTAACGATGAATTAATATTAATGGATTAAAAGCTTAATAAATTACAAACTAATTTTAACGGTGTCATGCATTATAAAGTGAATCGAGTAACGGAAAAAATATCAATTAATTTTTAATGATTTAACGTGTTTAAATGAAACTTGACGGGTTATGAAAGATTGGTTTTAAGTTGAAAAATGATAAAATTAATTTATAAATAAGTTTTAGTTAAGTTAAGATAATTGTATTTGATTTATAATGATTTATTATGATTTTTAAATAATTATTTTGATTTTTTTTATTTAATAAATAATTTGGTTAAAAAAATAAAAAGAGAGACTGCTTTGACCCGGATTCGAACCTGGGTCTGTGGCTTATTAGTAACATGTCTAACCACCAGACCAAGATATGAGCTTGTTTATGAACCAGAAACAAAATGTAAGTATTATGTTGTTATGTTCATCTTCTTCTCCAAACCCTAGGTTTGAAATTCGTTTAATTGGTTCCATGAACGTTCAAAATGAATTGGGGGTTTAACATAACAGCCAAAAACGATCAATATACATAAATTAATTACCCGATAAAGACGTATCTTGCCGGAAAAAGAACTCGCCGAAAAACCGCACCTTAAATCTTAAAAATTATGATTATGTATAGAGAATGAGAGCGAGAGAAGAGAACGAGTGAGTTGGGAAGAAGATCTGGACCCTATTTATAGGTGAAATGGGTAACGAGGGTTGTTAAATCACGTTAATTATTGAGACGAAGATCCGGTGAGTTTCACGGGCTAAATCTACGGTTATTCGACGTTAATTCGCAAATTAAAGGATTGATTACAGTTAGAAATTGACGGTTAAAGTTGTAATATTTTAAATGGTCAAACAGCGTGTTTTACGGCACTATTACGTTTTCCGGCGCCGCAGCCGACGGCCGGAGTAGCTAACGGAAAATCGAGGCCAGGGGTAGGGTTTAATATTTATTATAATTTAAATAACTTTTACACAATGGCCCTTGGAGTTTCAATGTTTCTTTAAATCAGGATTATAATAAAGTTACACATTAGTCCTTTGAACTTCGAAATATATATGGAAGAAGCAATAAGTTATAAACTTGGATACTTTTCGATTTATACCCAACTAGTTTGCAACGCGTTTTAACATTCGTAAAAACTTAAATACCGGAGTTCCGGGAAACAATCAAAACGAGTATAAAATGAACAACCGATAGTTGTAAACTATTGGGAATATAATATTAACGATAAATAGTGAACAAAAATACATTGAATGAAAAAATGGTCAGTTTAACGAGTCCAAATATAACTGAAAATAATAAGTCTTGACAAATGTCAAATAAAATGAAAATTAAGATATACATAAAAAAAACTGAAAATTTAAGACGGGTCGGATTTTCAGGTTTGAAAAGTAACGAATGTTACAGGATTCACAACTTTTAGAAATTTCGTCCCGAAATTAAAATAAAAATAACTTTTATATGAAAACAACTAATATGAGGAGTTGTTTAAGAGTTTTACATAATCAGATAAAAACAATAACATCAATCTTTGAATGGCCCGAAATACGACACAAATGGGAATATGGCAAAGACACTTATATATAGGATGTACCAGCGGCGTATCCACCATTCCCTTATCATACTGCCTTTGTCCCGTCTTTCAAAGTCATTCCAGGTTTTGAGTTATTGTCCACAACGTACTTATTATATCTTCCATGCGAGGACTTAGATAATTACGTGTCGACCCAAAATTACCTTATCGTCGGATGGTCTACATAATCCGTCCCATTGTGTGGGTTTTGAAAGATAAGCAATAAATACAACAAATTTTATTATAAAAACTTGGAAATCAAGGACGATGAACTAATCGAAATTAACAAAATGCATAAACAAATCCTTGAGTTGAGGTAAAGGATGAGTGAAAATATTAGGTCAAAATAAATGAAAACGTTAAAGTTTTAAGTGGTACAGACAATGTTATCAAACCAAATGCGCGAAACTCATGAGTAGTATAAAATAATTAGAATAACAGATGACATCAATTGAAATCATGAACATGAATTAATAAAGTTGAGAATAGTATGTTCAATAGACGTAATATTGAGCAACAAAATGTAAGCACATAAGTTGATAAGCATTGGGTCCGAGAATAAGATATAATAACGAACTTTAATAAAAAGAATCAGGTAAGTTCTTGGAGTCGGTAATGACTCGATACACAAATGAAAATATCAATAAGGATCAAATTTGAGATTAATAGATAATTGCAACTTTGGGATTAAAGTAAAACATTGACCTCAAGTTGGTAAAACATTAAGAACAAAATAATCGAAACTTCAAGATCGAATTAAGATATTGATCTCAAATTGGTAGAACATTGAAAATAAAATAATCAAAATTCCAAGATCAAATTAAAATATTGATCTAATATTGGTAAAACATTGGAATTTAAATGATCAAAATTCCAAGATCGAATTAAAATATTGATCTTAAATAACATTGGAAATAAAATAATCGAAATTCCAAGATCGAATTAGAATATTGATCTTAAATTGGTAAAACATTAGGATTATGAATAACAAAGTAATCCAAACAAAACATTGAGCGAAAACAGAGCGATATGACCAAAGTATTCGTGTAACTAAAATAAACTCAACATGTGTATAAACATGCTCATGGTCTCCAACTTCCACTAAACGATTATGTTTATGGAAATCGGTTATAGAACGCGAAATCGAGACAACTAAATAAATCGATTCAATAATGCAATTATGAATAACGTATGAAAGTAGCTCACCAATCATTGAATAACCAAACTTAGTATAAATTCGAAAGAACTTGACACATAAAACTATTTCGACAAAGTATAAACAGGACAGTGTATATACGTAAAGAGGAAAGAAAAGAAAAGCGAAAAGGTAGTTTGTGGTGCTTGTCTTCTCGAAGGTGGGTTTTGCAGCATGAAAGTTATTATGGGGGCGGTGGTATGATTTATTCACTCGAGACTCGTTGGCGTTGACGAAGAAGGGAGAGAAAAAAAATGATTGTTAAATTCGTTTAAGTTTGTGAAAATTGATTGTAAAAATGTTTATAACTCAATAATAACTTGCATGATAAAAACATCCTTAGCTAATTCTAAAGCTTAGAAAACTTTATAAAACTTTTACTGTAAGAGATTTTCTATTGGCGGCACCCTATGAAAAACATTATGAGAAAATCGTCAATTAAGCGACTCGTTAAAGATAAAAAATTTTGTTGTGACAATATAATAGCCTTACTGGCTTAGGTATTTTTTTTGAAGTAAAAGATTTTACTTTATTTGTAATTTTACTTTAACTCTTGAAAAATATCAAGAATAACCCTTGAAAAATATTATAAGCATAATAATAATAATAATGATAATAATAATAATATTAACAATAATAGTAATAACAATAATAATAATAATAGTAATACTAATAATAGTATTGGTAACAACCTATTTAAAATGAAATTTCTTTTAGAGAAAATAATTTGGTTATACTTCGTATAATGAAATATTTTGTGGATATATGAATATATATTTATTAATTGACTATCTTAAAATAATCGAGATTTGAAATTTCACGTAGTAAGTGTATAACAAAGAAAAACGTGAAAAAGTATGCATGAAAAATTTACTTATTAAAAATTTTGGCATGGTTGATGAGTTTGAAAAGACTAGGTATTGATGTCGGAAAACGAATAAACTTTTTAGTAGTCAGGGGATGCGGGGTAAGGTATGGCATGGCGGAAACAATTAGGCCTTATAACGGGAGTGCTTGAATTATTGCAATAGTAGCGAGTTTAAAGTACGAGCATGAGGTAAGGCATAAGGTGGGGGATAACTGGTTAGGGTAACAAGTCGTAGGAATAAAGGTGTTGTATAGTTATGAGACAAAAGTTGATTAGTTGGCCGAACTTAACACCATTTGGAACATTTCGACATTGCGATAGCGGAGTGAGGAATTGTACGTGTCATACAAAGAGTGAGTTCTCGTGTAAATATCTTTGTTGGGTTGGGTTTGAGTGTCCAAGAGTTAGGTTGGGTTTGGATTTACTTAGGTATAGCTTTGAGGTTTGAATGTATTGTTGTGGTTGGTGTTTTGGTTAAAGATCGGGCTAAGGATCAGTGAACCAAATTCATAAGTGAGGATTGGTACTAATGTGAATTAATGAGATCAAAGTAACAATTGTAAACAATGAACACAAAGATTTATACGAGGAAAAGCCCTTGGTAACTAGCATCCCGCTGGCACAAAAACCTCGGGTAGTGAAAACTATCACTACCAATTATATTGAACTTGAAAAGATTACAAATTGTGGAATAATATCTGATCATGAATACAAGTGTTTTCTATTAACTCTTAGTGCTAAAAGTGTTGTGTTTTGATCAACTAGTATTCGATAAATATATATATACAAGTAAGATATAACGGCTAGTAACTGCTTATGCTATAATCTCATCCACGTTTGTTTACTTCTTCAACTTGAACGTTTTAGGAGCGTGGACGAGAAGGGAAGACTGAGTAAATTACATCATCCGTAATAATAGGAATTCTGGTGAGCACGTGTTATACCTGCAAAAAATAGATTAGAATTGACTGTTGAGGATCCTTGAACCACAAAGGATCCTTAGTCCCGCTGATTGTTGCTAATGATACTTGATTTCCGAGGATCAAAGATCCTGGTCCCAACAATTTCCCCCAAACATGATAGGTGTGAATGGAGTACAACTGTTATGTTTATCCCAATGCATATTTGAATCGGACCGTCATCGATAATGTGACGTGACCGTCGCCTGCGAACGCATCATTATCCCTACTAAATAGGTTTTTCAAACCATATAACTTCTTATTTATCATATCCACCCCCTTATTCCGGCGATAACGATCCTCAGGTATTCTTCTTTGTTACTCTTTTCTTTCTTCTGCTTTTCCTCATCCCTTCGCTACAATGCCCAAAAGGAATCGGAAAGCGTCCTTTAGTTCGAACCCTAAGGACATAAGTCCCGTTCTTCAAAGCTAGCATCTTCTCAAAGATCCAGTTTCGAAGATCTGTAAATTCACCGATGAGGAAATCCAAAGAATCTCCAACTGCTTCCCCAAAGGAACAGTGTTCAGAGCGTATGATTCTAGATTAAAGAGCGACTGTGTTTCTTCTGACTGGGTCTGCTTTCCTGCACTCCCATTTCTTCTTGGATTCTCCTATCCGTTTCCTGACCAGACCTCTACTTTTTTCTCCTTCACCGGCCTCAGCTATATCCAGGCGATGCCGATGATGTGGAGGATTTTGCATACACTCGAGAGGTTGATTGCAGAATAGGATTTAGATTTCAATCTTTCAGCCCTTTCTCACCTCTACAGCCTCGTTACCCATGGTTCCAGCAGGTTTCTCTTCAAAAGCAAACCATTTCAGCCTCTATCAATCAACAAGACTACCCACAACAATCAAAGTTGGAAGAACCAGTTCTTTTTCGTTCTAAAGGAGACAGTATTCCATAGGGGAATTTGTTACCAACTCGCTGGATCCTGAAGGGTAGGGTAGTGGATCCTGAGGATAGAGGATCCTAGTATTTTTGATTGGCTAACTGTGGGTTTGTTGTTTCTTGTGCAGTGTCCAACTTCTCAGAACTCGCCACCGACCAGGAGGGTATTAAGAAGGCGAAGGTATTCCTGTCATTGAATCCTTTCGACAGGACATTCAAGGCTGCTGTTGAAGAAGCGAACGATTCAGACGAAAGGATCGCCAGTTCCTTGGAAAAAATGTCAAGTAAATTAGAATAATTTATTGATTATTGATAAAAGTAAAGAAAAGCGTTGAACTATAGAAACTTATCTTTTTTCGGACAGGTGCACAAAAATCATCATCCAAAACGTGCAAGAACTTGTTGGGTCAATTCCAGTTGGAAGACGTTGACAGCCTCATCTCTTCCCGTTCCTCTGAGAAAGACCTATGAAAGGTTCCAGCCTTGCTCCTCCAAAAACTATGACTACCCGCTCCAAGGCCAACATGAAGAGAAAGAGGGACCCTGACGTGGAAGTCCACAGTGCCCAGGACATCTTTGACTAGCTCTCGGAAGTAAGGATCCTTTACCCTTAGCCATCTACATTTCAATTGTGTCTTTAAGTTGCATAAATCTTGCAGGCAGTGGCCAACTTCAAGGCTTTGTATGATGAAAATGTGGCCAGCACAGAGAGGGAACTCGCCAAATACCGTGCTGGGATATTCTTGAAGGATAAGCTGATCATGGAGTTGTAGACTGAAAAGGGGACCCTAGAGGATAAGCTGGCTCTTGCAGACATCCGGGCTCAAGAACAAGTGGTCGAGGTTACTGAACAGGCTAAGGTGTGGGCCAGCAAAGCGGTATTAACGGCTAGGATAAAGATGGCCGCCGAAGCTAAGGATCCTAACTTCGAAAGGTCCACTTGAAATGTAACTATGTGGGAGAAGGCCTTAGCTGGTTTTGGCGAAGAGAGCGAGGATGCAGGGGTTGCAAAAAGGACCGAGGATGCTGGAATGAGTGGAGTCAAAGATGACGTGTTGGAGGTTAAGGAGGCGGGTGATGGTAAAGGTGGCGCGGTTAAGGAGTAGTTGGTGTAATGGGCAATGATGGATATAAAGACAAGGCCGGAGCCCATTTTTTATGATGTTATAATGGTTTTTGTTTATGGTTTGTATGAACAATGGTAGTGGCAATCCTTAGGATCTATGATCCATAAGACAATTTTCAAAGGTGGTTAGGGTGGAGGGATCCTTAGCTTTATGGGAATGAAGCCTTAACCACCTTTATCTTTTAAATTTCTGCATGAACTTTGACGTAGTTTGATTCGGGTGGATGGTCCACGTTTTGCTGGTGAAGCCCGGATCTCCTTTTTATCTTGCATATTATAATATAACTCTTTTGATTTCTGCTTTATAACCTGTGTCACTAGGATAGAGGATTCTCAATCCTTAGAACTTTTTTCTTTAAGATATTTTCCTGTCAAAACAAATCATCAAAAGAGGATATAATAGTTAGAAAAGCTGGATTAAATTCCAACTATCTTGGGGAGAAGCCCAACAAATCGTGGGGACAAGCCCAATAATTCGTAGGGACAAGCCCAATAAATACGAGCGACGAGCCGATCCTTGGCGTTGGCTCAATTGTACGCGGTGACGAGCCTAACCCGGCGTTGACCTTAACTTGTGTATATGGTACGTCTACCATTTAATTCGTAGGATCCAATTTATAATTTTTAGCCATGAAATTGTCAGCCACGTATAGTGCACTGGTCCCACAGCCTCCAATTATACCCGGATAATCGTGCGCTCCAGGCGAGGGTGTAGAAACCCTAATTCGGGAGATAAGGTGAAGACCTTAGAAACCTGGCGACAAGGCCCATTAAACTTAGGAGAGAGTTGGCCAGCCCGTTTTTTCCACTTGAGGGCCCTATTGCTCGGCGTTTCTGCAACTTGACACATTTGACAAGACAAGAATATAATGTGAAAATCAATATAAAGTAAAATTTTACCAAGTATCGGATTGAAGCAATCGATTAGGATCCAGGATCCTGATCAATAAAAATACTTCTTTAGATGAATTTCATTCCAAGCCCTTAGGAGCATGTCACCTTCCATATTCACCAAACGATATGCCCCCTTTCCTGCTTCAGCTTCAATTAGATAGGGACCCTCCCATTTGGGTGCCAGCTTCTCGTCGGATGGATTAGTTGTGTTTTGGAACACCTTTCAAAGGACTAAGTCTCCAATCTCAAATATTCTAATTCTGATATTCTTATTGTAAGCACCAGCCATCTTTTGTTGGTAGGCCACCATCCTGAATCTTGCTTGATCTCTAAGTTCTTCCACAATATCTAGATTTTGGACAAGATTCTCGTCATTTCTTTGAGGATCACTAATGCTTGTTCTGGCTGTTGGGTACACCATTTCAGTGGGGATCACTGCCTCAGCTCCAAAGACTAATTAGAATGGCATCTGTCCCGTGGCATTTTTTGGAGTTGTCCTATCTGCCTAGAGCACATAGGGTAGTTCTTCAGCCCATTTGCCTTTCTTTGCTCCAAGCTTTTTCTTTAGGTTGTTGATGATGACTTTGTTGCTTGATTATGCTTGGCCGTTTGCTTGTGGATGGACTGGCGTTGAAGTGATCATTTTGATTCCCCAGCTGTCACAAAAGTTAGTAGTTCTTTTCCCAATAAATTGGGAACCATTATCACAAATAATTTCGGAAGGAATTCCAAATCTAGTTATAATGTTATGTTTGATAAAGGATATAACTTCCTTTTCCCGAACTTAAGGGAAAGCCTCAGCTTCAATCCATTTAGAGAAATAGTCTGTCATTGCTAACATGAAGAATTTTCCTCCTGGAGCTGTAGGGAGTTTACCCACTATATCCATTCCCCATTTCATGAATGGCCACGAAGAGACAATAGGGTATAAGGGTTCAACCGGTTGATGTAGAATGTTACCATGCCTCTGACAAGCATTGCACTTCCTAGAATATTCCATAGCATCCTTCTTCATTGTAGGCCAGAAGTAACCGGTTCTTAGAATCCTTGAGAATAATGCTCTGCCCCCTATATGGTTGTCACAATCTCCTTCATGGAAATCCTTCAGTACTTCTTGGATCTCGGATCCTTCGATGCATCTTAAATATGGACCTGCAAGGGATTTCTTATATAGCATATTATGTATAATAGTATATTGTGATACCTTGGCCCTAAAAGCTTTGGAGTTCTCTTCTTTCGGGATTTCTCCATCTTGAATGTACTTCATTATCGGAAGGATCCAGGATGAATGATCAAAAAAATGATCCTTAGGATCCGTGTGTAGGCTACCGTCTATCTCCATTGCTTGGTATTCCTAAATTGCAAGGGATAAGACGTGGATGATAGGAATTTTTATGTTCTCTGGGAGCTTCAAAATCGAAGCCAGGTTTGCTAAGGCATCGGCCCCAGCATTTTCTTCCCTTGGTACCTGTGTAATTGTACAATAATCGAAGGATCCTGCAAGATCCTTTACTATATCTAAATGTTTAACTAGTTTCTCACCTTTGACTGCGTATAAGCCATTGAAGTGATTAGCAATTAACAATGAATCTACAAAAATTTGAAGATACCTGATTCTCATACCTTTGGCTAGTTGTATACCTGCGATAAGTGCCTCATATTCTGCCTCGTTGTTAGTGGCTTGGAATTCACAAGCTATCGAATGGGGTAGTATGACCCCCTGTGGCAATTTCAGTAGTATTCCCAATCCTGTTCCTTTGACATTTGAGGCTCCATCAATGAAGAGTGTCCAAGGATCCTCAGCCTCTTCAAGCTGTTGAACTTCAAGATTGGCTTGTTCTTCTATATAACTACTGAAATCAGCCACAAAGTCTGCTAGTGCCTGTGACTTAATTGCATTTCTAGGCTCATATTGAATATCATATGCACTTAATTTTACAGCCCACTTGGCCATTCTACCCGACATTTCTGGTTTTCTAAGGACATTTTTTATGGGATAATTGGTTTTAACAATAATACTATGTGTTTCAAAGTAATTTCTTAACTTAGTTGAGGCCATAATCAAAGCAAGAATGAGTTTTTCTAGATGAGAGTACCTGGACTCGGCATCGAGGAGCTGTTACTTACATAATAAATGGGATGTTGATTACCTTCGTGATCTTTTACCAAGACAGCGCTCAAGGCGTTGAGGGACACAGCTAAATAGAGGATCAATGATTCTCCATCTAACGGTTTCATCAAAGCGGGTGCTGAGGATAAATAGTCCTTTAAGGCGGTGAGAGCGGCTTCATGTTTCTCCGTCCATTCAAATTTCTTATTTTTCCTCAAGATGTCATAAAAATCTTTACATCTTTATGAGGATTTTGATATGAACCTGTTAACCGCTGCCACCCTTCTCGTTAATCTTTGTACCTCTTTGACATTTGTTGGGGACCTGAGGTTTAGGATGGCTTTGGTTTGCTCTGGACTCGCCTCTATCCCCCTTTTGGTTACCAAATATCCTAAGAATTTTCCGGCTTTGACACCAAATACACATTTAGCCGGGTTTAGCTTCATGTTGTATTTATCGAGGATGTCAAATGCCACTTCTAGATCTTTAAGGTGATCCTCTGCCTTCTTTGATTTTACCACCATGTCGTCGATGTAGATTCCATGGTCTCTCCCAACTGTTCCTTGAACATCATATTGACTAGTCTTTGATATGTAGCACCTGCATTTCTAAGACCAAACGGCATAGCAATATAACAATATATGCCCGTAGGGGTTATAAATGTTGTATCCTCTTGATCAGATGGTTCCATCTGGATTTGTTGAAATCCTGAGGAAGCATCCATAAAGGTCAACATTTCATGCCCTGCAGTAGCATCCACCATGGAGTCAATGTGGGGAAAAGGGAAAGGATCCTTGGGACATGCCTTGTTTAAGTCAGTAAAATCGACACATACCCTCCACTTTCCATTTTTCTTTTGAACTACAACCACATTGGCTAACCATTTTGGATATTTTACTTCTCTAATCATACCTGCCTTTAGTAGTTTCTGTACCTCTTCTTGGATGATCGCATTTCTTTCTGGTGCAAATTTCCTTCTTTTTTGATGAATGGGCCTGAAAGAAGGATCAATGCCAAGTTTATGGGTTATAACGTCTTTAGAAATACCTGTCATGTCTTTGTGCTTCCACGCAAAGTTCGACTTTCTTCGTTGTAGGAAGGATACTAGATCCTTCTCAATAGATTCTTGTATTTCAACACCTATTAGGACTTTGTCGTCAGGATCCTCAGGGTGCAAGACCACTTCCTTGAAGTCTTGTTCCCTAGTTTCTATGACATTTCTCCTTGTTTTCTGTAATTGCTATGCTTCCCTCAACTTTTTTGTTGACTTCATTGAGGAAGTGTAGCAATCCTTAGTGTCTTGCTGATCACTTTCGATCTTCGCTATTCCCCATGGGGTAGGTAGCTTCACGCGTTGATGGTAAGTGGAGGGAACCGCCTTCATCTCGTGTATCCACGGCCTGCCAAGAATAACATTACAACAAGACAAGGAATCGATAACACAAAATTTTTGAATTGAATTTACTCCCTCTATATATATGGGTAGTTTGATGTCCCCCAATGTATTCTTCGTTTCCCCACTGAACCCTACAAGAACTGAGGATCGTGGGACAATTTCAGACTCCGGGATATTCATCCTTCGAAGTACTTCTAGTTGGATAATGTTAACTGAGCTTCCTCCATCAATGAGTATCCTGCGTACATAATGGTTAGAAATAAATAAAGTAATGACTAAACCGTCATGATGAGGATCCTGAACATTGACTCGATCATCCTCATCAAAGGAGATAACTCTTTGCTCGGCTTTTGTAGAAGTCTTGATTGGTTTTTCACCATTCTCCAGTTTGCATTCTTTGGCGTTGTAGGTTCCCAGCCGGATCTACACGGAATATCTCATTCTACGTAGGTGCGGAATCCCTACGTAAGACGTTACGAGCGTAGAAGACGATACGAGTTAACACGATTGAACACACGTTACAATAAGCAAAGACACATTGTATATTGCAACTGGAAACACGTGATATCAATCACTGATTACACAACTCGTAAACACGTAAACTAAAAACTTCGTTTCTAACTCAGCCGTAACCTAAGGCTATATAACCACGACAACTTCGCCTGGCATGTTCAGGCGAAGTTGTCACTAACTTCGCTTATTCAACAAGTTCGCCTGTATCAGCGAACTTGTGAGCTAACATCGCTACATACAAAACACAAATCCAAACGACTCGATTACAGACACTATATACTGAACTACTGACATCATGTACCAACAGACTCCCCTTGGCAGTAGCTTCAATCTTTATCTTCAAACACGTGTCTTGTAATCTTCAACAATCTTGTATCTTCATCTTTAAGCATGAACTCCTTCACGTACACAAACTGATACAATTCTTTGATATTTCTTCGCTTCGTCTTTCCAAGCAGGAATATAAAATATCTTCTTCTCATTCAGCACCTGCAGATCAGCTTGAGACAAGTTCACTAGATGCATCGGATCATTGACTCTCAGCAGCTCTTGTTCATCTTCGTCTTCCATTACTGCTTCAGCTGTTTCACAATCTACATACCACCACTTCAGCTCCTTCAGCACATCCTTGGGCATTTGTTTCATCGGCACTTCTTTTAGACACCGGATCGGCTTATACTTCATAATCATCCAAGGCTTGCCATCTGCTCTCATCCCTCTATCTTTGTCTTCAATGAGTTTTCCCTTTTGTGATTTCAACAGCTCGAACTTCTTCTCTTTTATACTTTCCTTCCAAACAATCTTCCCAATGACTCTAGCCATGTTATCATCACTTCTGTTTATTAACCCCAATCTGGCTAAGTCTTTCACTTCACATTCTGGCAATGTATTCAATGATCTCAACAGCCTCTTGAAGTACTGAACACCATCATATCTTTTAATCACAAAGAGCCTCAACTGCTCATCATATATCCAACATATAATCCCCTTTCTCGCTTCAGCATAGCCTCTAATGTTGTAACTCTTCTTAAACATAGTAGGGACCGCCGGTTTCTTCGTTTTTACAAACCACTGAGCATAGCCTTCTTTCCATCTAGGCTGCTCTTCCCATTCAGTCTCATCATTTCCAATCTCTTGACTCATATTTGCCTTATCGACTTCCGGAATCTCATGCTCCACATTCTCTTCTACAATCTCTCCCTCTTCAATATCATTATCAATCACAATCTCTGCACCAATCTTCTCTATCTCATCAACTGGTAATATATCATCATCACTTATATACTCATCATCCATCTCCTCAAAATCCACGACCACCACCTCATCACCTGTACCGCCCGCTGCACTTGACTCCCCCTGAGTTGTGGAAGTCCCAAGAGCTTGTTCAGTTCTTGGCAACTCTCCACCTGCACCTTTCGATGCATTGGGATCATCGTCTATATCATTTCTCTTCTTAGTCTTCAACTCATCGCCTTTACAGCTCGTCTCCCCCTGAGATGCCAAGAACTCCTTCAAAGCATCAATGATTTTGCCATGTTCTATCAGCAGGGACGACTGTATCTGATTCTCTGCAACGAGGCGTTGAATAGCATGGGTCTGGATAAGATTCACCCTTGATTGTTCTGCCACGACCCGTTCAAGTGCTGCATTCGTTCAGAGTCTGATAAGGTTGCATCGAAATCAAACCTCAGATGTGATATATCTTGAGTGTACTGAGGAGGGATTTCCAATGTAACCGGGACCTCAGAAGTAGGCGTAAACATTACCGCAGGTGGCAACGTAACTGACAACCCTGCAGTCGCTACAACCGTTGACTCAATAAATCTTGCCACGACTTCCGTTGGAGTAAGAGTTGGAGGCGGCAACGATACAATCTCAGGAGCCGAAAGTTGGAATGTAGTGGGTGGGAGGCCGAATGCAGATGAGGTAGCCACCACGGGAACATCCGTGGCGCTTGGCCTTGTAACAGGTAATGAAGAAGGAACCATGGTCATACCGGACAGTGCTGGTGGAGTGAAACGTACCACCCTTGAGCTCTCACCAGCTCCCGAACCTGCACCTGCCTGTTCCCTTCTTGATCTCCAGATCAACTGTTGTACTTCTTCCTCATAATCTGACTCGCTGTCATCATCGGTTCTCTTTCTTTTCCCATGAGTTCGTTCTTGTGTTACAAAAATCCGTCTCGCTTCGGCTAACTCATCTTCAGAATCAGAGTCAGCCACCGTTGTAGCTGCCCTAGTCACATTCACACTCGTAAACCTTTCAAATGATACTTGCACATTTTCTTCAGGATCAACCCGATCCATATCAAAGAAGCCTTGACCACCAAATGCAGCATCAAGCTCTACATTCTCCTCCGGTGACACAACAGGAGCAGCAGGTATAGCTTGAGACGCTCCAGCCTGTTGTGGTTGAGGATCCCGAAACTCGTCCCCAATAGCTGGCACATACTCCGGGTTGATCAAGTACCCGAATAAAGGAGTATGTCGAGGACGGAGCTCAGGTTTACTCCTCACACTGGAAGATCTGCACTGGGCGAAGATCCTTTTACTCACACTTTCTACATATCTGATAGGGCGGCGCTGAGGTAACGTTGGAGCAACGTGATTCAAGATCATCTGAATGAATCTTGGATACATGAGAAATCTCTCACGCGCCACCGCTCTTCTCTGTCGATCTATCTCGTAGAAGACCATCTGACTAAAGCTGTAACGCTTATTATAAGTCAGAGCAGTCATCGCCGACTGCATGGTCGCGCCCATCCCATCAGTACCAGCCTTTCTCCCTGACATGCACACGATCATGACATGCATGAGAAAGCGCCACTGGTCTAGTAAGAACCCTTTCCTTCCCTGAGTATCCCCCAAGGGACTAGAGTATCCCATTCTCAGAAACGCTCCATCACGGAATGGAGCCACAAAATCTGTCGGGTCATCCCTCGTCTCATCTCCAAACCGTAAAGCCGCCCGGATCTGTTCATATGAGAACTGAACAATGTGATTGTTGACTGTTGCTCGCATGACCGGGGGCTCGACGCGACAGTCATACTCCACTGTCTGCCAAAAATCCTTAATGTTTGGCAAGGATATCGGCAGTGTTGTTGTAATCGCGTGGAATATACGCGAGCGGAGTAAGAATGTGATGATTTCGCGGAAATCATCAACACCGCTCGCATCCGGGTCTAATGTTATATACATGTTATGACCCGGGAAGAACTGTCGATGGTTGTCTCCTCCATCATCACCGCCTGCTCCAGCTACAGCAGCCATATCTGCATCAAACAGGCTAAGTTAGATAAACGTCAAGGCAAATCACAAGTTCGCCTGTTACCATGAGCGAAGTTGTGATTTATTCTGTATAGGCGAAGTTAAACTTCGCCTCAACTTGAACTTCGCCGGATAACAGTTAAGTAAAAAGGTCCAGGCGAAGTTAATGATAACTTCGCCTAACCACAACATCGCCTCAAATACTGTTACATAATTAATTATCAGGCGAAGTTAAATCTCAGGCGAAGTTACGGATAACTTCGCCTAAACTGTAACTTCGCCGAATATGAAACGGCAACAGTTAGGTTTTTCGAACGAGGTGAATTGGGTCAATTTCGAGATTGCGGACTCCGTAAAACTTGATTTTATGATGATCTAGACGTTTAAGTTGATTATGAACACGTAATGACAAGTTTAAAAATCGAATGTAAGGTATCGAAAGTTCGAGGTCACGAAACGAGTCGATACGACCTCTGAATAACATCAATTATGGTGAATATTCGACACACTAACCCTACACACCTTTAATCGGAGTTGAAATCGAAAAAGATTAACACAGATGAGATCGATACGATAAGTTCGCTTAGGGTTTAGGAAATAAGTTCGGTGGGTTAACGAAAGATAAGTTCGCTTGTTTTTGAAATAATGAACAGTTTGACCTTTAATTTCCTTCATATAGGGTCAGAGTTGTACCGGCGAAGTTATGGATAACTTCGCCTATTGCAGGCGAAGTTAGGGATAACTTCGCTGATATTAAATTTTACAAAACAAACCCCTATAATTTGAACAATTTGCAATTAAGTTTTAAAACAACCTTTAAGGCCTTAAATGATACGATCAAGACCAAATAACCAGGTATAAAATCAAACAACTACATAAGTAGAAAAATATTTTAACTATAAAGTACACGGGATCAAATTTCAGTCTCGATAGGGACTACCATGTTTTAGAAAAGATCCGAACAAGAATCATACTAATTAAGGGACTGTCACACAGATCCGTGTTCAGCTGTATTATGACATAAAGAAACAGGTTGTAAGCAGGTAAATAACTTAGAATGGTTTTCATTGTTTCTGTGATACGGGTTAGATTCAATTAAGCTCAAAACTTAAATGGGCAACAACTCAGAGATTATGATGCCTCCTATCTATTCTCAAGGCGTATTTGGCTTTCCCCAAGTCACCCCGAGTTGACTTCGACCCATAGTGTCTGATTAAATAGTAATTACTCTTCGATCTTCAGACTCTTCTTCCCGTTCTCTTTCTTACATCTTGATTGAGAAGTATTAACATTATGAACTCTAGAATGTCTCAATAACACACATTTTTTTTTGTTTTTTTGTTTTTTTTTTTAAATATTTACACAAACTTCAGAGTAGTAAACAACTGCAAGTCCCGAATCTGGATCACTGCAGTTTCTTGACACGCTATCTTCACGGGAATCAGAACACTTACGGGCTCGTGTATGACTGGGTAATCGCTTTTCTGCCTATCATTCGGAAAGATATATATGGAGACATGCACAACTCTTAAGGAGTTTCCACGTAAAATCGAGTAGATTTAGTTAGTATCACTTCTATCTTTACGCACCATAAAAAGCTACCATGACATACAATGACTGTTCTAAAGTCTTTTAGGCCTTATAACTTCACTAGTTAAGCACACAGAATCAGTATATCTATCACTTTCCAAGGTTGGATCAATTTTCTGTTAAACATAGTAAAGGAACTTCTTACGAAGTAGTAGACTTGAAAAATAATTTCATCACCCGAAAAAATTTTAACTTCAATCGCCCCGATCAAATTGAAGTTTTCAGGTAAACGGCTATCCTGAAGATCCAATGGATCAGCTGGACCGACCACATACAAGTATGTGTCCGTCTAACTAAGTATGATCGACTAATTTTCAGCGAAAGAATAAAAACACATCATAAACCGCCCCGGTCACTTTCAGTCATCTGGTTAATGGCTATCCTTATATTCTACAAGTAGAAATGAGGACCAAATATATCCGAAGATATGTCCTTCAAACTGAGGCAACCGACATAATTCTAAGCGATAGTGACGTTTTTTTTTTTTTTTTTTTTTTAAATAAAGACAAAAGCACGGTTACTCGGGATTGATCATCCCATTCAGCTCAACAAGATTTTGAAAACGATTTTTGTCAAACGCTTTAGTAAACAAATCAGCGAAATTATCTACCGTATCAACCTTTTCGAGCACAATCAGTTTCTTCTCAGCACAATCCCGTATAAAATGATGACGGATGTCAATGTGTTTAGTTTTACTGTGCTTTACGGGATTGTTAGTTACTGAGATAGCAGCAGTGTTATCAATGCAAATAGGAGTATGAGTCAAATTCAGACCATAATCGCGCAATTGCTGTTGTATCCAAAGAACCTGGGAGCAGCAGTTGGATGCTGCCATGTATTCTGCTTCACAGGTTGAAATGGCGACTGAGGTCTGCTTCTTGCATTGCCATGACACTAATCTGCCTCCAAGAAACTGACATCCACCTGTTGTTGACTTCCGACTCTGATTGCACCCTCCATAATCAGAATCTGTGTAGGCGACCAACTCCAAGTCTCCTCCTCTCGTGTACCAAAACCCCAGCTTAGGTTTGCCCTTGAGATACCGGAATATCCTCTTCGCACCCTTCAAGTGAGATTCCTTTGGGTTTGCCTGAAAGCGAGCACAAAGACAAACTGCAAACATAATATCAGGTCTAGAAGCAGTTAAGTACATTAAAGAACCTATTATTGCCCGATATTGGGTTGGGTCCACGTCTGCATCGTTGTCTGAATCAGCACCCAATTTATGGTTGACGCAGACTGGAGTATCGTATGGAGTGCTGTCCTCCATCTTGAAGCGTTTGAGAACATCATGGACATACTTAGTCTGATGAATGATCATCCCATCTTTCTTCTGATCAACCTGCAGTCCTAAAAAGAGTGTTAGTTCACCCATAACACTCATTTCAAATCTCTTTTTCATGACGGCCTCAAACTCCTGACACATGGCGACTTTTGATGCAGCAAAGATGATGTCGTCCACGTAGACTTGCTCCAGAAGAAAGTCGCTTCCTTTTCTCTTAAAGAACAATGTGCTATCAATCTTTCCCCTTTCAAACTCATTCTCAAGCAAGTAGTCGGATAGGGTTGAGTACCAGGCACGAGGTGCCTGATGTAGCCCATACAGTGCTTTACTTAGCTTGTACACGTGATCAGGAAAGTCTGGGTCAGGAAAACCCGGAGGTTGCTCAACGTACACAACCTCATCGACTTTACCGTTAAGGAACGCACTCTTCACGTCTAACTGAAATACCTTCATCTCCTTGTGTGCAGCAAATGCCAAAAACAATCGAATGGCTTCCAATCTTGCCACAGGAGCAAACACCTCATTGTAATCGATCCCCTCTTGCTGATTAAAACCTTTTACCACCAGCCTCTACTTGTTCCTGATAATAATCCCTTTCTCATCTCTCTTGCATTTGAAAACCCATTTGGTGCCAATCGCATGCACATTCTTCGGTTTTGCAACCAAATTCCATACCTCCATTTTCTTGAACTGGGCTAACTCTTCTTGCATGGCTTCGACCCACGAGTTGTCCTTGAGAGCCATTTGATAGTTCTTTGGTTCAATCTGGTTGATGAAGCAGGTGTACAAGCATTCGTTAATTATGCCCGTATCTTTAATGCTTCTGTAAACACAGGTGTGCTCATTCAAGCTTTGTCTTGTTTGTACACCGTCGGACAGATCACCTATCACGTTCTCCAATGGGTGATTTTTGTGAACTCTCGTAGTCGGAACCGCACTGACATCTAGATTGTCTTCCAGGTTCGAAGGTAGCTCATCAATGGGTGATTGTTGTTGAGAGTGAAACGGATTGAAGAATTTCTCTTCTATAGAGGCAGCAGGGGTATCGACAGCATTTGACGAGGAAGGCTGACATTCATCATACTTCGGTCGTTGCACATAATTGTCTTCCTCATCGTAAATCATCTTCGTAGCTATTCTTTCATCAACTTCTGCACAATCCAAGTAAGGTATGTTAAAAGATTTAAAAAGCCTATCATAGTCGAAAACCCCAGCGGGTCCCGTGCTTGGTTTTGGTGATTTGTAACTTGTGATATCAGTGTTACACACCACCTCAACCTTGCTGGTCGATGTATTAAAGACTCGTCTGTTGGGAGTCCCAACAACGTATCCGACTAAAATTCCTTCATCGGCTACTTCACCAAATTTAGAATTTGTCTTTAATATCGAACACGGGGACCCGAATGGTTCAAGACCACTCAAGTTGGGCTTTCTCCCATGCATAAGTTCATAACATGTTTTATTCAGTCTTTTAACAGTTAAAACTCTATTAAGGATATAACAGGCTGTTGCAACAGCTTCAGCCCAGAACACCACAGGAAGTTTCGAATCAGCCAGCATGGTTCTAGCTCCTTCAATTAACGTTTTGTTCTTCCTCTCAGCCACTCCATTTTGTTGCGGAGTATACGGAGCGCTGTACTGGTGCTCTATCCCTTTCTGTAAGCAGAAGATCTACATCTGATAGTTCTTGAACTCAGTCCCATTGTCACTTCTGATGTATTTAACTCTTTTCCCCATAATATTCTCAACTTTGGTAATCAAATTTATTACCATCTGAACCGTTTCATCTTTTGACTTCAGGAAATATACCCAAGAGTATCGAGAGAAATCATCAGTGATCACCAAGCAGTATGTTGTTCCACCTAGGCTTTTTACATTCACGGGACCGAAGAGATCCATGTGAAGTAGGTCTAGGGTACTGACTATTGAATTAACCTTCTTGGTGTGATGGGATTTCTTGTGTTGCTTTCCCTTTTTGCACGATAAGCATTGGTCTTCAAAGTTGAAACTCTTCAAGGGAACACCCAGCACCAGCCCATTCTTGACAATGTAGTTCATTTTCCGAAGATGAATATGCCCCATTATCCTATGCCATAATTCGGATTCCGATTCAGTTGCTTTTGACAGAAGACACGATTCTTCTGTTGCCATCTCAGTCGACCTCATGTCCATAATATACGTATTCTTTTCTCTTGGAGCTTTCATAACTATCCAATCCTCTGGTATCTTGAAACCAGGATACAGCACGATCTCTTCATTCTTGGTAAAATGCACGGTGTATTCTTTGTCACAAATCTGCGATACACTCAGCAAATTATGCTTCAGTTCTTCAACGAAATTTACTTTCTCTAACGTCATCTTTCTGTTAGTCACCGTCCCAATTCCAGTGATCCTTCCACCGCTCTCTCCAGCGAAACTCACTCTTCCTCCCTGAACAGGTTTCCATTCGTGTAACAAACTCTTGTTACCCGTCATGTGCCGGGAACAGCCGCTATCCACAACCCATAGATTGTTTGCACCCCTGTTCAACTGTTCCTGCACGATTAAAGCAGAGGATTAAAATCTGGGAACCCAAGACCTATTGGTCTTGGGTCGATACATCCCGTACTTTGGCTGTCCAAAGTTAGTATCGGAATAATTTATGTAAGTCCTAAAAGGATACCTTCTTGTAGATTGACTATGAGGCCATCCATACCTTCGTGAATTATATGAATTATTACTTATGGTTTGGTTGTTAACAGTGAAAAACTGAGATTGATTTCTTTGAAAACCAGGATTAGTCCTATTTCTGAACTTTGATGAGTTTTCATTTTTACCATTATAGTGATTACGGTTAGTTCTGTTCTCAGTTTTCGAAGGCCTCACACCTCTGAATCTCTGCTTCAGAGGGCAATCTGCAATTAGGTGTCCTAATTGATTACATCTGAAACAACTCCTGTATTCAACTTTCTTTTCAATAGTTGTTTTAGATGTTGAGGCTGCATTACTGCCCATTTGTCTCACATATGGTGGGACATATGGGTTTAGTGGAGATTTCTTTTCAGTTGTTTTATGTTTCTCTCCACTTTTTGGTAATACTGCCTCTTCCTTTGTCTCTCTCGACTTGGATGACTTGTCCGAGTTTGATGAGACAGGACTAGGAGCAGAAATCTTAACATTCGAAACAGGCTTACTTGTTTCGCCTTTACTAACTTCTGGTTCTTTAATAGTAACCTTAACCGGAACTGTCTGACCAAAATCAACATCAACAGATTTCTGATTACTATGATCATAAGTGTAATTATGATTGTACGGTGGTGGAACTTCATGATATCCAATTCCTCCCCTTTTAACTGGGGAACCTTGATCACTAACGAGGTGATCAAGTATAGCGGAGGAATTTCTGAATTCCTCAAGTTTCCTGTTTAGTTCCACCACTTTCACCTGGTGATCAGCTATCTGTTTATCCCTTTCAGCTATTAGTTTGGTTTTCTCTTCTAACACTTCATAGCTAAGATCAATTACTTGAATTTTTTCAGCTAGATTTGCTTTAAGACTCCTAATATCTTTCTCACTAGCTTTTATTTTTACTTTATAAATGTTTTCTCTAGCTTTAGTGAAATGATGATCTTCTTTTAATGTTTTAAATTGAGCATCCAAACTAACAAACTGATCAGTTATAGTTGTCAATTGTTCAGACAGATTTTCACATTTAGTACAAGGGAGTTTAGTACTTACCTCGGAGAGCTGATCTGTCACATCGGCCATGAAAGCTTGATTTTCTCCAGTCACCTTCTCACTTTCTGCAGTTTCGATGTTCGCCAAATTAGCCTGTTCAAACACTTCCTCAACATGCAGATTCCAGTTGTACTCTCCGTTCTGTCTGGATATCATGGCTCTATTCTCATTACCACCCCCACTCTGTTGTGTAGACCTGTTTTGACTGCGTTCTACACGTTCATTTGTGCACTCCTTCGCAAAGTGTCCATTTTGTTGACAGTTATAACATCGCACCTTTGACTTGTCAAAACCTGGTCTTTCACCAACAAACTTCCTACCAGTCTTCTTCATAAACCGTTTAACCCTTCTCACAATCATCGCCAACTGCCCCTGCAGATCCATCTCTTCCAGATCATCAGCATCGATCTGATCATAGTCTTCATCTAACGTTGCAGGATCAACAATCTTACCTTGAATGTAATTTTCATACGAAGCAATGAAAGATGCATAGAGAGCAAACTGCTGTTCAGCATATTTAACACTCATGGGCATCTTTGAGTAGTTGTTGTTCGAAACACTTGGGGAAAAACTACTTTTGGTTGCTTGAGATTTAGAAGCATTTGATCCACCAGCTACAAAACACACATCACCATTCAAGTTGAGAGATACATGACCTTCATGTGTTGAGTTAGCGCTCGAGTCTCCTTTTGAGTAGTACGCAAACGATTCAGACTTCGAACTTGAACTTGAGTTAACTTTTGCACCATACATTCCTGGATCATGAACCTGATCAGTTGGTGTCTCTTTTCGAACCATGTTAAGTTCAAAAGTTCTTAGTTTGTTGACTGTTGTTTCCAAGTCATAGTCGGCAAACTCTTTGTCTTCTCTCATCAAGACAATGTACATCTCCCATTTCGGTGGGAGAGCATCAAAAAGCTTTTCAACTATCTCATCTTCTTTGTAAGTAATGGAATAGTTGCTGAGTTCGGTCATCAGATGATAATATCTCGTGATGATATCATCAAGTGATTCATTCTTCAAGTACTTGAATACCGAGAATTGGGTTTTAAGTAGTTTAATCTTTGATGCACGAATCCCCACATTACCCTCAAAACGGTTTTCAAGCGCTTCCCAAAGTTCTCTAGCAGTTTTATACTTCCTGAAGGTGTGAAGAATCTCTTGTGGAAGAGCCATTGTTATCGCTGCATGAGCTTTGCTTTCAGCCTCATACATTTTCTTTTCTTCTTCTTCCATCTCTTTGTATTTCTTAATCTGATCACGACCCTCATACTCAGCAGTTGGTGGAATGTAACCATCTTGTATGCACACCCACATCTTAGCGTCTTGGTATTTAACATATTTCTCAAACCGATCCTTCCACGCAACAAAATCGGTTCCCTTAAGCATCTTCGGTGCCTTAGTAGCTGAACCCGCTTCCACTTCCATCTTCACCAGTTCCGTAATATTTATTGAAGACATCTTTCACGAAACACAAAGAAACCCGAAAAATAAAAATTTTATTTTTCACAGTACTGTAGGCGAAGTTGTGGATAACTTCGCATAAGTCTGAACTTCGCTGATTCTAAACTTCGCTCCCCTTTTTTTTAAATTCGCCTTATTCGGCGAAGTTGTGTATAACTTCGCTTAAGGTAAGCGAACTTGTGAAGTTGTGGGTAACTTCGCTTGAGATAAGCGAACTTGAGAAGGTAGGCGAAGTTGTGGATAACTTCGCTTAACCTTATATCTTCGCCTAAACCCTACAAACAGTGACGGCAACTTCGCCTGATGAACACGATGGTTTTGCAGGTTTGATTTCTGGATTTTACGAGGTATGTGAAGGTGTAATGGGTTGTTTATGATTGTGGGAGGTGAGTAGGACACAAAAACTCGGTAAACTCGTCCCGCGAATAGTCGAACGGAACGATTTCTACACCAGCGTGATAATCCCGAACCACACAATCACGAGCAAAAGCACTGATACCAATTGTAGGTTCCCAGCCGGATCTACACGGAATATCTCGTTCTACGTAGGTGCGGAATCCCTACGTAAGATGTTACGAGCGTAGAAGACGATACGAGTTAACACGATCGAACACACGTTACAATAAGCAAAGACACGTTGTATATTGCAACTGGAAACACGTGATATCAATCACTGATTACACAACTCGTAAACACGTAAACTAAAAACTTCGTTTCTAACTCAGCCGTAACCTAAGGCTATATAACCACGACAACTTCTCCTGGCATGTTCAGGCGAAGTTGTTACTAACTTCGCTTACTCAACAAGTTTGCCTGTATCAGCGAACTTGTGAGCTAACATCGCTACATACAAAACACAAATCCAAACGACTCGATTACAGACACTATATACTGAACTACTGACATCATGTACCAACAGGCGTGCTTCTTTGCAGCCGAGTAAGAGGTTCCGCATATGTCGGATCCTCCGAAGATTATGTTGATAATTTGAGCGTCTGGGGGAGGTGGAGCAGCCTTTTCTGGAACTGGTTCAGGATCCTGGTTCCTGGGATTTTTTCTTCCAAATAGCTCCTTAAGGTGACCCTTGCTGAGGAGGTAGCTTATCTCCTTCCTCAAGGCTATGAAATCATCTGTCATATGGCCGAAGTCTTCGTGAAAGGCACACCACTTCGATTTGTCCTTGGGGAGAGGTGCCTTCTCATTTTTTCTCGGCCATCTTGCTTTGTCGCCTAAGTTCCTAACGGCAAGCATCACTCCTCCCATATCCACGGAGAAGCAATAATCGGATATTCTCGGGCAATCTTCATCGTCTTCCTCTTCCTCTACAGCGTTGATCTTTTGGCCACCTGGCTTATTGTGCAGCTTAGAGTTGCTGTTCCTGAAATAGGATGCTTGTTTCTTGTGTTGAGATTCATTTTTCACCGAAGTGCTCAGTTGATCTTGTATTCTTTGATCCTCCTCCATCCTGATGAACCTTAAAGCTCTGTTTCGGACTTCATCTAAATTCCTGCAAGGGGTCATCACAAGATCTTGATTAAATGAAGAGTCCTTTTGTAACCCCATTTTGAATGCCTCAACAGCTGTCAGGACATCCAAGTTTGGAATTTCCACGGCCTCTCTTCCAAACCTTGTAAGGAATTGCCTAAGGGGTTCCCTACGAGGTTGGACAACTCTATATAAATCAATAGTTAATTTTTTGAAAGATCTACTGCATGAAAATTGACTATTAAATAGATTGATTAAATGAGAAAAGGAAGTAATAGAGTAAGGAGGGAGGCTTAGCAGCCATTTAAAGGGGGATCCAGTGAGGGTTGAGCCAAAGCCTTTACACAGGCAAGCTTCTTTCAATCTGTCTGGGATTGGATTAATTTCCATCCTTTCTTGATATAGGGCCACGTGTTCCTCAGGATCCGTGGATCCATCATATAGCTTCATATTGGGAGCAATGAAGCGCTTTGGTATCTCGGCATCGCAAATCAGTGGAGCAAACATGGATATGTTGTGGCTTCCGGCTGGTACTTCGGGAATAGGTTTGATGACTCCGGGTACACTTGAAATCATATCCTTGAGCTTTTGTAGCTCGCGGGCTATGGTTTGGTTGATTCCAATACCCTGCATACTCGCATGGTTAGTGCCAAAAGATAAATTATCATAAATGTTACCTTTCACGTGATCAAAAGATATTGCTCCATCGCTGCATCCGAGATACATTGTTTCAGCATCAACAGTCGGTCCAGCAGGAGCGGTAGTTTGCATGGGTACGAAATCGCCTTCATGGATCTCCGACGGCCTGGATCGGGGTTCCTTCAGAGGTTCCTTTCCATAAGGATAGTAGGACTCCGGATGCTGATGGATGATGGATTCTGTTTGGAAGTCCAAGGATCCTGGTTAAAAGGTTGAGGATCCTTGGAGTTAATGGGTGGATGATCCTTAATAAAACCCAGAGGGACCGGATTGGAAGGCTGAGGATCCTTGCGAAAGGTGATTGGAGGATCTCAAGGGTTGACCTAAATATCCTTGTTGAAGGATAGATGATCCTTGAGAATACTGGTCAGAGTACTTCTTCTGGAAGAGGTTCGAGGATCCTTGTTGAGAGAGAGAGGATGCTGGATACCTCTGTCCCGGGAAATCCGGAGTGCCAAAGTCAAGCATTTTTGGCATGATGGGGCTTGCGTCTTCAGCAGTCTTCTTAGTTCTCCTAATTTCCTCGATCTCATGGAGGATCCTCTTATTAGTCTTGTTCTGCTGCTCCATATAGCTCTTCATCTACGAACACAAAATAGAGACATCATTGTTAGTAGTTACCATTTGGGAAACGGCGGTGGATTTCGATCCTGATAAAACAGCAGTCTTCTTCTTCTGAGCAACAGTTATAGGCTTTTGTGGATTTGTAGAACCAGGTAGTGGTGGCAAGGTCACTTGAATCGGGACGCTTGAAGCAGCAGTCGCAGGAATAGCTTTTCCTTGGGAGGCCATTGGGTGAGTGATAGTAGGGTTTAAATAAAGGTAAGGATTTTTTGTGATTAAAGCACCAAAAGCCCCACAGTGGGCGCCAAATTGTTTTGGTTAAAAATCGGGCTAAGGATCAGTGAACCAAATTCGTAAGTGAGGATTGGTGCTAATGTGAATTAATGCGATCAAAGTAACAATTGTAAACAATGAACACAAAGATTTATACGAGAAAAAGCCCTTGGTAACTAGTATCCCGCCGGCACAAAAACCTCGGGTAGTGAAAACTATCACTACCAATTATATTGAACTTGAAAAGATTACAATTGGTGGAATAATAGCTGAACGTGAATACAAGTGTTTTCTATGAACTCTTAGTGCTAAAAGTGTTGTGTTTTGATCAGCTAGTATTCGATATATATATACAAGTAAGATATAACGGCTAGTAACTGCTTATGCTATAATCTCGGCCACGTTTGTTTACTTCTTCAACTTGAACGTTTTAGGAGCGTGGACGAGTAGGGAAGACTGAGTAAATTACTTCGTCCGTAATAATAGGAATTCTGGTGAGCACGTGTTATCACAAAGGGGACATGGTCTTTAAGAAGATGTAATATCGGAACACCGAATTTGAAAATTGCTTGAAATTGCTTTTGAGAAAACTTGTTTTAGGCCTAAGCCTTGGACTTGTGTGTGTGCACTTGCGTTCATGAGGCATTAATGAAATCAGCAGTACAGTAATCCAGTAATAGTATGTGCGTTTAAACAATCAAGTAAAGGCTCACATAATTCTATCATGCAACCCTAACAAATAAACAATTAAGCTATAGCTTCCTAGAACACTACGTCTAATGTCCTATCTTATAGCCACGGCTCTGATACCAATCTGTAACACCCCGACTAAAGCGAAAACGCCCGAGTGTGACGTGCAGATTGCTCAAACACACGTGACACTATTAGGTGACCATAATAACATTGTTTCATTTAAATCTTCATGTAACACAAGTTTAACAAATAGTACAAGTTGTAACAAATAAATAAACAAATGATAAGTTGTTCTTTGAATATCCTTTAGGCATGCTATGTGTATTTTAACTTTCATCCTCGTATCTTTACACCTGTAACATATGTATAAAATAAAGCCAGTTATGAACATAGATGGTGAGATTTCCACAGTTTGATATAATACGTAAAAATCATACAATTCATGGACAAGTGATAAACGAGCAACTAAGTCCTTTCCAGTTGGTATCAACCAACGTACTCGGGTAATCGCGCAAGTAAGGTCCTTTCCAGTTGGTAACAACCAACGTACTCGGATAATGAGGCCCTTTTCCACTCGATACAAATGGATCAGAGTGCAAAGGGGGGCGTATGATCATACTTAATGAGGATTCCCAATCGTGCAATTAATATTCGTGCAAGTAATACAAGTAGCACACACAAGTCCATATATGAATTGTTGTTTTGTAATAGAGGAAACAATGCTTGAATTTTTATAAGGATACATATGCTACCCCAAAACATTAAAACATTAAAAAAGGATTGTGAGAAACTCACCTCGAAATCGATGATAACTTAAAATGAAATTGAAAGCGTGTTTAACGAAACCAAAGCAACCGAAAGCATGTTAAAGAATCCGGAATGATTGAACTTCTCGAACTATAAGTAAAATAAATACAAATATTTAAGGGCTAACTAACGGGATAAAACGGTTTAATTATTTAGTTTTAAAGATGTCACATTATATCCTATTACTTTAAAGTGTTTTGGATTCTTATATTGTTTTTAAGCTCTAACGATGTTTTAACGTGTTGGTACACGATGTCAGTAGTTCAGTGTCTAGTGTCTGTAATCGAGTTAGTAATGTTTTGTATTTGAATTAAGCGAAGTTGAGTCTCAAGTTCGCCTGATATGGGTGAACTTGTTAGATAAGCGAAGTTAGTGACAACTTCGCCTGAACATGCCAGGCGAAGTTGTCGTGATATATATGCATTAGGTTACGGCTGAAGTTAACAAGTTTTTCAGTTATCATTGTACGAGTCAGTTAACGTGTTGTGTAATCGGTGATCATTGATATCACGTGTTTCCAGTTGCAATACAACGAGTATTTGTTTATTGTAACGTGTGTTCGATCGTGTTAACGTATATCGTCTTCTACGCTCGTAACGTCTTACGTAGGGATTCTGCACCTACGTAGAACGAGATATTCCGTGTAGATCCGGCTGGGAACCTACAATTGGTATCAGAGCAATTGCTCGTGATTGTGTGGTTCGGGATTATCACGCGGGTGTAGAAATCGTTCCGTTCGACTATTCGCGGGACGAGTTTACCGAGTTTTTGTGTCCTACTCACCTCCCACCATCATAAACAACCCATAACACCTTCACAAACCTCACAAAATCCAGAAATCAAACCTGCAAAACCATCGTGTTCATCAGGCGAAGTTGCCGTCACTGTTCGTAGGGTTTCGGCGAAGATATAAGGTTAAGCGAAGTTATCCACAACTTCGCCTACCTCACAAGTTCGCCTAAGCGAAGTTACCCACAACTTCGCCTACCTCACAAGTTCGCTTAACTTAAGCGAAGTTATTCTCAACTTCGCCTTTTCAGGCGAATTTAAAAAGGGAGCGAAGTTAAGAATCAGCGAAGTTATCCACAACTTCGCCTACAGTACTGTTAAGAATAAAATTTTTGTTTTTCGGGTTTCTTTGTGTTTCGTGAAAGATGACTTCAATAAATATTACAGAACTGGTGAAGATGGAAGTGGAAGCGGGTTCAGCTACTAAGGCACCGAAGATGCTGAAAGGAACCGATTTCGTGGCTTGGAAGGATCGGTTTGAACAATATGTCAAATACCAAGAAGCTAAGATGTGGGTGTGCATCCAAGATGGATACATTCCACCAACTGCTGAGTATGAGGGTCGTGATCAGATTAAGAAATACAGCAAGATGGAAGAGGAAGAGAAGAAAATGTATGAGGCCGAAAGCAAAGCTCATGCTGCGATTACAATGGCTCTTCCACAAGAGATTCTTCACACCTTCAGGAAGTATAAAACTGCCAGAGAGCTATGGGAAGCACTTGAAAACCGGTTTGAGGGTAATGTGGGGATACGTGCATCGAAGATTAAACTACTCAAAACCCAATTCTCGGTCTTCAAGTATTTGAAGAATGAATCACTCGATGATATCATCACGAGATTTTATCATCTGATGACCGAACTCAGTAATTATTCCATTACTTACAAAGAAGATGAGATCGTGGAAAAGCTTCTTGATGCTCTCCCACCGAAATGGGAGATGTACACTGTCTTGATGAGAGAAGACAAAGAGTTTGCAGACTATGAATTGGAAACAGCAGTCAACAAACTACGAACTTTTGAACTTAACATGGTTCGAAAAGAGACACCAACCGATCAGGTTCAAGATCCAGAAATGTATGGTGCAAAAGTTAACTCAAGTTTAAGTTCGAAGTCTGAATCATCTGCTTACTACTCAAAGGGAGAGTCGGACGCTAACTCAACACATGAAGGTCATGTATCTCTCAACATGAATGGTGATGTGTGTTTTGTAGCTGGTGGATAAAATACTTCTAAACCTCAGGCGACCAAAGGTAGTTTTTCTCCAAGTGTTTCGAACAACAACTACTCAAAGATGCCCATGAGTGTTAAATCTGCTGAACAACAGTTTGCTCTCTATGCATCTTTCATTGCTTCATATGAAAATTACATTAAGGGTAAGATTGTTGATCCTGCAACTTTGGACGAAGACTATGATCAGATCGATGCTGATGATCTGGAAGAGATGGATCTGCAGTGGCAGATGGCGATGATAGTCAGAAGGGTTAAACGGTTTATGAAGAAGACTGGTAGGAAATTTGTTGGTGAAAGACCAGGTTTTGACAAGTCAAAGGTTCGGTGTTACAACTGTCAACAGAATGGCCACTTTGCAAAAGAGTGCACAAATGAACGTGTTGAACGTAGTCAGAACAGGTCTACACAGCAGAGTGGGGGTGGTAATGAGAATAGAGCCATGATATCCAGACAGAACGGGGAGTACAACTGGAATCTGCATGTTGAGGAAGTGTTTGAACAGGCTAATTTGGCGAACATCGAAACTGCAGAAAGTGAGAAGGTGACTGGAGAAAATCAAGCTTTCATGGCCGATGTGACAGATCAGCTCTCCGAGGTAAGTACTAAACTCCCTTGTACTAAATGTGAAAATCTGTCTGAACAATTGACAACTATAACTGATCAGTTTGTTAGTTTGGATGCTCAATTTAAAACATTAAAAGAAGATCATCATTTCACTAAAGCTAGAGAAAATAGTTACAAAGTAAAAATAAAAGCTAGTGAGAAAGATATCAGAAGTCTTAAAGCCAATCTAGCTGAGAAAATACAAGTAATTGATCTTATTTATGAAGTGTTAGAAGAGAAAACCAAACTAATAGCTGAAAGGGATAAACAGATAGCTGATCACCAGGTGAAAGTTGTGGAATTTAACAGAAAACTTGAGCAATTCAGAAATTCCTCTGCTATACTTGATCACCTCGTTAGTGATCAAGGTTCCCCAGTTAAAAGGGGAGGAATTGGATATCATGAAGTTCCACCACCTTACAATCATAATTACACTTATGATCCTAGTAATCAGAAATCTGTTGATGTTGATTTTGGTCAGACAGTTCCGGTTAAGGTTACTATTAAAGAACCAGAAGTTAGTAAAGGCGAAACAAGTAAGCCTGTTTCGAGTGTTAAGATTTCTGTACCTAGTCCAGTCTCATCAAATTCGGACAAGACATCCAAGTCGAGTGAGACAAAAGAAGAGGCAGTGTTACCAAAAAGTGGAGAGAAACATAAAACAAATGAAAAAAATTCTCCACTAAACCCGTATGTCTCACCATATTTGAGACAAACGGGCAGTAATGCAGCCTCAACATCTAAAACAACTATTGAGAAGAAAGTTGAACACAGAAGTTGTTTTAGATGCAATCAAACAGGACACCTGATTGCTGATTGCCCTCTGAAGCAGAGATTCAGAGGTCTGAGGCCTTCAAAAACTGAGAATAGATCTAACGATAAATACAATAATGGTAAAAATGAAAACTCATCAAAGTTCAGACATTGGACTAATCCAGGTTTTCAAAGAAATCGATCTCAGTTTTTCACTGCTAACAACCAAACCATAAGTAATAATTCATTTAATTCACGAAGATTTGGATGGCCTCATAGTCAATCTACAAGAAGGTATCCTTTTAGGACTTACAGAAATTATACTAATACTAACTTTGGACAGCCAAAGTAGGGGATGTATCAACCCAAGACCAATAGGTCTTGGGTCCCCAGATTTTAATCCTCTGCTTTAATCGTGCAGGAACAGTTGAACAGGGCTGCAAACAATCTATGGGTTGTGGATAGCGGCTGTTCCCGGCACATGACGGGTAACAAGAATTTGTTACACGAATGGAAACCTGTTCAGGGAGGAAGAGTGAGTTTTGCTGGAGAGAGCGGTGGAAGGATCACAGGAATTGGGACGGTGACTAACGGAAAAATGACGTTAGAGAAAGTGAATTTCGTTGAAGAACTGAAGCATAATCTGCTGAGTGTATCACAGATCTGTGACAAAGATTACACCGTGCACTTTACCAAGAATGAAGCGATCGTGCTGTATCCTGGTTTCAAGGTACCAGAGGATTGGATAGTTATGAAGGCTCCAAGAGAAAAGAATACGTATATTATGGACATGAGGTCGACTGAGATGGCAACAGAAGAATCTTGTCTTCTGTCAAAAGCAACTGAATCGGAGTCCGAGTTATGGCATAGAAGAATGGGGCATATTCATCTTCGGAAAATGAACTACATTGTCAAGAATGGGCTTGTGCTGGGTGTTCCCTTGAAGAATTTCAACTTTGAAGACCAATGCTTATCGTGCAAAAAGGGAAAGCAACACAAGAAATCCCATCACACCAAGAAGGTTAATTCAATAGTCAGTACCCTAGACCTACTTCACATGGATCTCTTTGGTCCCGTGAATGTAAAAAGCCTAGGAGGAACATCATACTGCTTAGTGATCACTGATGATTTCTCTCGATACTCTTGGGTATATTTCCTGAAGTCAAAGGATGAAACGGTTCAGATGGTAATAAATTTGATTACCAAAGTTGAGAATATTATGGGAAAAAGAGTTAAATACATCAGGAGTGACAGTGGGACTGAGTTCAAAAACTATCAGATGGAGATCTTCTGCTTACAGAAGGGGATAGAACACCAGTACAGCGCTCCGTAACTCCGCAACAAAATGGAGTGGCTGAGAGGAAGAACAGAACGTTAATTGAAGGAGCCAGAACCATGCTGGCTGATTCGAAACTTCCTGTGGTGTTCTGGGCTGAAGCTTTTGCAACAGCCTGTTATATCCTTAATAGAGTTTTAACTGTTAAAAGACTAAATAAAACATGTTATGAACTTATGCATGGGAGAAAGCCCAACTTGAGTGGTCTCGAACCATTCGGGTCTCCGTGTTCGATATTAAAGACAAATTCTAAATTTGGTGAAATAGCCGACGAAGGCATTTTAGTCGGATATGTTGTTGGGACTCCCAACAGACGAGTCTTTAATACATCGACCAACAAGGTTGAGGTGGTGTGTAACACTGATATCACAAATTACAAATCACCAAAACCAAGCACGGGACCCGCTGGGGTTTTCGACTATGATAGACTTTTTAAATCCTTTAACATACCTTACTTGGATTGTGCAGAAGTTGATGAAAGAATAGCTACAAAGATGCTTTACGATGAGGAAGACAATGTTGTGCAAAGACCGCTGTACGATGAATGTCAGCCTTCCTCGTCAAATGCTGTCGATACCCCTGCTGCCTCTACAGAAGAGGAATTCTTCAATCCGTTTCACTCTCAACAACAATCACCCATTGATGAGCTACCTTCGAACCTGGAAGACAATCTGGATGTCAGTTCAGTTCCGACTACGAGAGTTCACAAAAATCACCCTTTGGAAAACGTGATAGGTGATCTGTCCGACGGTGTACAAACAAGACAAAGCTTGAATGAGCACACCTGTGTTTACACAAGCATTAAAGATACAGGCATAATCAACGAATGCTTGTACACCTGCTTCATCAGCCAGATTGAACCAAAGAACTATCAAATGGCTCTTAAGGACAGCTCGTGGGTCGAAGCCATGCAAGAAGAGTTAGCCCAGTTTAAGAATATGGAGGTATGGAATTTGGTTGCAAAACCGAAGAATGTGCATGCGATTGGCACCAAATGGGTTTTCAAATGCAAGAGAGATGAGAAAGGGATTATTATCAGGAACAAGGCGAGGCTGGTTGTAAAAGGTTTTAATCAGCAAGAGGGGATCGATTACAGTGAGGTGTTTGCTCCTGTGGCGAGAATTGATGCCATTCGATTGTTTTTGGCATTTTCTGCACATAAGGAGATGAAGGTATTTCAGTTAGACGTGAAGTGTGCGTTCCTAAACGGTAAAGTCGATGAGGTTGTGTACGTTGAGCAACCTCCGGGTTTTCCTGACCCAGACTTTCCCGATCATGTGTACAAGCTAAGTAAAGCGCTATATGGGCTACATCAGGCTCCTCGTGCCTGGTACTCAACACTATCTGATTACTTGCTTGAGAATGAGTTTGAAAGGGGAAAGATTGATAGCACATTGTTCTTTAAGAGAAAAGGAAGCGACTTTCTTCTGGTGCAAGTCTACGTGGACGACATCATCTTTGCTGCATCAAAAGTCGCCATGTGTCAGGAATTTGAGGCCGTCATGAAAAAGAGATTTGAAATGAGTGCTATGGGTGAACTAACTTTCTTTTTAGGACTGCAGGTTGATCAGAAGAAAGATGGGATGTTCATTCATCAGACGAAGTATGTCCAAGACGTTCTCAAACGCTTCAAGATGGAGGACAGCACTCCATTTGATACTCCAGTCTGCGTCAACCATAAATTGGGTGCTGATTCAGACAGTGATGCAGACGTGGATCCAACCCAATATCGGGCAATAATAGGTTCTTAAATGTACTTAACTGCTTCTAGACCTGATATTATGTTTGCAGTTTGTCTTTGTGCACGCTTTCAGGCAAACCCAAAAGAATCTCATTTGAAGGGTGTGAAGAGAATATTGCGATATCTCAAAGGCAAGCCTAAGCTGGGGTTGTGGTACACGAAAGGAGGAGACTTGGAGTTGGTCGCCTACACGGATTCTGATTATGGAGGGTGCAATCAGAGTCGGAAGTCAACAACAGGTGGATGTCAGTTTCTTGGTGGCAGATTAGTGTCATCGCAATGCAAGAAGCAGACCTCAGTCGCCATTTCAACCTGTGAAGCAGAATACATGGCAGCATCTAACTGCTACTCCCAGGTTCTTTAGATACAACAGCAATTGTGCGATTATGGTCTGAATTTCACTCATACTCCTATTTGCATTGATAACACTGCTGCTATCTCAGTAACTAACAATCCCGTAAAGCACAGTAAAACTAAACACATTGACATCCGTCATCATTTTATATGGGATTGTGCTGAGAAGAAACTGATTGTGCTCGAAAAGGTTGATACGTTAGATAATTTCGCTGATTTGTTCACTAAAGCGTTTGACAAAAACCGTTTTCAAAACCTTGTTGAGTTGAATGGGATGATCAATCCCGAGTAACCGTGTATTTAGTCTTTGTTTAAAAAAAAACGTCACTATTGCTTAGAATTATGTAGGTTGCCTCAGTTTGAAGGACATATCTTCGGATATATTTGGTCCTCATTTCTACTTGTAGAATATGAGGATAGCAATTAACCAGATGACTGAAAGTGACCGGGGCGATTTATGATGTGTTTTTATTCTTTCGCTGAAAATTAGTCATTCATAAGTAGTTAGAAGGACACATACTTGTATGTGGTCGGTCCAGCTGATCCATTGGATCTTCAGGATAGCCGTTTACCTGAAAACTTCAATTTGATCGGGGCGATTGAAGTTAAAATTTTTGGGGAGATGAAATTATTTTTCAAGTCTAATACTTCGTAAGAAGTACCTTTACTATGTTTAACAGAAAATTGATCAAACCTTGGAAAGTGATAGATATACTGATTCTGTGTGCTTAACTAGTGAAATTATTAGGCCTAAAAGACTTTAGAACAGTCATTGTATGTCATGGTAGCTTTTTATGGTGCGTAAAAGTAGAAGTGATACTAACTAAATCTACTCGATTTTACGTAGAAACTCCTTAAGAGTTGTGTATGTCTCCGCATATATCTTTCCGAATGATAGGCAAAAAAGCGATTACCCAGTCATACACGAGCCCGTGAGTGTTCTGATTCCCGTGAAGATAGTGTGTCAAGAAACTGCAGTGATCCAGATTCGGGACTTGCAGTTGTTTACTACTCTTAAGTTGTGTAAAAAGAAAAAAAAATGTGTGTGTTATTGAGATATTCTAGAGTTCATAATGTTAATAATTCTCAATCAAGATGTAAGAAAGAGAACGGGAAGAAGAGTCTAAAGATCGAAGAGTACTTACTATTTAATCAGACACTACGGGTCGAGGTCAACTCGGGGTGACTTGGGGAAAGCCAAATACGCTTTGAGAATAGATAGGAGGCATCATAATCTCTGAGTTTTTGCCCACTTAAGTTTTGAGCTTAATTGAACCTAACCCGTATCATAGAAACGATGAAAACCATTTTAAGTTATTTGCCTGCTTACAACCTATTTCTTTATGTCATAATACAGCTGAACACGGATCTGTGTGACAGTCACGTAATTAATATGATTCCTGTTCGGATCTTTTCTAAAACATGGTAGTCCCTGTCGAGACTGAAATTTGATCCCGTGTACTTTATTTTTAAAAGTTTTTCCTACTTATGTAGTTGTATGATTTTATACCTGGTTACTTGGTCTTGATCGTATCATTTAACGCTTTAAAGGTTGTTTTAAAACTTAATTGCAAATTGTTCAAATTATGGGGTTTGTTTTGTAAAATTCTAATATCGGTGAAGTTGTGCATAACTTCGCCTGCAATAGGCGAAGTTATCCATAACTTCGCCTGTAAAATTTTGACCCTATATAAAGAAGTTTTAAGGTCAAACTGTTCATTATTTTCAAAAACCCAGCGAACTTATCTCCGTAACCCTAAGCGAAGATATCTTCCAGAAACCTAGGCGAACTTATCCTTCGATTATCATCTGTGTTTATTTTTCTTTCGTTCTAATCCGATTAAAGGTGTGTAGGCTTGTAGTGTCGTAGAATCACTATCCTTGACGTTAATCATCGGTCGTTTCGACCCGATTCACGACCTCCGTATTTCGAAACCTAACCACCCGATTTTCAAACCTTTTTCGCGTGGTCATAATCATATTAATAGTCTAGATCATCTCTAAAACATGTGTTTAACAGTCCACGATCTTCAAAATTTACCAAATCAGTTCATTCGAAAACCTAACTGTTGCCGATTCATATTCGGCGAAGTTACAGTTTAGGCGAAGTTATCCGTAACTTCGCCTGATGTTTAACTTCGCCTGATAATTAATTATGTAACAGTATTTGGGGCGATGTTGTGGTTAGGCGAAGTTATCATTAACTTCTCCTGGCACTTTTAATTTTAATTAACTGTTAACAGCGAAGTTCAAGTTGAGGTGAAGTTGTTCCCAACTTCGCCCCACCTCTAACTTCGCCTATACAGAATAAATCACAACTTCTCTCATGGTAACAGGCGAACTTGTGATTTGCCTTGACGTTTATATAACTTAGTCTGTTTGTTGCAGAAATGGCTGCTGTAGCTGGAGCAGGCGGCGCAGGTGGTGATGATGGAGGAGACAACCAGCGACAGTTTTTCCCGAGTCACAACATGTACATAACATTGTTGGTGCATGATGTCAGTAGTTCAGTGTCGAGTGTCTGTAATCGTGTTAGTTAGATTTGAGTTTTGTATGTAAGCGAAGTTACTAACAAGTTCGCTTATATGGGCGAACTTGTTAGTCAAGCGAAGTTAGGGACAACTTCGCCTGAACATGCCAGGCGAAGTTGTCGTGTCTATATAAGCCATTTGTATACGGCTTATTCATAAGAAGTTAATTAATCAGAGTTTATTCGTGTATTCGAGTCAGAGAGTTTGTATTTGGTGATCATAGCATCACGTGTTTACGGTTGGAATACAACGTGTGTTTGGTTATCGAATCGTGTGTTAGCTCGTATTGTTTTCTATACTCGTAACGTCTTACATAGGGATTCCGCAACTACGTAGAACGCGATATCTCGTGTAGATCCGGCTGGGAACCTACAATTGGTATCAGATCTTTTGCTCGATTGTGTGGTTCGGGAATATCACGCGGGTGTAGAAATCGTTCCGTTCGACTATTCGCGGGACGAGTTTTCTGAGTTTTTGTGCTATACTCGCCTCCTACAATCATAAACAACCCATAACACCTTCACAAACCTCGAAAAACCCAGAAATCTAATATGCAGAAAGTTCGTGTTCATCAGGCGAAGTTGCCGTCACTGTTAGTAGGGTTTCGGCGAAGATATAAGGTTAAGCGAAGTTATCCACAACTTCGCCTACCTCTTCAAGTTCGCTTACCTCAAGCGAAGTTACCCACAACTTCGCCTACCTCCCAAGTTCGCTCAACTTAAGCGAAGTTATTCTCAAGTTTGACCATCCGGCGAATTTAAGAAAGTGAGCGAAGTTACAAATTCACGCGAAGTTAAGTTTTAAGCGAAGTTATCCACAACTTCGCCTACAGTGCTGTTTGAAAATAAAATTTTTAATTTTCGGATTTCTTTGAGTTTTGAGAAAGATGTATTCGATAAACATTACTGAACTGGTAAAGATGGATGTAGAAGCGGGTTCAGCTACAAAGGCACCTAAGATGGTTAAGAAAACTGATTATGTAGCGTGGAAAGATCGTTTTGAACAATATGTCAAGTATCAAGATGCCAAGATGTGGGTGTGCATACAAGATGGTTACATTCCACCTACTGCTGAGTATGAGGGTCGTGATCAGATCAAGAAATACAAAGAGATGGAAGAAGAAGAGAAGAAAATGTATGAGGCAAAAAGCAAAGCTCATGCAGCAATTACAATGGCTCTTCCACAAGAGATACTTCACACCTTCCGAAAGTATAAAACTGCTAGAGAGCTTTGGGAAGCACTTGAGAACCGGTTTGAGGGCAATGTGGGAATTCGTGCCTCGAAAATTAAACTTCTAAAAACCCAATTCTCGGTTTTCAAGTATCTGAAGAACGAATCACTTGATGATATCATCACTAGATATTATCATCTGATGACTGAACTCAGCAACTATTCAATTGCTTACAAAGAAGATGAGATTGTTGAAAAGCTTCTTGATGCTCTCCCACCGAAATGGGAGATGTATACTGTGTTGATGAGAGAAGACAAAGACTTTGCTGACTTTGACCTAGAGACAGCAGTTAACAAACTAAGAACGTTTGAACTGAACATGGTACGAAAGGAGACACCTACCGATCAGGTTCAAGATACGGGTATGTATGGTGCAAAGGTTAACTCAGGATCAAGTTCGAAAACTGAATCATCTGCTTATTACTCTAAGGGAGAGTCAGGCGCTAGCTCAACACATGAAGGACATGTATCTCTCAACATGAACGGTGATGTGTGCTTTGTAGCTAAAGGATCAAATGCTTCTCAACCTCAAGCGACCAAGAGTAGTTTTTCCCCAAGTATGTCAAACATCAACTACTCGAAGATGCCCATGAGTGTTAAATCTGCTGAACAGCATTTTGCTCTCTATGCATCTTTTATTGCTTCGTATGAGAACTACATTCAGGGTAAGATTGTTGATCCTGCAATTTTGGATGAAGACTATGATCAGATCGATGCTGATGATCTGGAGGAGATGGATCTGCAGTGGCAGATGGCTATGATTGTCAGAAGGGTGAAGAGGTTCATGAAGAAGACTGGCAGGAAGTTTGTCGGAGAGAGGCCAAGGTTTGATAAGTCGAAGGTACGCTGTTACAACTGTCAGCAGAATGGCCACTTTGCAAAAGAATGCAAAAATGAACGTGTAGAACGCAGTCAAAACAGATCTACACAGCAGAGTGGTAGTGGTAATGACTATAGAGCCATGATTTCCAGACAGAATGAGGAGTACAACTGGAATCTGCATGTTGAAGAAGTATTTGAACAGGCCAATTTGGCAAAAATCGAAACTGCAGATAGTGAGAAGGGAACTGGCGAAAATGAAGCTTACATGGCAGATGTGGCAGACCAGCTCTCCGAGGTAAGTACCGAACTCCCTTGTACTAAGTGTGAACATCTGTCTGAACAACTGATAACTATTACTGATCAGTTTGTTAGTTTGGATGCGCAATTTAAAACTTTAAAAGAAGATCATCATTTCACTAAAGCTAGAGAAAATAGTTAGAAAGTAAAAAATTAAAGCTAGTGAGAAAGATATTAAAAGTCTTAAAGCAAAGCTTGCTGAAAAAATTCAAGTGATTGATCTTAGCTATGAGGTTCTAGAAGAGAAAACCAAACTAATAGCTGAAAGGGAAAAACAGATAGCTGATCACCAGGTAAAAGTGGTGGAACTTAACAGGAAACTTGAGCAATTCAGAAATTCCTCCGCTATACTTGATCACCTCGTTAGTGATCAAGGTTCCCCAAAAAGGGGAGGAATTGGTTATCATGAAGTTCCACCACCTTTCAATCATAATTACACTTATGACCCTAGTAATCAGAAATCTGTTGATGTTGACTATGGTCAGACAGTTCCAGTTCAAGGTACTACTAAAGAACCAGAAGTTAGTAAGCCTGTTGCAAGTGTTAAGATTTCTGCTCCGAGTCCTGTCTCATCTAACTCAGACAACTCCTCTGAGTCGTGTGAGACAAAACAAGAGGAAGTGTTACCGAAAAGTGGAGAGAAAAATAAAACACCTGAAAAGAAGTCTCCACTAAACCCGTATGTCCCACCATATGTGAGACAAACGGGCAGTAATACAGCCTCAACATCTAAGACAACTATTAATAAGAAAGTTGAACACAGGAGTTGTTTTAGATGTAATCAAATAGGACACCTTGTTGCTGATTGCCCTCTGAAGCAGAAATTCAGATGTGTGAGGACTTCAAAATCTGAGAAAAGAACTAACGCTAATCAATACAATGGTAAAAATGAAAACCCATCAAATTTCAGAAAATGGACTAATCCAGGTTTTCAAAAAAATAGATCTCAGTTTTACACTGCTGACAACCAAACCTTAAGTAATAATTCTTTTAATTCACGAAGGTTTGGATGGCCTCATAGTCAATCCACAAGAAGGTATCCTGTTAGGACTCACAGAAATTATTATGATACTAACTTTGGACAGCCAAGGTACGGAATGTATCGACCCAAGACCAATCGGTCTTGGGTCCCCAGATTTTAATCATCTGCTTTAATCGTGCAGGAACAGTTGAACAGGGCTGCCAACAATCAATGGGTTGTGGATAGCGGCTGTTCCCGGCACATGACGGGTAACAAGAATTTGTTACACGACTTGAAACCTGTTCAAGGAGGAAGAGTGAGTTTCGCAGGAGAGAGCGGTGGAAGGATTACAGGAATAGGGACGGTGTCGAAAGGAAAGATGACTTTGGAGAAAGTAAATTTTGTTGAAGAACTGAAGCACAATCTGCTGAGTGTTTCGCAGATTTGTGACAAAGACTACACCGTACATTTTACAAAGAATGAAGCGATTGTGTTGTATCCTGGTTTTAAGATACCAGAGGATTGGATTGTTATGAAGGCTCCAAGAGTGAAGAATACGTATATCATGGATATGAGATCGACTGAGATAGCCACAGAAGAATCGTGTCTTCTGTCAAAAGCAACTGAATCGGAGTCCGAGTTGTGGCATAGGAGAATGGGGCACATTCATCTTCGGAAAATGAACTACCTTGTCAAAAATGGGCTTGTGCTGGGTGTTCCCTTGAAGAATTTCAACTTTGAAGACAAATGTTTATCATGCAAAAAGGGAAAGCAACACAAGAAATCCCATCACACCAAGAAGGTCAATTCAATTGTCAGTACCCTAGAATTACTTCACATGGATCTCTTCGGTCCCGTGAATGTAAGAAGTCTAGGAGGAACATCGTATTGCTTGGTGATCACCGATGATTTCTCTCGATATTCCTGGGTATATTTCCTGAAGTCAAAGGATGAAACAGTGCAGATGGTAAAGAATTTGATTACCAAGGTTGAGAATATCATGGGGAAACGGGTTAAATTCATCAGGAGTGACAATGGAACTGAGTTCAAGAACTATGAGATGGAGATCTTCTGCTTACAGAAGAGGATAGAACACCAATACAGTGCACTGTATACTCCGCAACAAAATGGAGTGGCTGAGAGGAAGAACAAAACCTTAATTGAAGGAGCCAGAACCATGCTGGCTGATTCGAAACTTCCCGTGGTGTTCTGGGCTGAAGCTGTTGCAACAGCCTGTTATATCCTTAATAGAGTGTTAACTGTTAAAAGATTAAATAAAACCTGTTATGAACTTATGCATGGGAGAAAGCCAAACTTGAGTGGTCTTGAACCATTCGGGTCCCCATGTTCGATATTAAAGACTAATTCTAAATTTGGTGAAGTAGCCGACGAAGGAATCTTAGTCGGATACGTTGTTGGGACTCCCAACAGACGGGTCTTTAATACATCGAACAGCAAGGTTGAAGTGGTGTGTAACACTGATATCACAAGTTACAAATCACCAAAACCAAGCTCGGGACCCGCTGGGGTTTTCGACTATGATAGACTTTTTAAATATTTTAACATACCTTATCTGGATTTTGCAGAAGTTGAGGAAAGAATTGCAACGAAGATGATATGCGATGAGGAAGACACTTTGGTGCAACGACCACAATATGATGAATGTCAGCCTTCCTCGTCAAATGCTGTCAATACCCCTGCTGCCTCTACTGAAGAGGAATTCATCAATCTGTTTCACTCTCAACATCAATCACCCATTGATGAGCTATCTTCGAACTTGGAAGATAATCTGAATGTCAGTTCGGTTCCGACTACTGGAATTCACAAAGATCATCCTTTGGAGAATGTGATAGGTGATCTGTCCGCCGGTGTACAAACAAGACAAAGCTTGAATGAGCACACCTGTGTTTACACAAGCATTAAAGAATCAGGCTGTGACACCCGGTAAATTCCCAATCCCTTAAACCAAGTAATCAACCTAAATATTAGGTAATTATGTTATGTGCGCCCTGCGCGAACGCGCTATGTTAGAATCAGCGCGTGCATTTGTTATGTGCGCCCTGCGCGAGCGCGCCATGTTAAGAACCAGCGTGGGCATATGTTATATGCGCCATGCGCGAATGTTTTGGCTTTATGTTTTCATGCACCTTAACGTTATGTTGTCTAATGGGTTGACCATCCCGCATGATGCTAAGGCGGGTGCATCCTAAATCGTTTATGCGCGTGCGGAAGGGAACTAACCTCCCCGCATGGCGGGAACATTGAGAGCTAGTTTGTCTGAAGCTCCAAGATGGAATTGACTTCAACATAACTGATCACTATGTTGAAATACCAAGACCACCTGGAGAATCTACAAATGAAACTCAATGTCCTAACTGCGAGAAGGTTACGCACCTACCCGCAGCAAAGAAATGTCCTTCACGCAGAAAGCTATGCGCACAAAGTGATACGCACTGAACACTTAGTCTATTCTCCAGACGTAAGGAGATTACTCCCGCCCAAAAGGAAACAGTAGCGTGTTTCAGAGATTTTCCACTTTTTACTGACAAAAGTACCTGAAAAAGCACACTGTAACACGAAAAGTCAACTGTCAGCCACCCTATTCTCACCAACCCCAGACCTGTATGTCCTGACCAAATCAAATCAAAATCTTTTATCCACTACTCCACTCTTAAATAAATAATAATAATTTCCATACTTTATCATCATTACCCCTAGATATGAAAAGATTACAATCCCCTAAAGCAAGGGATTGTGTTCCCTTGAGTTTGCCTATAAATATGTAACCTAAATTATCACCCAAAACACACTTCAAAGAACTGCAAACTTGCACTAATCCTCTCCCAAGCATCCGTTGTTTTCATTTCCGATCCTGTTACTAGGTAAGCCGAGAATATAACCTTGAGATCTACTTTCCAACCCTTATATTCTCCTATTTCTTGATCTTAATATATATACTTCTTATTATTTAATCGTATTCTAGACCTTCAATTCCAAGGCCAACACCAAGAAAACCCGAATCTCGATTTAATCCCTTAACAAGAACCACAGGTGAGTCTCACAGCCCCTATTTTCGCTGTTTTCACTGTTTTTAAACTGTTTTCGGGGCGAGGGACACGTACTTAAATAATGTTTTATCATGGTATACTTACAAGCTATACAAGCGATTATGTGTTTAAATTATATTTCATGATGAGCAATGCGAACGGTTATCTAAGGTTTTCGATGTGTGTGCGCTAGAACTCGAGTAAGTGATCACTTTACCATTGGAACTCTAAGGGTAGGGACTGCTGGTTTGATCCACCCACTCGTAGGGGTCGCACCTCTTTGCATGGACGAGTGCCTAGTATGGTCATGGGGCAGTACTATGGGTTTGAGCCCGCTCGTAGGGGTCGCGCCTCTTTGCATGGACGAGCGCCTTGTTTTCCGGCACAACGTCCGCGCGTAACCCGCGGGACGGAATTATTGATTAGCTCGTAGTGGCAGCGCCACTTTGCATGGACGAGCACATTTTTCCTGAAACGTTCGCGCGTAATCCGCGGGACGGTACTACTCATTTTAGCTCATAGTGGCAGCGCCACTTTGCACAGACGAGCACAGTGCCCAGAAATGTTCGCGCGTAAACCGCGGAACGATTTTATCAGAATATGTTGATAGAACTACGTTTTACCAAGCATGTGTTTTAATGATGACATCAGAATTATGTTTCAGAATGATTTGTATCAAGATTATGATGCAATACGATTTATCAAGTTACTAAAACTTGTGAACTCACTCAGTTTATACTGATTCGAATGTTTTTACGTGTCTTTCAGGAGATAACTAGGTAGCGCATGGAGTCACACTTAGAGCACCTCACGCTGAACATCTAAAACTAGCTTTTTGGAAGATTTTAGTTCTATCCCTTCGATGCGCGTGGTTGTTCCCGCCGCGCAAGGGGATATGGCGTGGAAATCAACAGTTTTTACACTTGGATGTTTTTATATTTTTTAAACAATGTAATGTATTTGTATTAAACTTTTCATGCGCAATGAAAATCTTTGAATGTTTGCAATGGCCCATGCTTAATTATCAATCCCCACTCGCGCGCGCCCGGCTGTTTCCGCCGCTCAGGGCCGGGTGTGACAGATTGGTATCAGAGCACTGGTTATAGCGAACTAGGAAAAGAAGTTTTAACCTAGACTATAACCGTTGGGGAATCACATGAAATATTTTTCAAAGAAAATATTTTCAAAAGAAACTATACACACACTTAGGAACACGGGTCACACAGTGTCTAGTAAATAATGATAACATTATGTGCTCTGAGTACATGCGCTAAGTTTGATATATTTTCATTCTCTTTTAAAGCGAGAATGCCTCCAACTAAAGCCAAAGGAATTACCATGACACCCGAGGAACTCGCGGAAATAATCGCGCAAGCAATCGCAACACATGAGGCCAGCAAGGCCGAATCAAGTCAGGGTCGTCAGAATGAGACCCCAGAACCCGAATCAGGAGCCTTGGACAAAGGATGCTCCTACAAGACATTCATGGCCTGTAAGCCTTGGCCATTCAAGGGTACCGAAGGGGCCATTGGGCTCTACAACTGGATTGACAAGATGGAGACAGTTCTCTCCATTAGCGGATGTAGTGAGAACCAGAAGGTCCTTTACGCGACCTGCATGTTCCAAGAAGCAGCTTCGTCTTGGTGGAAGCTTCAAACGAAAACATTGGGGCGAGAAGTTGCTCTCCACAAGACCTGGGAGGAACTGAAGGAAATGTTGATGAGAAAGTTCTGCTCTCGCGCAGAAATTCAGAACCTACAACAGGAATTCTGGAACCACACCATGGTAGGAACGGATATCGACGCCTACAACAACCGGTTCAACGAGCTTTGCCAGTTGGTGCCAGACATGGCAAACACGGAGGAAAAGAAGATCGAGAGGTATATTTTTGGGTTACCTCCTGTTGTTAGGGTTCCGCTCAACGCCGCAGCGCTTCCAACTTTTGATGAGGCGGTAGCGCGGGCCATCACCCTTACAAGGGATACGGTCCGTGCGGGTATGTTAACTACGCGCGGAATCGAGCAGCGAACCTCTGATCCCAAGAGGAAATGGAACTCTCACCACCGAGGGTCCGACTCCAAGCAGCCACCGTTCAAGAAGCAGGAGAGCGCAAGGACCTACGCGATCCAAGCCGCGGAGCCATCAAGGAAAGGATACAGCGGGCCTCGCCCATGGTGCAACAAATGCAAGTATCACCACGAGGGTGAATGCGCAAGAATCGAATGCGCCAAATGTGGCAGACCAGGGCACAAGACGATGAATTGCCGTGTCAGAGAAGCTGGAGCAAGCGACAACTGCTACGCATGCGGGAAGCCAGGGCATTTTAGTCGGGATTGCCCGCAAAAGGGGAACCAAGCTTGCGGGAGAGCTTTTGTGATCGGCGCAGGCGAAGCTAAAGAAGAGCCGAATGTGGTAACCGGTACGTTTTTGCTTAACGGACATTTTGCATCTGTCTTATTTGATACTGGCGCTGACCTGAGTTTTATATCCGCTGAGTTTAAAGACTCCCTAGGCCTAGCAACCAGTAGGCTAGACACACCTTATACTATAGAACTAGCCAATGGTAGGCAGTTATGCGCAAGCGAAAGAACTGAACAATGTGTAATAGTCATGGGAGGTCACGGGTTCAATATTAACTTGTTGCCAATAGGCTTGGGAAGTTTTGACATTGTGATAGGTATGGATTGGTTAGTCGAGAACCACGCGGAAGTTATTTGCCATGAGAAGCAGGTTCGGGTCCCACTGTTGAACGGAGAAACCTTAGTAATTCAAGGGGAAAGAAGGGGAGTTGCGACGAAACTGATTTCGTGCCTAAAGGCGCGTAAGTGCCTAAGGAAAGGGTGCTACGCCTTCCTGGCGCATGTCGTAAAGAAGAAAGGAGAGGAGCGAAGAATTGAAGACTTACCAGTAGTGCGCGAATTTCCAGAAGTTTTTCCTGAAGATTTGCCCGGATTACCGCCGCCGCGACAAGTCGAGTTTCGTATTGATTTGGTCCCAGGAGCTGCGCCAGTAGCTCGAGCGCCTTATCGACTAGCTCCATCTGAGATGCAAGAGCTATCCAATCAGTTACAGGAACTATTGGATAAGGGTTTCACACGCCCAAGCTTTTCACCTTGGGGAGCTCCAGTACTGTTTGTTAAGAAGAAGGATGGTTCGTTCAGAATGTGTATTGACTACAGGGAGCTGAATAAGCTGACAGTCAAAAATCGGTACCCCTTACCGAGGATTGACGACTTATTTGACCAGTTGCAGGGATCCAGTTATTATTCGAAGATAGATCTACGGTCAGGATACCACCAACTTAGGGTCCATGAGGAAGATGTGCCGAAAACAGCCTTCCGAACTAGATACGGCCATTATGAGTTCTTAGTGATGCCTTTCGGGCTAACTAATGCGCCGGCTGTATTCATGGATCTGATGAACCGCGTATGCAAACCATACTTGGACAAGTTTGTGATTGTGTTTATAGATGATATTCTGATTTACTCTCGGACCAAGGCCGAGCATGAGCAACACCTGAGATTGATTTTGGAATTGTTGAGGAAAGAAAAGTTGTATGCGAAGTTTTCCAAGTGCGAGTTTTGGCTTAGAGAAGTTCATTTTCTCGGTCACGTTGTAAACGAGAAAGGAATACACGTTGATCCTTCCAAAGTCAAGGCCATCGAAAACTGGGAAGCGCCAAAAACCCCAACTGAGGTGAGGCAATTCCTAGGACTAGCTGGCTACTATCGACGCTTCATTGAGAACTTCTCCAAGATAGCTCTACCTCTGACCGCGCTAACTCAGAAAGACAAGAAGTTTGTTTGGGGCGAAAATCAGGAAGCAGCGTTTCAAATGTTGAAACAGAAGTTATGTAGTGCGCCAATTTTGTCTCTGCCCGAAGGGACGAACGACATCGTCGTTTACTGCGACGCTTCACATCAGGGACTTGGATGTGTCCTTATGCAGCGAGACAAAGTCATAGCGTATGCCTCGCGCCAACTCAAGACCAATGAAAAGAACTACATAACGCATGATCTGGAACTTGGAGCGGTTGTCTTCGCGCTAAAGATTTGGCGCCATTACCTCTATGGTACAAAGTGTGTAATCTTTACGGATCACAAGAGCCTTCAACATATATTTGATCAAAAGGATTTAAACATGAGGCAACGAAGATGGGTGGAGTTGTTGAATGATTATGATTGTGAAATTAAGTACCACCCGGGAAAGGCGAATGTGGTAGCAGACGCGCTAAGTAGGAAGGAGCGAATAAAAACGCTACGAGTCAAGGCTCTAAGGTTGACCATTCACGCAGATCTCTCTACCCGCATCCGAGACGCTCAGCAAGAAGCCTTGAAACCAGAGTTTGTTAAAAACGAATGCCTTGGGGGTATGATTAAGAGTTTGGAACTTAAAGAGAACGGCAATCTATATTTCGCTAACCGCATATGGGTCCCTCTCAAGGGAGGATTGCGCGAGCAAGTATTAAACGAAGCTCACAAGACGCGGTATTCCGTACATCCTGGCGCAGACAAGATGTACCAAGATGTTAAAGCGCTGTATTGGTGGCCCAATCTTAAAGGCGCCATCGCGACGTATGTCAGTAAGTGCCTGACGTGTTCGAAGGTAAAGGCTGAATACCAGAAACCATCAGGGTTGCTTCAACAGCCAGAAATTCCCATGTGGAAGTGGGAACAAATCTCTATGGACTTCATCACCAAACTGCCAAGGACACCTGGGGGTTACGACACGATCTGGGTTATTGTGGATCGGCTAACTAAGTCAGCACACTTCCTGCCGATCAAGGAAACCGATAAGATGGAAAAGTTAGCCCGATTGTATATTCGAGAAGTAGTTTCAAAACATGGAGTCCCAGTGTCCATCATTTCTGATAGAGATAGTCGGTTCACCTCAAGATTTTGGAGATCGTTACAAGGGGCTTTAGGTACTCGTCTTGACATGAGTACGGCATATCATCCTCAAACGGATGGGCAAAGCGAGCGAACAATCCAGACATTGGAAGACATGCTACGCGCGTGCGCAATCGATTTCGGAGGTAGCTGGGATACTCATCTCCCATTGGTTGAATTTTCTTACAACAACAGCTATCACACAAGCATCAAGGCTGCGCCATTCGAAGCTTTGTATGGGCGCAAGTGTAGATCCCCACTGTGCTGGGCTGAAGTGGGTGACAAACAAATGACTGGTCCAGAATTGATCCAAGAAACAACAGACAAGATTTTTCAGATAAGGGATCGCCTTAAGACAGCGCGCGATAGACAGAAGAGCTACGCAGATGTGCGAAGGAAACCATTGGAATTTCAAGTAGGGGATAAAGTACTTTTGAAAGTCTCTCCATGGAAAGGAGTCCCCCGTTTCGGCAAGCGAGGAAAGTTGAATCCGCGCTTCATCGGACCATTTGAGATCCTGGAAAGGATCGGTCCGGTTGCTTATAAACTCCGTTTACCCGCCGAACTCAGTGGAGTTCATGATACGTTTCATGTGTCCAACCTCAAAAAGTGTTTATCTGATGAAACGTTGATTTTGCCGTTGGAAGAGATTCACATCGACAAACAGCTGCACTTCGTAGAAGAACCTATAGCAGTAACCGATTGGAAGGAACAAAAGTTGCGCAGAAGCAAAATCAAGTTAGTAAAGGTTCAATGGAACTCGAGGCGTGGGCCTGAATTCACTTGGGAAAGAGAAGACCAGATGCGCATGAAATACCCACACCTCTTTCAGAGCATGGCTTCTGCCAGCAACGTCTCCTAAATTTCGGGACGAAATTCTCTTAACAGGGGGAGAATGTGACACCCGGTAAATTCCCAATCCCTTAAACCAAGTAATCAACCTAAATATTAGGTAATTATGTTATGTGCGCCCTGCGCGAACGCGCTATGTTAGAATCAGCGCGTGCATTTGTTATGTGCGCCCTGCGCGAGCGCGCCATGTTAAGAACCAGCGTGGGCATATGTTATATGCGCCATGCGCGAATGTTTTGGCTTTATGTTTTCATGCACCTTAACGTTATGTTGTCTAATGGGTTGACCATCCCGCATGATGCTAAGGCGGGTGCATCCTAAATCGTTTATGCGCGTGCGGAAGGGAACTAACCTCCCCGCATGGCGGGAACATTGAGAGCTAGTTTGTCTGAAGCTCCAAGATGGAATTGACTTCAACATAACTGATCACTATGTTGAAATACCAAGACCACCTGGAGAATCTACAAATGAAACTCAATGTCCTAACTGCGAGAAGGTTACGCACCTACCCGCAGCAAAGAAATGTCCTTCACGCAGAAAGCTATGCGCACAAAGTGATACGCACTGAACACTTAGTCTATTCTCCAGACGTAAGGAGATTACTCCCGCCCAAAAGGAAACAGTAGCGTGTTTCAGAGATTTTCCACTTTTTACTGACAAAAGTACCTGAAAAAGCACACTGTAACACGAAAAGTCAACTGTCAGCCACCCTATTCTCACCAACCCCAGACCTGCATGTCCTGACCAAATCAAATCAAAATCTTTTATCCACTACTCCACTCTTAAATAAATAATAATAATTTCCATACTTTATCATCATTACCCCTAGATATGAAAAGATTACAATCCCCTAAAGCAAGGGATTGTGTTCCCTTGAGTTTGCCTATAAATATGTAACCTAAATTATCACCCAAAACACACTTCAAAGAACTGCAAACTTGCACTAATCCTCTCCCAAGCATCCGTTGTTTTCATTTCCGATCCTGTTACTAGGTAAGCCGAGAATATAACCTTGAGATCTACTTTCCAACCCTTATATTCTCCTATTTCTTGATCTTAATATATATACTTCTTATTATTTAATCGTATTCTAGACCTTCAATTCCAAGGCCAACACCAAGAAAACCCGAATCTCGATTTAATCCCTTAACAAGAACCACAGGTGAGTCTCACAGCCCCTATTTTCGCTGTTTTCACTGTTTTTAAACTGTTTTCGGGGCGAGGGACACGTACTTAAATAATGTTTTATCATGGTATACTTACAAGCTATACAAGCGATTATGTGTTTAAATTATATTTCATGATGAGCAATGCGAACGGTTATCTAAGGTTTTCGATGTGTGTGCGCTAGAACTCGAGTAAGTGATCACTTTACCATTGGAACTCTAAGGGTAGGGACTGCTGGTTTGATCCACCCACTCGTAGGGGTCGCACCTCTTTGCATGGACGAGTGCCTAGTATGGTCATGGGGCAGTACTATGGGTTTGAGCCCGCTCGTAGGGGTCGCGCCTCTTTGCATGGACGAGCGCCTTGTTTTCCGGCACAACGTCCGCGCGTAACCCGCGGGACGGAATTATTGATTAGCTCGTAGTGGCAGCGCCACTTTGCATGGACGAGCACATTTTTCCTGAAACGTTCGCGCGTAATCCGCGGGACGGTACTACTCATTTTAGCTCATAGTGGCAGCGCCACTTTACACAGACGAGCACAGTGCCCAGAAATGTTCGCGCGTAAACCGCGGAACGATTTTATCAGAATATGTTGATAGAACTACGTTTTACCAAGCATGTGTTTTAATGATGACATCAGAATTATGTTTCAGAATGATTTGTATCAAGATTATGATGCAATACGATTTATCAAGTTACTAAAACTTGTGAACTCACTCAGTTTATACTGATTCGAATGTTTTTACGTGTCTTTCAGGAGATAACTAGGTAGCGCATGGAGTCACACTTAGAGCACCTCACGCTGAACATCTAAAACTAGCTTTTTGGAAGATTTTAGTTCTATCCCTTCGATGCGCGTGGTTGTTCCCGCCGCGCAAGGGGATATGGCGTGGAAATCAACAGTTTTTACACTTGGATGTTTTTATAATTTTTAAACAATGTAATGTATTTGTATTAAACTTTTCATGCGCAATGAAAATCTTTGAATGTTTGCAATGGCCCATGCTTAATTATCAATCCCCACTCGCGCGCGCCCGGCTGTTTCCGCCGCTCAGGGCCGGGTGTGACACAGGCATAATCAACGAGTGCTTGTACACCTGCTTTATCAGCCAGATTGAACCAAAGAACTATCAAATGGCTCTTAAGGACAGCTCGTGGTTCGAAGCCATGCAAGAAGAGTTAGCTCAGTATAAGAAAATGGAAGTATGGAACTTGGTTGCAAAACCAAGAAGTGTGCATGCGATTGGCACGAAATGGGTCTTCAAATGTAAGAGAGATGAGAAAGGGATTGTTATCAGGAACAAGGCGAGGCTGGTTGTTAAAGGCTTTAATCAGCAGGAGGGGATTGATTACAATGAGGTGTTTGCTCCTGTGGCAAGATTGGAAGCCATTCGGCTGTTTTTAGCATGTGCTGCTCATAAGGAGATGAAGGTTTTTCAGTTGGATGTGAAGAGTGCGTTCCTAAACGGTAAAGTCGACGAGGTTGTGTATGTTGAGCAACCTCCGGGTTTTCCTGACCCTGACTTTCCCGATCACGTGTATAAGCTAAGTAAAGCGCTGTATGGACTACATCAGGCACCTCGTGCCTGGTATTCAACCTTATCAGATTACTTGCTTGAGAATGAGTTTGAAAGAGGTAAAATTGATAGCACATTGTTCTTCAAGAGAAAGGGTAGCGACTTTCTACTGGTGCAAGTCTACGTGGACGACATTATCTTTGCTGCATCAAAGGTCGCCATGTGTCAGGAGTTTGAGGCCGTCATGAAGAAGAGATTTGAAATGAGTGCTATGGGTGAACTAACCTTCTTTTTAGGATTGCAGGTTGATCAGAAGAAAGATGGGATGTTCATTCATCAGACGAAGTATGTCCATGATGTTCTCAAACGTTTCAAGATGGAGGACAGCACTCCATATGATACTCCAGTCTGCGTCAATCACAAATTGGGTGCTGATTCAGACAACGATGCAGACGTGGACCCAACCCAATATCGGGCTATTATAGGTTCTTTAATGTACTTAACTGCTTCTAGGCCTGATATAATGTTTGCTGTTTGTCTTTGTGCACGCTTTCAGGCAAACCCAAAAGAATCTAATTTGAAGGGTGCGAAGAGGATACTGCGGTATCTCAAAGGCAAGACGAACCTGGGGTTGTGGTACTCGAGAGGAGGAGACTTGGAGCTAGTCGCTTACACAGATTCTAATTATGGAGGGTGCAATCAAAGTCGGAAGTCTACAACTGGTGGATGTCAGTTTCTTGGTGGCAGACTAGTGTCGTGGCAATGCAAGAAGCAGACCTCAGTCGCAATTTCAACCTGTGAAGCAGAATACATGGCAGCATCCAACTGCTGCTCCCAGGTTCTTTGGATTCAACAACAGTTGCGCGATTATGGTCTGAATTTCTCACTTACTCCTATTTGCATTGATAACACTGCTGCTATCTCTGTAACTAACAATCCCGTGAAGCACAGTAAAACTAAACATATTGACATACGTCATAATTTTATACGGGATTGTGCTGAGAAGAAACTGATTGAGCTCGAAAAGGTTGACACGTTAGATAATTTCGCTGACTTGTTCACGAAAGCATTTGACAAAACTAGATTTCAAAACCTTGTTGAGCTGAATGGGATGATCAATCCCGAGTAACCATGCCATATGTTTGGTTAAAAAAAAAAAAAAAAAAAAAAAAAAAAAAAAAAAAAAACACGTCACTATCGCTTTGAATTATGTCGGTTGCCTCAGTTTGAAGGACATGTCTTCGAATAAGTTTGGTCCTCATTTCTACTTGTAGAATATGAGGATAGCCATTAACCAGATGACTGAAAGTGACCGGGGCGGTTTATGAAGTGTTTTTATTCTTTCGCTGAAAATTAGTCGATCATACTTAGTTAGAAGGACACATACTAGTATGCGGTCGGTCCAGCTGATCCATTGGATCTTCGGGATAGCCGTTTACCTGAAGACTTTGATTTGGTCGGGGCGATAGAAGTTAAATTTTTTTTTCTTTTTTTCCGGGAGATGAAATTATTTTTCAAGTCTACTACTTCGTAAGAAGTTACTTTACTATGATTAACAGAAAAATGATCCAACCTTGGAAAGTGATAGATATACTGATTCTGTGTGCTTAACTAGTGAAGTTATTAGGCCTAAAAGACTTTAGAACAGTCATTGTATGTCATGGTAGCTTTTTATGGTGCGTAAAAGTAGAAGTGATACTAACTATATCTACTCGATTTTATGTGGAAACTCCTTAAGAGTTGTGCATGTCTTCATACATATCTTTCCGAATGATAGGCAGAAAAGCGATTACCCAGTCATACACGAGCCCGTGAGTGTTCTGATTCCCGTGAAGATAGAGTGTCAAGACGCTGCAGTGATCCAGATTCGGGACTTGCAGTTATTTTCTACTTGAAGTTGTGTATATACATGTTTAAAAAAAAATAAAAAAAAAATAACTTCTAGAGTTCATAATGTTAATGATTGTCAATCAAGACGCAAGAAGATGAACAGGAAGAAGAGTCTAAGATCGAAGAGTAATTACTACTTAATCAGACACTACGGGTCGAGGTCAATTCGGGGTGACTTGGGGAAAGCCAAATACGCCTTGAGAATAGATAGGAGGCATCATAATCTCTGAGTTGTTGCCCACTTAAGTTTTTGAGCTTAATTGAACCTAACTCGTATCACAGAAACGATGAAAACCATTTTAAGTAGATTACCTGCTTACAACCTGTTTCTTTATGTCATAATACAGCTGAACACGGATCTGTGTGACAGTCACGTAATTAGTATGATTCCTGTTCGGATCTTCTCTAAAACATGGTAGTCCCTGTCGAGACTGAAATTTGATCCCGTGTACTTTAATTTTTCAAATTTTTGTTACTTTTGTAATTGTTTGATTTTATACCTGGTTACTTGGTCTTGATCGTATCATTTAACGCTTTAAAGGATGCTTTAAAACTTTATTGAAAATTGTTCAAAGTATAGGGGTTTGTTTTGTAAATACAGGCGAACTTGTTCATAACTTCGCCTGGAATAGGCGAAGTTATCGATAACTTCGCCTGTACTAACTTTGACCCTATATAAAGAAGTTTATAGTTCAAACAGTTTCATTATTTCAAATTCAGCGAAGTTATACTCTGAAACATCAGCGAACTTATCGATATCAATCATCTGTTTTTGTTACTTCGATTCTAATCAAATTCAAGGTGTGTAGGGTTTGTTTATCATATTATCAATGTCTTTTGAGGTTAATCATCGGTCGTTTCGACTCGATTCTCGACCTCGTCTTTCGAAACCTTTAACACCCGATTTCAAACTTGTTTTTACGTGATAGTAAACTACTTGAACGTCTAAAACTTCATAAAATCATGTATTTCGGAGTCCTCGATCTCCGAAATCATCATCTACACGTCGTTCGTAAATCCTAACTGTTGCCGATTCGAATTCGGCGAAGTCACAGTTTAGGCGAAGTTATCCGTAACTTCGCCTGAGGTTTAACTTCGCCTGATTATTAATTTTTGAAACAGTTTATGAGGCGATGTTGTGATTAGGCGAAGTTATCAGTAACTTCGCCTGGACCATTTTACTTAACTATTATCAGACGAAGTTCAAGTTGAAGCGAAGTTGTTTCCCAACTTCGCCTCACCTTTAACTTCGCCTATACAGAATTGATCACAACTTCGCTCATGGTAACAGGCGAACTTGTGATTTGCTTTGACGTTTATCTAACTTAACCTGTTTGTTGCAGATATGGCTGCTGTTGCTGGAGCAGGTGGTGCAGGCGGTGATGACGGAGGTGATCACCAGAGACAGTTCTTCCCGGGTCATAACATGTACATTACATTAGACCCGGAGGCGAGCGGAGTTGATGATTTCCGCGAAATCATCACATTTCTTTTACGCTCGAGGATATTCCACGCGATTACAACAACTCTGCCAATATCCTTGCCCAATATTGAGGATTTCTGGCAGACCGTGGAATACGACTGTAGAGTCGAGCCCCCGGTGATGCGCGCAACAGTCAACAATCAGATTGTTCAGTTCTCTTCTGAACAAATCCGGGCGGCTTTACGATTTGGGAATGAGACAAGGGATGACCCAACAGAGTTTGTAGCTCCTTTCCGTGATGGAGCGTTTTTGAGAATGGGATACTCTGGTCCCTTGGGGGATACGCAGAGGAGGAAAGGCTTTTTAATTGACCAGTGGCGCTTTCTCATGCATGTCATGATTGTATGCATGTCAGGGAGAAAGGCGGGCACTGATGGCATGGGCGCGACCATGTAGTCAGCAATGACTGCTCTGACTTACAACAAGCGATTCAGCTTTAGTCAGATGGTCTTTTATGAGATTGATCGTCAAAGAAGAGCGATGGCGCGTGAGCGATTCATCATGTATCCAAGATTCCTACAAATGATCTTGAATCATGTTGCTCCAACGCTTCCTCAGCGCCGTCCGATCCGATACGTTGAGAGTGTGAACAAACGGATCTTCGCCCAATGTAGATCCTCCAGTGCGAGGAGCAAACCTGAGCTCCGTCCTCGGCATACTCCACTCTTTGGGTACTTGATCAACCCGGGGTATGTGCCTGCACGAGGGGACGAGTTTAGGGACCCGGCACCACAACAAGCAGGAGCACCTCAAGTTATACCTACTGCACCTGTTGTGTCACCGGAGGAGAACGTGGACCTTGATGCAGAATTTGGTGGTCAAGGCTTCTTTGATATGGATCGGGAGGATCCAGAGGAGAATGTACAGGTTCCGGTTGAACGTGCTTCAACTGTGAATGTTACTAGGACAGCTGCTACGGTGGCTGGTTCTGATTCTGATGATGAAGTGGCAGAGGCAAGAAGGATTATGGTAACTCGAGAAAGACTACATGGGAAGAGAAAGAGAACTGTTGATGACAGCGAGTCTGATTATAAGGAAGAGGTACAACAGTTGATCTGGAGGTCAAGAAGGGAACGGATAGGTGCAGGATCGGGAGCCGGTGAGAGCTCTAGGGTGGTACGTTTCACTCCACCAGCACTATCCGGTATGACAATGGTTCCCTCATCACTACAGGTTACAAGGCCAAGCGCTACGGTTGTTCCCGTGGTGGCTACCTCATCTACATTTGGCCTCCCACCCACTACTTTCCAACTTTCGGCTCCTGAGATCGTTTCATTGCCGCCTCCGACTGTTACTCCATCGGAGGTCGTGGCACAATTTATAGAGTCGACTGTTGTGGCCACTGCAGGGCTATCGGTGACGATACCACCTGCGGTTACGTCTATTTCTACTTCTGAGGTCCCGGTGACATCGGAAATCCCTCCTCAGTACACTCAAGATATATCACATATGAGGTTTGATTTCGATGCAACCCTATCAGACTCTGAACGAATAGCAGCACTTGAACGGGTCGTGGCAGAGCAGTCAAGGATTAATCTTATCCAGACCCAGGCTATTCAGCGCCTAGTTACAGAGAATCAGATGCAGTCGTCCCTGCTGGTTGAACATGGCAAAATCATAGATGCTTTCAAGGAGTTCTTGGTATATCAGGGGGAGACGAGCTGTAAAGGCGATGAGTTGAGGACCAAGAGACGAAATGATAGAGACGATGATCCCAATGCATCGAAAGATGCAGGTGGTGAGTTGCCAAGAACTGATCAAGCTCTTCGAACTTCCACAACTCAGGGGGAGTCGACAACTGCAGCTGGTGGTGATGATGTGGTGGTGGTGGATGTAGAGGAGATGGATGACGTTTTGGTTGGTGATGATGATGTACTACCGAGTGATGTGATAGAGAAGATTGGTGAAGAGATTGTGATTGATACAGAGATAGAAGAGGGAGAGATAGTTGAGGAAAATATTGAGCATGACATTCCAGATGTTGAGAAAGCAGATATGAGTAAAGAGATGGCAAGTGATGAGTCTGAATGGAAGAGCAGCCTAGATGGAAGGAAGGCTATGCTCAGTGGTTCGTCAAAACGAAGAAACCAGCGGTTCCTACAATGTTTAAGAAGAGTTACAACATTAAAGGCTATGCTGAAGCGAAGAAAGGAATTATTTGCTGGATATATGATGAGCAGTTGAGGCTCTTCGTGATTAAAAGGTATGACGGTGTTCAGTACTTTAGAAGGATGTTAAGATCGTTGAATACACTTCCAGAATGTGAAGTGAAAGACTTTGCCAGATTGGGATTGATAAACAAAAGTGACGATAATATGGCTAGAGTCATTGGGAAGATTGTGTGGAAAGAGAGTATAAAAGAGAAGAAATTTGAGCTGTTGAAACCACAAAAGGGAAAACTTGTTGAAGACAAGGATAGAGGTTTGAGAGCAGACGGAAAGCCTTGGATGATTATGAAGTATAAACCGATCCGGTGTTTGAAAGAAGTACCGATGAAGCTAATGCCCAAGGATGTGCTTAAAGACCTGAAGTGGTGGTTTGTAGATTGTGAGACAGCTGAGGCAGTGATGGAAGACGAAGATGAACAAGAGCTTCTTAGAGTGTACGATCCGATGCACTTGGTAAACTTATCGCAAGCTGATTTGCAGGTGTTGAATGACAAGAAGATATTTTATATTCCTGCTTGGAAGGACGAAGCGAGGAAATATCAAAGAGTTGTCTCGGTTTGTGTTCGAGAAGGAGTGCATGCTTGAAGATAGAAGATTGAAGATTACAAGACACGTGTTTGAAGCTAAAGAGATGAAGCTACTGCCAAGGGGGAGTCTGTTGGTGCATGATGTCAGTAGTTCAGTGTCGAGTGTCTATAATCGTGTTAGTTAGATTTGAGTTTTGTATGTAAGCGAAGTTACTAACAAGTTCGCTTATATGGGCGAACTTGTTAGACAAGCGAAGTTAGGGACAACTTCGCCTGAACATGCCAGGCGAAGTTGTCGTGTCTATATAAGCCATTTGTATACGGCTTATTCATAAGAAGTTAATTAATCAGAGTTTATTCGTGTATTCGAGTCAGAGAGTTTGTATTTGGTGATCATAGCATCACGTGTTTACGGTTGGAATACAACGTGTGTTTGGTTATCGAATCGTGTGTTAGCTCGTATTGTTTTCTATACTCGTAACGTCTTACGTAGGGATTCCGCACCTACGTAGAACGCGATATCTCGTGTAGATCCGGCTGGGAACCTACAAACATTAGACCCGGATGCGAGCGGAGTTGATGATTTCCGCGAGATCATCACGTTTCTCCTTCGCTCGCGTATCTTTCACGCAATTACTACCACCCTGCCTATCTCTTTGCCAAACATAGAGGATTTTTGGCAGACGGTGGAGTATGACTGTCGAGTCGAGCCCCCGGTCATGCGTGCAACGGTCAATAATCAGATTGTTCAGTTCTCATCTGAACAGATCCGGGCGGCTTTGCGGTTTGGAGATGAAACGAGAGACGACCCGACAGACTTTGTAGCTCCTTTCCGAGATGGAGCGTTTTTGAGAATGGGATACTCTGGTCCCTTGGGGGATACTCAGAGAAGGAAGGGGTTCTTGCTAGACCAGTGGCGCTTTCTCATGCATGTGATGATCGTGTGCATGTCAGGGAGAAAGGCTGGTACTGATGGGATGGGCGCGACCATGCAGTCGTCGATGACTGCTCTGACTTACAATAAGCGTTACAGCTTTAGTCAGATGGTCTTTTACGAGATAGATCGACAAAGAAGAGCGGTGGCGCGTGAGAGATTTATCATGTATCCAAGATTCCTTCAGATGATCTTGAATCATGTTGCTCCAACGCTACCTCAGCGCCGCCCAATCAGATATGTAGAAAGTGTGAGCAAGCGGATCTTTGCTCAGTGCAGATCATCCAGTGCGAGGAGCAAACCTGAGCTCCGTCCTCGACATACTCCTTTATTTGGGTACCTGATCAACCCGGAGTATGTGCCAGCTATTGGGGACGAGTTTCGGGATCCTCAACCACAACAGGCTGGAGCACCTCAAGCTATACCTGCTGATCCTGTTGTGTCACCGGAGGAGAATGTAGACCTTGATGCTGCATTTGGTGGTCAAGGCTTCTTTGATATGGATCGGGTTGACCCTGAGGAAGATGTACAGGTCTCAGTTGAAAGGGTTTCAAGTGTGAATATTGCTAGGCCAGCTCAGACGGTGGCTGATTCTAATTCAGATGATGATGTGGCTGAAGCGAGACGAATTTTGGTAACTCAAGAACGAATTCATGGGAAAAGAAAGAGAACTGATGATGACAGCGAGTCAGATTATGAGGAAGAAGTACATCAGTTGGTTTGCAGATCAAGAAGGGAACGGACAGGTGCAGGTTCGGGAGCTGGTGAGAGCTCAAGGGTGGTACGTTTCACTCCACCCGCACTGTCCGGTATGACCATGGTTCCCTCATCATTACAAGTTACAAGGCCAAGCGCCACGGATGTTCCCGTGGTGGCTACCTTATCTGCATTCGGCCTCCCACCCACTACATTTCAACTTTCGGCTCCTGAGATTGTATCGTTGCTGCCTCCAACTCTTACTCCAACGGAGGTTGTGGCAAGATTTATTGAGTCGACGGTTGTAGCAACTGCAGGGTTGTCAGTTACGTTGCCACCTGTGGTTACGTTTACGTCTACTTCTGAGGTCCCGGTTACAATGGAAATCCCTCCTCAGTACACTCAAGATATATCACATCTGAGATTTGATTTCGATGCAACCTTATCCGACACGGAGAGAATAGCAGCACTTGAACGGGTCGTGGCAGAACAATCAAAGGTGAATCTTATCCAGACCACCCATGCTATTCAGCGCCTCGTTGCAGAGAATCAAATACAGTCGTCCCTGCTGATCGAACATGGCAAAATCATTGATGCTTTGAAGGTGTTCTTGGCATCTCAGGGGGAGACGAGCTGTAAGGGCGATGAACTAAGGACTAAGAAGCGAAATGATCGAGACGATGATCCCAATGCATCGAAAGGTGCAGGTGGAGAGTTGCCAAGAACTGAACAAGCTCTTGGGACTTCCACAACTCAGGGGGAGTCAACAAGTGCAGCGGGCGGTACAGGTGATGAGGTGGTGGTTGTGGATGTTGAGGAGATGGATGATGAGTTTATAGGTGATGATGATGTATTACCAGTTGAAGAGATAGAGAAGATTGGTGCAGAGATTGTTATTGATAATGAGATTGAAGAGGGAGAGATTGTAGAAGAAAATGTTGAGCATGAGATTCCGGATGTTGATAAGGCAGATATGAGTCAAGGTATGGGAAGTGATGAGACGGAATGGGAAGATCAGCCAAGATGGAAAGAAGGCTATGCTCAGTGGTTTGTAAAAACGAAGAAACCGGCGATCCCTACTATGTTCAAGAAGAGTTACAATATTAGAGGTTATGTTGAATCGAAGAAGGGAATTATATGCTGGATATATGATGAGCAGTTGAGGCTCTTTGTGATTAAAAGGTATGACGGTGTTCAGTACTTCAAAAGGCTGTTAAGATCATTGAATACATTGCCAGAATGTGAAGTGAAGGACTTAGCCAGATTGGGGTTGATAAACAGGAGTGATGATAATATGGCTAGAGTCATTGGGAAGATTGTTTGGAAGGAAAGTATAAAGGAGAAGAAGTTCGAGCTGTTGAAACCACAAAAGGGAAAACTTATCGAAGACAAAGATAGAGGAATGAGAGCAGATGGCAAGCCTTGGATGATTATGAAGTATAAGCCGATCCGGTGTCTAAAAGAAGTGTCGATGAAACAAATGCCCAAGGATGTGCTGAAAGATCTGAAGTGGTGGTATGTAGATTGTGAAACAGCTGAAGCAGTAATGGAGGACGAAGATGAACAAGAGTTGCTGAGAGTATATGATCCGATACATCTAGTGAACTTGTCTCAAGCTGATCTACAGGTGCTGAATGAGAAGAAGATATTTTATATTCCTGCTTGGAAAGACGAAGCGAAGAAATATCAAAGAATTGTATCAGTTTATGTACGTGAAGGAGTTCATGCTTAAAGATGAAGATACAAGATTGTTGAAGATTACAAGACACGTGTTTGAAGATAAAGATATGAAGCTACTGCCAAGGGGGAGTCTGTTGGTACATGATGTCAGTAGTTCAGTGTCTAGTGTCTGTAATCGAGTTAGTGATGTTTTGTATTTGAATTAAGCGAAGTTGAGTCTCAAGTTCGCCTGATATGGGCGAACTTGTTAGATAAGCGAAGTTAGTGACAACTTCGCCTGAACATGCCAGGCGAAGTTGTCGTGATATATATGCATTAGGTTACGGCTGAAGTTAACAAGTTTTTCAGTTATCATTGTACGAGTCAGTTAACGTGTTGTGTAATCGGTGATCATCGATATCACGTGTTTCCAGTTGCAATACAACGAGTATTTGTTTATTGTAACGTGTGTTCGATCGTGTTAACGTATATCGTCTTCTACGCTCGTAACGTCTTACGTAGGGATTCCGCACCTACGTAGAACGAGATATTCCGTGTAGATCCGGCTGGGAACCTACATAACGGGATCATGATTTTAATATTCTAATCTTTAAAAAGTATGGATTTGAATGGTGATCGTGTTCTCGAAGAATATTTATGCTAATAAAACTAATTATAATTCTAACGGGTTTAGGTTTAACGAAAACAAAAGCTATAGAATTTAAGTTTAACGAATTTAAAGTAAATGAATTAAAGTAAAAAGTTTAACGATGAATTAATATTAATGGATTAAAAGCTTAATAAATTACAAACTAATTTTAATGGTGTCATGCATTATAAAGTGAATCGAGTAACGGGAAAAATATCAATTAATTTTTAATGATTTAACGTGTTTAAATGAAACTTGACGGGTTATGAAAGATTGGTTTTAAGTTGAAAAATGGTAAAATTAATTTATAAATAAGTTTTAGTTAAGTTAAGATAATTATATTTGAATTATAATGATTTATTATGATTTTAAATAATTAATTTGATTTTTTTTATTGAATAAATAATTTGGTTAAAAAAATAAAAAGAGAAAACTGCTTTGACCCGGATTCGAACCCGGGTCTGTGGCTTAGTAGTAACATGTCTAACCACCAGACCAAGATATGAGCTTGTTTATGAACCAGAAACAAAATGTAAGTATTAAGTTGTTATGTTCATCTTCTTCTCCAAACCCTAGGTTTGAAATTCGTTTAATTGGTTCCATGAACGTTCAAAATGAATTGGGGGTTTAACTTAACAGCCAAAAACGATCAATATACATAAATTAATTACCTGATAAAGACGTATCTTGCCGAAAAAGAACTCGCCGGAAAACCGCCCTTAAATCTTAAAAATTATGATTATGTATAGAGAATGAGAGCGAGAGAAGAGAACGAGTGAGTTGGGAAGAAGATCTGGACCCTATTTATAGGTTAAATGGGGAATGGGGGGTTGTTAAATCACGTTAATTATTGAGCCGAAGATCCAGCGAGTTTCACGGGCTAAATCTACGGTTATTCGACATTAATTCCCAAATTAAAGGATCGATTACAGTTAGAAATCGATGGTTAAAGGTGTTGAAATATTTTAAATGGTCAAACAGCATGTTTTACGGCACTATTATGTTTTCCGGCACCGCAGTTGGCTGCCGGAGTAGCTAACGGAAAATCGTGGGCAGGGGTAAGGTTTAATATTTTATTATAATTTAAATAACTTTTACACAATGGCCCTTGGAGTTTCAATGTTTCTTTAAATCAGGATTATGATAAAGTTACACATTAGTCCTTTGAACTTCGAAATATATATGGAAGTAGCAGTAAGTTATAAACTTGGATACTTTTCAATTTATACCCAACTAGTTTGCAACGCATTTTAACATTCGTAAAAACTTAAATACCGGATTTCCGGGAAACAATCAAAACGAATATAAAATGAACAACCGATAGTTGTAAACTATTGGGAATATAATATTAACGATAAATAGTGAACAAAAATACATTGAATGACAAAATGGTCGGTTTAACGAGTCCAAATATAACTGAAAATAATAAGTCTTGACGAATTTCAAATAAAATGAAAAGTAAGATATATATATAAACAAAACTGAAAATTTAAGACGGGTCGGATTTTCAGGTTTGAAAAGTAACGAATGTTACATAAGGCGCTCGAGACGATCAATGTGGCTTTTCATCTTAAGTACATAAGATGAGACCGATTGGGTTTCTTCTATACGACATGCATGAAGCGCTCGAACCGTTTCGAAGCGTTCCACCCTAGCTTGTGTAAGGAACATTTCCTTAAGTTGGGTGATCATGTCGTATGCCCCATGAATTTCAAAATCCTTTTGAATCTCGAGAATCATAGTTCCCAACATGAGGCAAGAAACTTGCACCGAATCCTCATTGTGCTTAACCCAATCGTTATGGTCTTGGACATCGTCAACGCTAGGTTCATCGGGAATAGGATCCTCTAATACGTAGTATTTCTTTTCTTGCTTGAGAACGATTCTCAAGTTTCGATACCAATCCATAAAGTTGGTATAGTTTAGACGATCCTTATCAAGAATAGATTTTATTGATAGGTTATTAATGGGTGGAATAATAACGTTAGGTGGATTGTTGATTGCGGCCATCTGCAAATATAACAAAGCTCAATTTTAGTATTTCAATAACAATTAATTTTAATCGTTAGTACGCTTTATGTCTCCAATGCAATTAATGATTAAAATCTAGAACCCAACGTTACATTCAAATAGTAGTTAGGTGACCTTTATCCTACTATTTAAATTAACAAGGTAGTCAACGTTTGACGATTGCAACCCTTTGCAACTTCTAGTTTTATGGGATCGGTTAAACATCTCATGTTTAGTCGGCATGTTTAATCCCATCAACACCATTGTACGCCATGCTTCGGTGACCCTATTCACATGGTTTCCAATTTAAGTCGTCCTACTTATACACACATGTGAGTTTACACATACAAGCGGCTAGGTGACCTTTATCCCACAAATACGGTAAACCCACCTCAAACTCACAAGTTTCCTCCAATACGGTTAGGTGACTTTTATCCCACATCGAGTTCCCAAGTGATTCGAGTGTTGTATAAAAGGATGGTGTTCAACTTATTTCATAAAAGAGATTTTTAGTTTTCTAAATTCTAGATTGGAAGACCTTTTATGTACCTTTCATTTGCATGCATTCAAATGCATGGAACATGTAAGGCCCCGTTACCGGTAGCCCTACTTTCGTGTTGGATTTACTCATAAACACAGTTCTAAATATCAGAGTTAATTAAAACATTTACGCGGAAAATTAAACTTTCATAAAACTTTAAATAATTCATAACTTGTCTCAAAACATCCTTTGTCTTTCAACATTAAAGCATTAAATTAAAACATCATAAGTCTTCAGATGCCAGATTCTTGTTCAGTGCCATGTGTCTCCTCAAGCGAACTGCCTCATCCTACTCACCTGCGTGCATACTAAAAGTCAGCTACGCTGAGTGAGTTCTAGATAATCACATAATCATACCATTCACATAACATTATATTCTTTCATTCATACTTTTATACTTTCATACTTTCATACTTTCTTACATTCATACTTTCTTACTTTCATACTTTCTTACTTTCTTTTGTATTAACTTACTTTCATATCTTATGTTATAAAGAGCATTACGCCCTACATTCCTCGAGTATTATTAGAGCTCGGTACCCTCTTTCCTCGAGTATTATTAGGGCTCGGTACCCTCTTTCCTCGAGTATTATTAGGGCTCGGTACCCTCTTTCCTCGAGTATTATTAGGGCTCGGTACCCTCTTTCCTCGAGTATTATTAGGGCTCGGTACCCTTCTTCCTCGAATATTAGTAGGGTTCGGTTCCCTAGTTCTCGAATATTAGTAGGGTTCGATTCCCTCTTCGTTACCATACAACCATACATCATACCTCGAGTATTATTAGGGCTCGGTACCCTTTTCGTAACCATACAACCATACATTATCATTTCTTTCTTCTATTATCTCTATCATGTTCATACACATAAACATACATAACATACTTACCTTATACATAGCGTTACAACCTGACAGTACGTGCAATATCCGAAGATCGTTCACGTACCATCAAGCAATCATTCATACATTTCACATTATCCACATAAGGCATACACTTATCTCTTAGGATAAGTGTATTAACAAACATATTGAGTATGCACACAGCCCCGAAAACGTAACACATAAATGGGGCTAGAAACTCACCTGAACACGGTTACGTTCTCCGTTGATCGTAATCCCTTTCTTCAGTTGTGCACGGCTGACTATATAACAAGTATACATATCAATTTAACTATCACTACTTATAACATCTTTCTAGTCTTAATTACTACCCACAACGAACGGGGGTCCGGGGGCAGCGCCCCTGGCAGCGGGGTCTAGGGGCGGCAGCCCCTAGCAGGGTCCAAGGGGCAGAGCCCCTGGCTGGGGTTGAGCTGACCAGGCGAAGTTAGGTTTTTAATTTATTTTCTAAACGAACTTCACTTTAGGCGAAGATAAACCTCGGGCGAACTTGGCTTCAGGCGAAGTTAAACCTTAGGCGAACTTGGCTTCAGGCGAAGTTATCCTTAGGCGAACTTGGCTTCAGGCGAAGTTATCCTTAGGCGAACTTGGCTTCAGGCGAAGTTATCCTTAGGCGAACTTGGCCGTAGGCGAAGTTATCCTTAGGCGAAGTTACGCTTGAAGGCGAAGTTACGCTTGAAGGCGAAGTTCATCAGGCGAACTTAATCTTGCAGGCGAAGTTATCGCGCTGCAGATCTGTTTGCCCATAAATCCTTCGTTTCTTAGCCAAATAACTCGATTTTGGTACCCACGGAATCGTATGATCGGCGCCTACAAATCCCAACCATCAAATCGGCCTAAAATCGACGTTTTAGGGGTCCGATTTGGGCAGTTTGGGTTTCGGGTCCGGTTAACCCATCCAATCCTAACCATTTTCAGTAATATTAGCTTTGTTGGATTTGTTCTTACCTTACCAACTCAGATCTATCAACAAAATCTCGGGTCTCGGCTTCGAATCTTGATCGGTTAGAATGTGTGTGTTTTGAGTGTGTGAAGAAATAGATGTACATGAAGATATTTTTGGGATTTTGGGGGTATTTATATCCCTGAAATCCCATTCTTATTTAACCCATCTCAATTAATCCACGTCCAAGACCCGCTCCCTACCCGATACTAATTAATTACGCGAAATCACTAAACATAACTTCCTTTATTCATCATTAAAATTTTTAGGATGTTACAAGTCTTCCCCCCTTAAAAAGGTTTCATCCCCGAAACCTAACTATTACATAAACAAACTAGGGTAAAACTTGCGCATCTCATCCTCCGCTTCCCAAGTAGCATCCGATCCTTTGCGGTGTTTCCATATCACTTTTACCAAAGGTATAATCTTGTGACGAAGCTGCTTTTCCTTGCGATCAGCGATCTCTATCGGTTGCTCGATGTAGTTCAATTGTTCATCAACCTCAATATCCATCAATGGCACGTGAGACGTGTCATCAGCTAGACACTTTCTCAGATGAGAAACATGAAAGGTTGAATGAATTCCTTCTAATTCATCGGGTAAATCCAGTTTATAAGCTACTTCACCCACACGTTTTACAATCTTGAACGGTCCAATGTACCTCGGACTCAACTTTCCTCTTTTCCTAAAACGGATAATCCCCTTCCAAGGCGAGACTTTGAGCATCACATAGTCACCCACGTTAAACTCAATTGGTCGTCGCCGCTTATCTGCATAAGACTTTTGTCTGTCTTGAGCGGCTTTCATTCTTGCTTTGATCTGATCGAACTTTGAAGACGTTTCTTGAACCACTTCTATGCTTCCCATTTCCTTCTGACCAATCTCACCCCAACACACCGGGGTTCTACATCGTCTACCGTACAGCATCTCAAACGGTGGCATACCAATACTTGAATGGTAACTGTTGTTATAGGAGAACTCTGCCAGATGCAGATGATCATCCCAACTTCCACCAAAATCTAAAACACAAGCACGTAGCATATCCTCAAGGGTTTGGATCGTCCGTTCGGACTGTCCATCGGTTTGAGGATGATACGCCGTACCGATGTTCAACCTCGTCCCCATAGCTTCATGAAATTTCTTCCAGAACCTCGAAGTAAACCATGTATCCCTATCAGACACGATCGATAACGGTACTCCATGCTTGGTTACCACTTCCTTGATGAACAAGCTTGCTAACGTTTCTGACGAGATGGCCTCTCGTATGGGCAGAAAGTGAGCACTCTTGGTCAAACGGTCCACAATCACCCAGATGGTATCATGTTGCTTAGCTGTACGAGGTAGCTTAGTTATGAAATCCATGGTGATGTGTTCCCATTTCCACTCAGGTATCTCTAGCGGTTGCATCTTCCCATAAGGCTTTTGGTGCTCGGCCTTGACTTGTAAGCAAGTTAAGCACTTACTAACATAATCCACTACATCATTCTTCATTCCTGGCCACCAGTGATCTCTTTTCAAGTCTTGGTACATCTTTGTAGCTCCAGGATGGATTGAGTACCTTGACTTATGAGCTTCATCTAAGATTCGACTTCTAAGATCACCATGGCGTGGAATCCACATACGGTCAAATCTAGTTTTAACTCCATGAGTGTTTTCCATCAACTCATCTTGCTGGCTATAAATCCTTTCTTTCTTTACTAACCCTTCGTCTACTAACACTTCTGACTGCACTTTGATGATTTCTTCAAAAAGACTTGAGTTCATGATCAACTTGTATGACTTCACGGTTGCAAGGACTTCCTCATTCTTACGACTTAGCGCATCAGCGACCACGTTAGCTTTACCGGGGTAATACTTAATCTCACAGTCGTAATCCTTTATCAATTCTAACCATCTTCTCTGCCTCATGTTCAATTCTTTCTGCTCGAAGAAGTACTTTAAACTCTTATGATCTGTATAGATAGTGCACTTAGTACCGTACAGGTAATGCCTCCATATCTTAAGAGCATGCACTACAGCTGCTAACTCCAAATCATGCGTCGGATAAGTACTCTCATGGACTTTCAACTGTCTAGACGCGTAAGCTATCACCTTCCCTCGTTGCATCAACACGCAACCTAACCCTTGATGCGAGGCATCAGCACAAACAACGAAATCCTCGTCGCCATCGGGTAAAGTAAGGATTGGAGCTTGCGTGAGTCTCTTCTTCAATTCTTCAAAGGCTTCCTCCTGAAACTTCCCCCAACTGAATACTATCGACTTTCGGGTCATACCGGTCAGCGGTGCGGCTATCTTGGAGAAACCTTCGATGAATCTCCTATAGTAGCCAGCTAACCCTAGGAAGCTTCGTATATCAGTCGGATTCTGCGGAGTCTTCCAATTCGTTATCGCTTCAATCTTAGTCGGGTCCACGGTTATCCCCTCCGGATTAATCACGTGACCTAAAAATTGCACTTCCCTTAACCAGAACGCGCACTTCGAAAACTTGGCATACAGCTTCTCTTTCTTCAGAGTCTCCAATACCTCTCTCAGATGCTCAGTATGTTCAGATTCGTTCTTTGAATAAATCAATATATCGTCAATGAAGACGATAACCGACTTATCCAACATCGGCCGACACACCCTATTCATCATGTCCATAAATGCTGCAGGAGCATTTGTCAGACCGAATGACATTACGAGGAACTCGTAGTGTCCATACCGCGTTCGAAACGCTGTCTTAGGGATGTCTGCCTCCTTCACCTTCAGCTGATGGTAGCCTGATCTGAGATCTATTCGTGAGAACCAACTTGAACCTTGCAGTTGGTCAAACAGATCATCAATCCTTGGCAAAGGATATCTATTCTTTACCGTAAGCTTATTCAACTCACGATAGTCTATGCACATTCTCATACTTCCATCCTTCTTTTTCACAAACAAAACCGGTGCGCCCCACGGAGAAACACTCGGTCTGATAAAACCCTTGTCTAGGAGTTCTTGCAGTTGGGACATCAATTCTCTCATCTCAGACGGTGCTAGACGGTAACGCGCTTTCGCGACAGGTTGGGCTCCTGGTATTAAATCTATCTGAAATTCTATTTCTCGCTCCGGTGGCAACCCCGGAAGATCCTCAGGGAATACTTCTGGGTAGTCACGCACAATAGGAACATCTTTCATTTCTTTCGTCTCGGCCGTAGCGTTGACAACATACGCCAGGTAGGCACCACACCCTCGCCTTAGTAAACCCTCAGCTTTTATCATCGAAATGACATTAAGCCCGGAACTTTCCTTATCACCATAGACCGTTACCGCGCTACCATCCAATGACTTTAACCTTATAATCCTACTCTTACATACTATCTGAGCCTCAAACCCAGACAACCAATCCATACCCAAAACCACATCGAACCCTCCCAAGGTCATAACGTACAAGGTAATCGGGAACTCATGTCCCTCCAATTCTATCTTACAGTTCTTAACCATCTTTGTTATTTTAACCGAAGTGTCACTAGCGGTTTCTACTATAAGGGTCTCAGACACTCGGCAACATTTCATTTTAGCTAGTTTACTAAATGGTGTGGCTACGAAACTTTTGTTTGCGCCCGAATCAAATAATACAGTAGCGGAAACACCGTTCAAGAGAAACGTACCTGTGACAACATCCGGAATCTGCTTGGCTTGTTCTTGAGTCAGCATGTAGGCTCTAGTTCTTGGCCTGGCTTGATCAGCATCTTTCCTTCCACTACCTCCAGCTTCACTCTCAGTACACTCCCTAGCAAAGTGACCTGTCTTACCACACTTGTAGCATGCAGGCTTAGAACTGCACTCATGAGCATAATGACCTGCCTTCCCACACTTGTAGCAAACATTCGACCCAAATTTACATTCCCCGGCATGTATCTTTCCACACTTATGACATGTATCCGAACCCTTTCCCCACCTACACGCACCACTGTGCGCCTTGCCACAAGTCTTGCACGACCTGTTCTCCCAAACTCTCGGCTGTTTCTTCTTAGGGTTCCATATCTGGGTACCGGGTCGTTTAGCAGGAGCGACCCATTTCTTCTCTTTCTTCTCATCTCCCACCACCACATCATCCGCAACCAAGTCTGCATAAACCATTTCTGCGAGTTCGACAGCAGAATCGAAAGTAGTAGGTTTACTTGTTCTGACTAACATGCGAACTCGCTGTGGTAATCCCCTCACATAACACTTGATCCTTTTTGCCTCAGTGTTGACCATATCGGGCACCAACCTGGACATTCAATTGAACTCAGTGGTGTACTCACGGTGTGTCATTGTCCCAGCTTTCAAGTTTAAGAATTTCATCCCCGCTCTTTCAACCTCGGCGTCAGCACAGAACTTCATCATCACTAACTCCTTCAGATCATCCCACTTCATCTCTTTGATCTCTTCACGGGTCTTCCTCTGCTCCACACTCTCCCACCAATACATAGCCTCATCTACGAATGACTGAGTAGCATAACCCACAGCTTGGTCGGGACGGCATTGGCTAATGCGGATAACCTTGTCCATAGCGATTATCCATTGGAGAGTAGCGATTGCGTCTCCCAACCCGGTCAGCTTTGGCGGGTCGCATCCTTTGAAGGACTTATAGCTGCACCCACCTTGTCCTCTTCTCCTATCATCGACTTTCATAGACTTATCCCCACTCGAGGCCCCTCTTTCACCTTCCCCATCCTTCCTACCATCACCACCCGCCCCTTCAGCAGTTCGTTCACGGCTTCCAGCAGATCCTTCGGGATTCAGGTTCTTCACAGGAGCAACTACAGCCTGAACAATGGCTGCTTGAACTGCAGGGCTAAGTTGAACTTCCTCGTTGTTGTTCTGGTCTCCTCCAGCTGCGCTTCCTTCATCTTCGGTGTGGGAAGCTTCTTCTACCGAGGGTTGCCTGACAAGACGAGGCCTGCCACGACGCCCAGTGCGACCCCCAGTTTCAACAAATTCTCCAGCTCCAGCCATTTGTATTCTAAAGGGGAAAACACAAACATCATCACTCAAGGAACTATTTAATACAAGGATAGTAAGGCTAACAGGTAATAACAGTGGCCAGTTGTGACTAGCTGATCACGTTACTTTCCGTGTCCTATACACTTCCCTTTATGAGTCTATTTGTGCTGGTTCTACTTAAGCAATTTGTCAAAGTAAACAATCAATTATTCCTATCCCTGCCGTTCACATATCTTTCCTTTCTCATTAACATATATCATTTAATCATACACCTTACCTTTACTGTTCTTGCTTGAGCAACACATGGCATTCTTGAACTGGCATCTTCTTTCCTTTCTTACTTATATCCCATACTCTGTTCGAGTCTAAGCATGTAGGATGCTTAAATCTCTCGAACTTTGCTCTGATACCAACTTGTAAGGCCCCGTTACCGGTAGCCCTACTTTCGTGTTGGATTTACTCATAAACACAGTTCTAAATATCAGAGTTAATTAAAACATTTACGCGGAAAATTAAACTTTCATAAAACTTTAAATAATTCATAACTTGTCTCAAAACATCCTTTGTCTTTCAACATTAAAGCATTAAATTAAAACATCATAAGTCTTCAGATGCCAGATTCTTGTTCAGTGCCATGTGTCTCCTCAAGCGAGCTGCCTCATCCTACTCACCTGCGTGCATACTAAAAGTCAGCTACGCTGAGTGAGTTCTAGATAATCACATAATCATACCATTCACATAACATTATATTCTTTCATTCATACTTTTATACTTTCATACTTTCATACTTTCTTACATTCATACTTTCTTACTTTCATACTTTCTTACTTTCTTTTGTATTAACTTACTTTCATATCTTATGTTATAAAGAGCATTACGCCCTACATTCCTCGAGTATTATTAGGGCTCGGTACCCTCTTTCCTCGAGTATTATTAGGGCTCGGTACCCTCTTTCCTCGAGTATTATTAGGGCTCGGTACCCTCTTTCCTCGAGTATTATTAGGGCTCGGTACCCTTCTTCCTCGAATATTAGTAGGGTTCGGTTCCCTAGTTCTCGAATATTAGTAGGGTTCGATTCCCTCTTCGTTACCATACAACCATACATCATACCTCGAGTATTATTAGGGCTCGGTACCCTTTTCGTAACCATACAACCATACATTATCATTTCTTTCTTCTATTATCTCTATCATGTTCATACACATAAACATACATAACATACTTACCTTATACATAGCGTTACAACCTGACAGTACGTGCAATATCCGAAGATCGTTCACGTACCATCAAGCAATCATTCATACATTTCACATTATCTACATAAGGCATACACTTATCTCTTAGGATAAGTGTATTAACAAACATATTGAGTATGCACACAGCCCCGAAAACGTAACACATAAATGGGGCTAGAAACTCACCTGAACACGGTTACGTTCTCCGTTGATCGTAATCCCTTTCTTCAGTTGTGCACGGCTGACTGTATAACAAGTATACATATCAATTTAACTATCACTACTTATAACATCTTTCTATTCTTAATTACTACCCACAACGAACGGGGGTCCGGGGGCAGCGCCCCTGGCAGCGGGGGTCTAGGGGCGGCAGCCCCTAGCAGGGTCCAAGGGGCAGAGCCCCTGGCTGGGGTCGAGCTGACCTGGCGAAGTTAGGTTTTTAATTTATTTTCTAAACGAACTTCACTTTAGGCGAAGTTAAACCTCGGGCGAACTTGGCTTCAGGCGAAGTTAAACCTTAGGCGAACTTGGCTTCAGGCGAAGTTATCCTTAGGCGAACTTGGCTTCAGGCGAAGTTATCCTTAGGCGAACTTGGCTTCAGGCGAAGTTATCCTTTGGCGAACTTGGCCGTAGGCGAAGTTATCCTTAGGCGAAGTTACGCTTGAAGGCGAAGTTACGCTTGAAGGCGAAGTTCATCAGGCGAACTTAATCTTGCAGGCGAAGTTATCGCGCTGCAGATCTGTTTGCCCATAAATCCTTCGTTTCTTAGCCAAATAACTCGATTTTGGTACCCACGGAATCGTATGATCGGCGCCTACAAATCCCAACCATCAAATCGGCCTAAAATCGACGTTTTAGGGGTCCGATTTGGGCAGTTTGGGTTTCGGGTCCGGTTAACCCATCCAATCCTAACCATTTTCAGTAATATTAGCTTTGTTGGATTTGTTCTTACCTTACCAACTCAGATCTATCAACAAAATCTCAGGTCTCGGCTTCGAATCTTGATCGGTTAGAATGTGTGTGTTTTGAGTGTGTGAAGAAATAGATGTAAATGAAGATATTTTTGGGATTTTGGGGGTATTTATATCCCTGAAATCCCATTCTTATTTAACCCATCTCAATTAATCCACGTCCAAGACCCGCTCCCTACCCGATACTAATTAATTACGCGAAATCACTAAACATAACTTCCTTTATTCATCATTAAAATTTTTAGGATGTTACAGAACATAGTTGAAAAACCCATTTTCAAAGTTCCTATTAATAAAACCCATTTTATTATGAAATCATTAGCCTTTAATAAAACAAAATTCATTACCTAACGATTTCTAAGGAACCAATTTTATGCTAGTTAATTTTAAGTTGTTTAGCAAACCATATTGCAATAACACAAAAAAAAAGTAAATCAACCACGCAAGCATAAAACATACAACCACAAGTTCATAACCATAGCCTCCTAATGTTGACTACACTTGTTAACCGAAGACAAGTGTGTCAAAAGGTCTCCCCTAAGGGACTCAAAATGAGATGTGCTTGTGTCGGTGAACTCCCACTTGATCTCGCATCCAAATGCTCCAAGTGTTCACCCCCGTGTGTGGTCTCCATCATTTTATTTGGGCTTCCTTCCTTGCATCTTCTTTTACAAAATATATCCTAATACATTTTTCTAGTAAAAGAAATGCACCTAATCTACTTATTATTACAAACCAATTGAAATGAATAAATATATTACACAATACAAATAAATATTACAACCATATCGAATGAACAAACAACCATTTGAATGAACAAACATAACAACACAAACATTCAACCAAACACAAGGCCATGGCTAGGTTATGAACATCTATTACACATCCACATATGTAATAACACAATGACCCAAAATGATTCCCCTTCACCCCTTAAAACTTTCGTCCATAGCATAACCAAACCGAAAGTTTCGGGTTTTGTCCAAACAAAATAAACAATCATCCAAATTACTTAGTTTTTCAATATTACCACATGCATATAAAGTATAATCTTGAAAAACCATGGGGTAACCAAAACCCCTAAAATTTTCGGCCATATGGTAAACCCCACCATAAACCCGAAAATTTTTGGGTCTAATGAAGCATGCATCCGTATAAGCGGCTCTTGATGCCATTGTTGGGTTTTAACAAGATTATCAAAGTCATAAAATCCCATTTTTATGAAAAACGCAACGGAAATTAGTTTTAAATCTTGTTAATTTGATATGTATAAAACCAATTTTACACATGCAAAACCCAAGCCCGGATCCAAATACAAAATACATACTATCATACACATGCATGTCACTATAAGTCCATGCATGCCAAGACTAACTTTCAAGATGACAAATCCGGGTGAAGAAGGAGATGATGGAAGGGCAAGAGCTCCAACGGAGAAGCTCCTCAAGCTTGTATACCCCAAGCTCCAACAACACACCTTGATTAGTTAGGATTTACACTTGAAAGCACCTCTTTCTTGTTCCTTGTTCTTTGGTCGAATTCAAAGAGAGGAAGGGAGGGAGAGTATTTTTTATGTCTTGTGTAATAGTCCAATGTTGTGAGAAAGAGAGTTGGGAGAGTTATGAAAGGCACCACCCAAGGCATCCAATCACAACTATTGCATGCACCCACTAACTTGGTTATAATAATAAAATAAGGCAAGGGTGTGAGAAGGGGGGGGGGCGGCCCCTCTTCTTACCTTTCTTATTATTATTATTTTTCATAACTTTTCATATATATATAACTTACATTGTGTTATATTACCTCCATTGTGCAATATAACTTACATTGTGTTATATCTAACTTGCATTGTGTCATGCACAACAATATTATGTTATACACAATGCTTTGTGTTATACATGTTATACATACCTATATTGTGTCATACACAATGTGTTGTGTTATTCACACTTATGTTGTGTCATACACAACAATAAAACATTATAGGTAACATGCTCAACATATTGTTACTTAACCATTTTAAATAACAATATGGAATGCTCTTTCTCAAAGCATAAATCATCCATATGATTTATTTATTTCACAAATACATTTTATTTAGAAACCCCTTTCCAAATCACTCAAGTGTTAATATTCATTTGTTATGATCATATCATATATAAACAAATATTATTGGTGTTTGTCTATCTTATTATTGGGTATGACCCGACTTGGATCAACATACTAGCCACATCAATAATAATATGTGTCTTGGGCATACCGAGTCCAACATTTTCATCTTCCATTTCTTGATGGTTACAATTAACACGCCTTCCTTGATTCATCAAACCTAGCATCCGATCAGCCAACTGGTCAACAAAATGATTCAACTGCTCCTCCATTATTTCCATAATACATTGCTCCAGTTATTGTTCATGGACGTCATTAAGATGTCTTCTCCTTGGAGGCACCTTGATCAAGAAATTTGGCTCTGATACTAAATGATGTAGACCGTAAACAAGATAAATACTTGAACATATTGATTCACAAGAATACCATGAACCATTCTTCTAACTATCAGTGATTCACAAGGGTTACTGATAATCAGGAATTTCACACACCAACACACACTAGTGATAGGGATAAAATAACTTTTCATATATATCAAAAAACTAATGATGTCCCAAGATTTAGAAGAATATAAAATGCATGGAAAATTTTAAATGGGCCTCAAAACACAGACGGGCCAAAAAATAGGCGATAAACATAGTCCAACAAAATATAAAATAGCTCAACTTATAGCCATTTTAGTGAGGCCCCCTTTGACAAGCGATATTGGGCTTCCAAATATAAAATAGCTTTCTCCTCCATACCTAGATCCGCACCACAGCTTAACATGAAATCCTCCATATGATATGGAGGTATTGAACTCCATATTTTCATTTTTATCAAACTTACGTATAATAAAAACGTTATGAAATGTCGTAGGGGTAACTTGAAAATGAGTGAAACCCTCCATATGAGATGGAGGGATTCAACTCCAAATTTTTAGTTTTGACACACTCACGAGTGTGGTCTTGCATAGATTTATATACAAAGATTCTAAACGGCACAGTCGGCACTACCCCAACTTAGTCGCCCACATTGTTCTAAATCTTCTAGGTGATTTAGAAATGACAAACTTATAAAGTTCTTGGAGGTATCACTAAACAATGAACACCCACATAAAAAAAGGATGACATAATGCACTGTTAGTATTTGAGACTTGGCGGATTTTATTTTTTCAAGAACAATTGTTGACTTAATTGAGTTACCCTTTAAGTCACTAGATCAATAGAGAAGGACAATACCTAAAAAATTTTTGTACCCTTTGTCTTCGTTCATTGGAATTGCTTGTTACCTATACATTGGAAACTACCGGACCCTCCACATGTAAGCCCCATAGTATGTTAATATGTTGTAACGTTACAGTCACTTCACCAAATGGTAGGAGAAACGTGTGGGTTTCATAACGCCATCTTTCCACCTAGGCCATGATTAGCCCATGATATAGAACGCGGTAGTTACAATCTATTATTCCACCAAAACCAGCTAACCGTTCAAGGGATAGAACTTGCACATGAGTTCCATGTTCATTTAGACATGACCAAAATTTTTTATCACCCATTTTAATATCAAGCTCGTTGCCATGACATTTCGGTATTTTGAAACAAACTATTCATCCTGTGTGATTGATGTAAATATAAAAGATCGCCAATAATCGAAGCATTGTTTAAATGTACATGTTTAAGTAAAGAATAAGGAGTGTGTAGGTTATTGGAAAGTTAGATGAGAATGAAGGATATTACTAATAACAACATAAATAACAACGGTAGTAAGTTGAGAAAGAGGTTAGTTAATATATGAAGATGAAGAATGGAAAGGTGTGTTAATAAGTTTTCCTTCTTTAAAACTGTTATAAATCGTGCTCATGGTAATGAATGAATGAAAGAAAATAGGTTAAAAGATATGTAATATGTTGGACTCGTTATGCCCAAGACACATATTATTATTGATGTGGCTAGTATGTCATGATCCAAGTCGGGTCATACCCAATAACAAGCTAGACAAACACCTACAATAATATTTGTTTATATATGATATGATCATTACAAATAAATATTAACACTTGAGTTATTTAGAAAGGGGTTTCTAAATATAATGTACATGAGAAATAAATAAATCATATGGATGATATATAATTTGAGAGAAATCATTCCATATTGTTAATTAAGATGGTTAAGTAACAATATACTTAGCATGTCACATGTAATGTGTTATATTTATAATGGTATAAGTTATAACACATATGCATATAAATATATATATATGGATACATGTATATATAGAAAGATATAAACAAAATAATAAGAATAATAACAAGGTAGGAACCCCCCCCCCCTCTCTTTAACTTTGTATTATTTTATTATTATATCTTAGTTAGTGGAGGCATGCAAAGGAATTGATTGGAGGACTTGGGTGGGGGGTTTATGACTATCTTTCCTTCATTCTTTCATTCACATAATTCACAAGTAACAACACAAAAGGATTATTATTCTCTTTTCTTCTTTTCTCTCTTGGAGGGCCAAGAGTAAGAACACAATAGAGGATAAGGATCCTCTACTCACTCTCCCTTTCTTCCTCTCTTTGGACGGCCATAGAAAAGGAACCAAGGAGTGTTGTCAAATGAAAATCCTAGCTACAAGTGGTGTTTGTTGAAAGGCTTGGGGTATGCTAGCTTGAGGAGCTTCATATTCAAGTTCTTGCCTTCTTCATCATCATCTCCTTCCTCTTCCTTGGATTTGAAAGGTAGCTTTAACATGCATGTAGTTTTAGTGACATGTATGTGTTTGATAGTGTGTATTTCGTATTTGGATCCGGGGCTTGGGTTTTGCATGTGTAAAATTGGTTTTATACATATCAAATTAACAAGATTTAAAACTAATTTCCGCTGTGTTTTTGATAAAATTGGGATTTTATCACTTTGATAATCTTGTTAAAACCCAACATAATCATATCAACTTACACACTATAACTTACACTCTATCTTACACCTTATATATGCATGGTCAAATCATATTGCATATTCATCAAAAACCATGACCAAACTCGTGAGTGTGCCAAAACTGAAAATTTGGAGTTCAATCCATCCATCTCATATGTAGGGTTTCAATCAATTTCATGTTACCCCGTATGACATTTCAATCAGTCAGCACATGGTCTTTTGATACTTCATGCATGCATATAGTAGTATGTTATGCTGACATGGAGTATGATTTTGATGTATTATTACAAGCACTAGCCCTTACAGGGTTGAGTTTACTCGTCACATAGTGACAGATTTTGATCTACACATGCAAGCACTGGCTTTTATCAGGCTAAGTCTATGTGCCATTTTTGGTAACGATGTACAGTACAATATGTGAAATACAAATATGTTATTTGGTTTATTTACACAATTATTACTATGATTACTGTTATAATGTGTTATGTGATAGAATTAGTTTTAATTGGCTTGTATTTGATTAGCATTATAGAATGGCCCGAAAGAAAGCAAACCCTATGACTGAGGCAGAGGTAGCCGAGATGATTGCTCGGGAAATGCAGGCAGTAATCCCAATCATTGTAACACAAGTAACTGCCGGTGTAAACGCAAACATACAAACAAATCAACCTCCAAACAATAATGTCCCCCCAACAAATTCTAATACTGTCACAAATAATACTCCCCCATCTAATACAAATACTGCTATCAATACAAATAATCCTCCACTGAATACAAACACGATTGGCAATAGTAATCCCCCTCTGAATACAAATACCACGGGTAACAATAATCCTCCACCGAACCCGAACAATGACCGTAACAACCCTGATCCTCCACGAAGGGAATATTCAATCAAGACTTTATGGCGTGTAAACTAATGGAATTTAGGGGTACAGAAAGACCAAATGGATTGATAAAGTGGATCGAGAAACCCTAACATCAGCAATTATCCACCTTAATGCATAGTTAAATATGTTACCTCTACGTTTGTTGATCATGCTTTGATGTGGGGGAATACTACTGTACAAATCAAAGGGCAGGATGCGGTTAATCGCATGACTTGGGCAGACCTCAATACGATGATGTTGGATCATTTTTGCCCAAAGAATGAAATTCAAAAATTAGAGCATGAACTCTGGAGCATGGAGATGAAAGGAGCGGACCATCTGGGATATACAAACCGCTTCAACGAACTGGGTCGCCTGGTACCATGGATAGTAACTCCTGAAGCTAAGCTTATCGAACGTTATATATGGGGTTTAGCCCCTAAAGTAAGGAGTATGGTGAATTCCGTCGGTCACACATCTTTTAAGAATTCCATGTCTCAAGCTAGCATTGTAACTTTTGACTTGGTGAGAAGCGGTGTATTGAGAATGCCCGGGGAATCATCGGGTATGAAACGAACCGATTATGGGATGAGACGACAAGGAAGACAGCCGAGTAAATGCGCACGCCCGGAAACACAAAATTATTCCATGACTAGTTCCGATACGAAGCAAGACATGTATAAGGTGTCACACCCCAACCTACGGCGGAATAATTAAATAAAAGAAATCTTTTATTAATAATTTTAACCGACTACGAATCGGGTCAGGTACAAAATGTGAAACGGAAAACCGAAATGATACAGCATTCCCTACTTTTGGAAATTCCGTCCCGAAATTAGAGATTAGGCCGTAACGAAGAGGTGCGGGTACTTGGCTTCCATTTAGTCTTCCCGTTCCCAAGTGAACTCGGGACCATGCTTGGATTCCCAACGAACTTTGAAAAGCGAAATGCGGCTACGCTTTGTTTCTTTGTCCATACGGTCCATGATTTCAACAGGTTTCTCGATTGCGCGCATAGATTCATCAACTTGTACTTCATCGAGAGATATGTGGAGATTCCCCTCGGCTAAGCACTTCTTGATATTAGAAATGTGAAAAGTCGGATTAACATTGGAGAGCTCTTCGGGGAGATCGAGACGGTAAGAAACTCGACCAACCCATTCAACGATTTCAAATGGCCCAACAAAACGAGGAGATATAACTTGTTTCTTTTACCAAAATGAACTACTCCCTTCCAAGGAGATACTTTGAGGAGAACTCGATCACCAACATTAAACTCGAGGCCGTTAAAAATTGGAAAAACCTGTCCTCTCTAACGGAGATTCGCTCATTTCTTGGTTTAGTGGGATGTTACCATCGTTTCATCCGCAACTTTTCGAAGATTGCTTCACCCCTGACCACACTAACCCACAAAAGGGAAAGTCTATGAATGGGGTCCCGAACAAGAAAAAGTGTTTCAAACCCTAAAGTGCATGCTTTGCAATGCTTCTATACTTGCTCTTCCCGAGGGCAATGATGATTTTGTCGTATTTTGTGACGCTTATATCCAAGGTCTCAAATATTTCTTTTATTTAATTATTCCGCCGTAGGTTGGGGTGTGACATAAGGGATCCTGGCCGAAATGCGACAAACGTAACTATCATCACGTGGGTGAATGCAGATCGCCGGTATGTCAAAAATGTGGTAGAATTGGGCACTACGCCCCAAATTGCAGAGCATGTACGGAAATTGTAAACAGGCCATCCCAAGCAAACCAATCCCGTCGTCCACAACCACCTAAATCTCAACCGATCCGCCAACAACCTATCCAATACACGTCAACCATAGCAACCCGCTGTGCTTGCTATGAATGTGGCAGCATGGAGCATTTTAGAAGAAACTGCCCCAAGCTGAATCAATGAGCAGTTACCAGAAAAAACCAAGCATCGAATTCTAGGGCACCTAGAGGACGCGCGTTTGTAATTAGGTCAGGAGAAGTACGACAGGACCCGAACGTAGTGACAGGTACATTTGTAGTCTATGGTCAATATGCTTCGGTATTAGTTAATACAGGTGCCGATAGAAGTTTTGTTTCCACTAACTTTTTATCCCTGGGAAATATGCCGATTAGTGATCTAACAGATCCCTATGCTATAGAACTCGCTAACGTTAACTCTATATCTATTAACCAAATAGTCCAAAACTATTTCATTATCCTAAACGACCACCCATTCCTTATTGATCTACTCCCGATAGAGTTAGGAAGCTTCGATGTAACTGTCGGTATAGACTGGTTGGCTATGTATAAGGCAGAAATCTTGTGTAATGACAAGGTAACAAAATTCCCCTGTCGGATGGTGAAACGATTATGGTACAGGGAGAGAAGTCTGGTACAATATTACCCCTCGTGTCTCATCTCACGGTGTTCAAGTGTTTACGCCAAGGGTGTATGGTGTTTCTGGAAAATGTAACCGTAAAGAACCACGGTGAAAAACACATAGAAGATATCTCCGTAGTACGTGAATACCCCGATATATTTCCCGATGAACTACCTGGATTACCACCGACCCGGCAAGTTGAATTCCGTATTGACCTAATCCCAGGAGCAGCCCCCATTGCCAAGGCACCTTATCGATTGGCACCCTCTGAAAAGCAAGAATTGTTCAGCCAATAACAAGAATTATTAGATAAGGGTTTCATACGTTCTAACTATTCTTCTTGGGGAGCACCGGTGTTGTTTGTAAAGAAGAAGGATGGGAGTTTCAGAATGTGTATTGACTATCGGGAACTAAACAAAGTAACCATTTATGGATTTATCAATAGGTAATGTTGCACCAATAACCAACCAAAGGGCCACTGAAGTACCAATCAAAAATAGGGTTGTCCCTTTCAGGCCTTTCAACCAATCAATACGCCCAGTAGAGCTGCTTTTGCTAAAACCCGCGCGGTTTCCAACTCTTTCAATTCAATTTGATAAGGATGCGTCTAACCCTTGACAAGGGTCAAAAACCGATATCCTCTGTCACACCCCAACCTAAGGCAGAAATGTCAGGGCGTGATCTGATTTCTCACAGCTCGAAGATACTATCATAATATAAAGGTGACAATATCTATTCAATTATTTTAATTCAATTATACACACAATATCCAAATACAACAAAGCCATTCAAGTAAATAATTATAATAAGTTTAAATCTATGTTTGTTTTCATTAAAACCCTAAGGTCTTTCTAAGTGTCCATACTTCAACTTCAAGCAACCTGCATATGCGTAGAAAACAGAGTTTGTCAACATAAAGTTGAGAGAGAATATCACCAGTTTTGCATGTCAATATAAATAAGCATAACGTGATAAATGCGGTAAATTAAATCAAACCATAAACAAGTATATAAACCGTTGCCAAGCGAATCAGGCGTTGGTCAATAGCATGAGCACCCAACACATGTGAATACATTGGACCTCTCCGAATATATGAATGAATGCATATCAACACAATATACGAATGAATGAATATTAGCACAAGTACGCATGTAGCACGTATATTTGATTAAGTCACTCACAATTACACGTATGAATTTGTTTGATGTATATATAGTATGAAATACGGATAGGTACGCACATGTCCCCAAAACATTTACAAAATTTGGTAAAATGGGGGAATGATAAACTCACCTTAGATTAATGACAAGCGAATATAAATACAAATAAGCGAGTTAAAGAATAAGAGAGTCGTCCACTACACGTCAAACGATATAAAAAATTAGAATCTGAAACCTTGAGATATGATAATATAAGTTAAAACGAACTTGACTCCGTTGGAATCAACCGAAGCGGATGTTTAGAATTTAAGTTATGTTAGTTTTAAGATTTAAGCGAGCTGGTACTGACCAGAATCCGAACAGCGAGTCAGAAGTTGGGTTTTGGTCAGTAGCCTTAAAATTTCGTTACGGGAATAAAAGTCTGTTGGACCGAACGTTGAATCCGACAAGAAGTATGAGAAAACGAATAGTCAAACTTGTTGACTGTTTTGCCCTTTAACGAGTTTTAAACGAATTGACTAGTCAACACCCTTCAACCACCGAAATTGATTGAAGGTTATTGACTAGGGAATATATATGAACGATTTCTATGTTTACAACTTACCGGAAAAGTGAAACAATCAAGAGATATGACGAGTGAATGATCCACACGCATGGAAAGTCAAATATTTAAGAGTATGTCTTCAACCAAATAAGCAAAAAAACCGAGAAGAATAAGGATCAGAGGAAAGTGATGGCTAGGGTTGATATATTAGGATATGAGAAAGTTTTGTGGCAGAATAATCATGTGTTGTTTATATAGAGATTACAAAAACGAACCATTTATGGACATTTTACTCGTTTAAGCAAGTAAATATAGTTTTAATGAGAGAATCAATGCAATTGTGACATTCGTCAATTTCGGGTCTTGTTTGTATTCGTTTTTGTATTTGTTTATTATGTAAACCGACCCGATTTGTAAACCGAAGCTTATGTTATAATCAAAATGATGGATTTATGTTACAATATTGTTTCACACTTGTTGGGTCTTGAAAACATCCTATTTTTATTTTTATTTTTATTTATTTATTTATTTATTTTTTGTTGTTTTGTGTTTTTGTCTTGATCCATTTTGCATGAAAACTCTTGTGTCTCACACCCATATTTGACCACCAACATTACCCTATATATACACCACCTTTCCTCTTCATTTTCCCTTGCTACAACTCCAAAAAAAAAAAACTCTCTCAAACATCAAAGATTCAAGGTTATCTTCTTAAGTGTTCTTGAAGGATTTTGGTCTTTCATCTTAATTAGTTTATGTAGCCTTATTAATACTTGTTTATGGTTGTGCAACATATATATAATATACACCCCTTGTTTACCTTTGGTAGTTACTTCTCCGATTCCGGTCGGTGAGGTTTCGGACCCCATAAGGCAAGGCTTCATGGAGGACTTCGTGTCCTTGATATATATACATCTATATAACTTGTTCATACATATTAATCTTGCTTATTTTAGTTTGTTGGTCATGTTTACAAGTTCCATGGTTATGGGTTTTTAAGAGTTTATGCTTCGGTTTAACCGTAAATAGCTCTAAACCGTAAACCGAACTTTGTTACTAGTTTTGTTTGTTTAAACATACTTAGTGTTAGATCTAAGTTTCTAAAATCATTTTTACAAATTCTATGGTTATGGGTTTGTAGAATCTTACCTCGGTCTTAACCCGAAACACGATCCGAACCGAAAACCGAACTTTTGTTTAAAGACTTTATTGTTAACTTTTGGTATTTTTTTATTTGTACATTATTATACAAGTTCTTTAGTGTTTGGACATGTGGAAACCATCTATGAACTTGTTGTGAGATGGAAACCGAACCAAACCGATTCTTGCTCGCTTAAGACAAACAAGTGTGTTTTTTTTTAGCCATCAAGACTTGTATATTTCTTTAAAAATAGTTACAAATTGATTTTTAAATATTTTCTTAAGTACTTGGAAATGTTGGATCCAACTTGATCTCATAACAAAGTTTGGACCGACAAAACCGAACACTCGCTTAACGTGCGTTGTTAGTTCTAAAACAATGGAACTACATGCTTGGTTAAGTCTTATTAAATTTTATTGAGTTATCTCATAACATTCAATATTTTGGAAAGTTGACTTTGGGTTTGACCAATAATCAAGACCCGAACCGACAACCCGAACACTCGATAAAAAAAACCCGTTTTAGTATCTTTATTCCAAAGGGATTTGCATTCTTGCATTTTACCCACCTTATTACTTAACATAGGTTGAGTAAATATTAAGGTTAGATACTTTAACCCGGTTTCGAGCAAACTTACATTTTTAAATGGTTATTATTATAAATTCTTAAATAGTCACATTTTAAACCTTGAACTTTAATTATTTACATTTCTCAACATTTATTTTGTTTAAAGACCTTCAAGACAACCTTTCTAAATTCAAGACTTCTTTTCTTTTTAGGCATTGTGCGTTAAACTCGTCGTTCTGGCAAATATCCAAATTATCATCTTTCAAGTTTACTACTTGAAGGTGAGTACTTCATACCCCATTTTCCATCTTTTATTTTGGGGGTGACATTTCATACTTATTCAACAAAATGCTCTATATTTGAATCTTAAACCACAAACGTAGTTGTATACTTTACCTAAATAATTGCTCGATTTGGTGTTCTATGCTTATATGCCTATGTGTTTATCGCTTTTGGTTGGTGGAACTATAAAATCCTAGACTATTTGGCATCCCCTTATAGCAAGGTGTCGTTAACGTAATGCAATTAACGATAACTATAAAATCCTAGACTATTTGGCATCCCCTTATAGCTAGGTGTCGCTAATGTGTTTAGCGATATCTATTTATCTAAATTACCACTTTTATTTATCGTTTCGTATGCAAGTTTTGTGGCTATCTTTATTATATACTAATATGATTAAACTTATGAATTGCTCACCGACCTTTGTGTTGACAAACTTTATTTTATGAAATGTTGCAGGTTTGCATCTTGGTTGATTTATGATTGTGAAGAAAACCACATCAAAGACCTTAGGATATTAGTAAAAATGAACAATATCAATTTGCCATATTTTGTGATATCTTGTTTACGGTTATTTTATGGATAATTGTTATGTGACATTTTCGATGTTGTGAAATGAAATGAGTTTATTAAATACTGTCACTTTAATTAGTGTCATGTGCTTATGGACAATCGTTACACCTCGGCATGTTCTGCCGCCTTTGGTCGGGGTGTGACAGAAATAATTTGTAAAATTCATTCTTGGAAAATAAGTAATGAATATGGACATATATCTAGGCTTTGGGGGATTTCTTGGGGCTTAATCCACTCGATTAAGTCCTAAAATAAGCGATTCCGGGCCAAAAATGAACTAGGAAACGATCAAAGACAAAACAAGAATGTGCAGATTCACCATGGCGCCGCGCGGCCACCTAGGTGGTTCGCTGTCGCGCAGAGCTCCGGGAGGAATAGGAAACTTGGTCTTTTTTGGCAATAATAATCCCTTAACTCTCTAAAAATGCTATTTCTTGTTTATTGTTAAAGTTAAATCAAAGGATAAACATTTTGCAAAGTTCAAAGGGTATAAAATGAACATAAGAAACCTAAAAACTTATAAATATTTGATTTTCATTAATAATAAATATCTAAAATATTTCTGGGTCGGGTTAATCGTACACGAATACGAGTTTGAAAAAATCCGAAATGTTATATCTCCCACGATTAGACGACTTGTTCGACCAACTTCAAGGAGAGAATTACTTCTCGAAAATCGACCTTCGATCAGGCTACCATTAGGTTAAATTCCAAGAGGAAGACGTTTCTAAAACGGCATTTAGAACTCAGTATGGTCACTTGAATTCTTAGTTATGCCTTTCGGGCTGACTAATGCACCCGCGATTTTCATGGATCTCATGAACCGAATTTGTAAGTCGTACCTCGACAAATTTGTTATAGTGTTTATCGATGACATTCTGATATTTTCAAAAACCAAGAAGGAATACGAGCAACATTTACGAACAATATTGGAGTTGTTGTGGCAGGAGAAATTGTATGCCAAGTTGTCCAATTGTGAATTTTGGCTACAAGAAGTGCAATTTTTAGGGCACGTTGTTAACTGACACGGAATTTACATAGATCCGAGCAAAATCGAAGCCATTAAAAATTGGCAAGCCCCGAAGTCACCAAAAGAGATTTGCCAATTTTTGGGACTAGCTGGGTATTACCGGCGCTTTATTGCAAACATTTTCAGTACAGCCCAACCCTTAACTCTCTTAACCCAAAAAGACCGAATTTATGATTGGGAAGAAGAACAAGAAATGACTTTTCAATTGCTGAAATAGAAATTGTGCCAAGCCCCGATACTGAGTCTCCCTGAAGGGACTGATGACCTTGTAGTTTATTTTGATGCATCCCGAAAGGTTTAGGATGCGTACTTATGCAAAGAAACAAGGTTATTGCATATGCTTCCCGACAGTTAAAAGTGCACAAGAAAAATTATACTACCCATGATCTAGAATTGGGTGCAATTATTTTTGCACGTAAGATCTAGAGACACTATTTGTATGGAACCAAATGTACAGTATACACGGATCACAACAGCCTCAACACATTTTTTACCAGAAAGAACTAAACATGAGGCCAAGAAGATGGGTGGAATTGTTGAATGATTATGATTGTGAAATTCGTTACCATCCGGGCAAGGCTAATGTAGTAGCAGATGCCTTGAGCAGAAAAGACATAATTAAACCACCGAGGGTCCGAGCACTTGGAATGATTGTCCAAACTAGCCTACCGAACAAATTCGTGTTGCCCAAAATGAAGCCCTAAACGAAGATCACTTGGAGAACGAAGATTTGCATGGGAACAAGCTGAATTTTGAAGAAAGAACCAATGAAATTCTATACTTCAAAAACCAAGACTGGATTCTAACTCTTAATAACTTACGGGACTTGATCATGGACGAAGCGCATAAGTCCAAATATTCCATTCATCCAGGGACAGATAATATGTACAAATACTTGAAAGAATATTAATGGTGGTCCGGTATGGAGAAGGATATAGCCACATATATCGGTAAATGCCTGACTTGCGCTAGAGTTAAGGCTGAGTATCAAAAACCTTCGGGAATGTTGCACCAACCAGAGATACCTCAATGGAAGTGGGAACAAATTACTATGGACTTTATAACACACCTTCCTAAAACATCCCAGGGAAACGACGCAATATGGGTGATAGTTAACCGACTAACTAAATTCGCACACTTCCTTCCGATTCGTACCACTTACACAACCGAAAAACTTGCTCACATTTACATTAACGAAATCATATCTCGACACGGCGTACATGTTTCAACCATTTCTGATCGAGACAGTCATTTCACCTCTTGATTCTAGCAAGTTGTACAAGAAGCCTTGGGAACCCGAATCGATCTGAGCACGGCCTACCATCCCCAAACTGACGGGCAATCTGAACGAACAATTCAGACCTTAGAAGATTTACTTCGTGCTTGTTTACTAGACTTCGGTGGGAATTGGGATCAGCACCTCCCACTGGTTGAATTTTTGTATAGTAATAGCTATCATAGTAGCATACAAGCGGAACCATGTGAGGCGTTGTACGGGCGAAAATGTAGATCACCACTGTGTTGGGCTAATGTTGGTGACACCCAAATTACCCGATCTGATTTGATTCAAGAGACCACAGACAAAATTCAAAAAATACAAACAAACTAAAAGTCACCCGAGACCAACAGAAAAGCTATGTTGACGTCCGTAGAAAACCGTTATCTTTTGAAGTAGGTGACAAAATATTTTTGAAAGTATCCCCTTGGAAAGGCGTTATTCGATTCGGTAAAACCAGTAAGTTAGATCCACGATACATGGGGTCGTATGAAGTAATTTCTAAAATCGATCCCGTAGCCTACCGACTAAAACTGCCTTTGGAGTTAAGTTCTATTCACAATGTTTTCCACGTATCGAACCTGAAAAAGTGCCTTATTTACGAGGCCGAAATCGTACCACTGAAAGACTTGAACATAAACGAAAGATTAAACTTTGTAGAGGAACCAGTGGAAATACTAGAGGGGAACATTAAACAATTAAGACATAACAAAATCTCTCTAGTCAAAGTTCAGTGGAATTTATAATGGGGACACGAATTCACGTGGGAAAGAAAAGCTGAATTTAAAAAGAAATACCCGCACCTTTTTCCAAATAAAGGCAAAGCCGAATTTCAGGGACGAAATTTTATAACTGGGGGGGAATGTGACATTTGAGACAAAACCAGGTACACCTTAGTATGTATTTACTGATTAAACGATTAACCGCTTATTGCGTATCGAACAAACGAATTACCAAACGGGTCTGGTTATGACCCGGATATCCTGGGGGCATTTAGAAGTGATATATGTTTAATATAAGCTAACATATTGGTATTATGGCCTTAGTACAATAGCAAACCAGTTAAACGCAAATATACTCGTTTAACTACCCGCTATGATCTTAAACGTGAAAAATAGTTACAAAATAAGCATTGTATCATCCGTTAAGCCAAAAACAACTTACACAACATTTATTTGAAATGTTTTTAGCGATCCGTGAAAATATTTTCGATTTTTACAAACAAATAATATGTTTTTCTAAATTTACAAGAAATTGGCTGAAAAACACTCGTTTTCGAGATGTTTGTCATACCCAGTATATTTTTCACGCCAAAAACCGAACCCGAAATAAATTTAGATCGTCATGTAAAGCTCGGGCACGCAAAGCAAGGCAAGTGGGCTAAATGTAGGCTTAATAGGGGGCCACAATGGGCTGGCCGCCAAAGAGGGAAACCCACCCCCCCCTAAGTTTTTTTTTTCATATTGTACTAACTTAAGATATTTTGAACATCATTATCTCACCAAAATCTGGACACTAGCTCCTGGACTCTTCACTTAAGCAAAAACCCTAAGGTAATCTTACTATTTTGATCAATTTTAACTTGTTTAATCATGTTTAATTACATATAAACATAGTTTGAAACCCAAAAATCACTTCTAACCATACAAAAATCCAAAAATATTTCCATAAACATGTTATGATCATACCATGGTTAGGAACCAACTTTGATAAGTTTTTTGGCCATAAACACAGATTAAGGGCTTTAAACCACGTTTTTACGGTTCAAAAGTTCGGTTTAAAGCCCTAACAGAAACCCTAAGTTTCAAGGCTGAATTATTGATGACACATGCTTGGTTTTGTGATATAGGACCTGTAGTTACCTTACTTAAGAGGTTAAGAACCTGGAAAATTAACAAAGAGCGGAAACAAACAAAAACCACAAAGGTAATGTCAAAACACTCGTTTAGGGGCTGTTTAGGATTAGATTGTGGCGTGCTTGTTGTTAGCTTGTATACTTTTACAGGGACATCAAGGACCATATGAATGAGCTCTGTCCAAATTTGGTAATTTTTCGACCATCCGAGAATATTTGGCGAATTTATTACCGATTAGTGACGTTTATTTGGGAAAATGCTTAAACAATTATGAACTTTTGTGGAGAACTCAGTTATGGAATAATATGATCACATATGAAATTATGGAAAACCCAAGCTATGTTTTATGGATTTGCGTTTATTCGCGTTTTTATAGTTGTTTTTGGCTCAAAAAAGGTAACTTGGCAAAAGTGTTATGTTTTGGAAATTTATAGGGTGTTTTGAGAGATATTTAGATCACTCAAAAATTTTGTTGTATTTTTCGGAAATCGTTTGGTATAAACGGACTATTTACGGGTTAAATATAGCCTATAAAATGATTTTATATAAATTAATAAATCAACAAGTAATTCCAGAAATATTTTATAAAAATATACATAGTAAGTGTATAAATTTTCATAATTTAACGATAAACGGATAATTAATTGTGCTAAATTGAAGGTTAAACAAATTCAATTATGATAAAAACTGACGTGTTTATGATTAACGAACCTGTTGGAATATCAGAACATCAAGGGTGATCAAAAATCATATTTTTGGGTTAATTAAGTAACATTGAACTTTTTGTCAGAAATCCGCACAATTTGGATGAATTGTGCACGTTTTTCTCCAACCCAGACTGAATAAATGGAAATGAGCCCCGTAGAGAATCTAGACACCTAATCTATGATTTCTCTTTATAGATTTAATCATTTTATCAACCAACACGTTTACCCAAGTTTATGTGGTCATACCTATTTTCTAAACACGTAAACAATCAACTTGGCTCAGCTAGTGAAACAGGGAAATTGAGCCAAGTTCAGTTTTAAATATTAACATTGAACAACGTCACAATATAAGCCTATTGACACTTTCTGGGCGTGACAGCTATACCCAGAGTAGATATACAGCCCAGTTTAGTATAGAGATTATAATAATATAAAAATATTAATATTATTATAATATTATAGGGACTAGTGATAGCAAGTCGAGCAAACTGTGAGATGACATCGTACCGATTACCGACAAAACAGTGAGTTTCATGACCCCTCTTTCTAAACTGTTTTACGAACTTTTGGATTGAAAAGCATGTTTGATTATATATATACATAACTGAAACATGTGATGATGTGAATTATCTAAGTGCTAACACATGAAAATCCCCACTAACACAGTGATTAACTTCGAGCCGGTGACTTGTGAATAGTACTATTGGTTTGACAAACCCAAACGGAATCGGCCTGGTTTCCGTTCACACATAACGCCATTTGCACATGACCATAATTATAGGAACAGGCTATGTAGTGTTAGACATAGCTACTTGGGGCATGTTGTGGGTGGAAGGGGGGCCACAGTGGTTGACTGTGCGTGGGAAATTGAGGCACGCAACACGAACGAGCAGTCAAGGCTTCACTGTAGCTTAGCATAATTACATCATTTACATACATACTGATAAACATACATACAAACAATAACTTGTGATTATGCATAACTGTTTTCTTGAAACTTGTGAAACTCACCAACTATATGTAGTTGATCCGTTTTAAACTGCTTTTCAGGTATTCCAAAGTTGGAATGAATTGATGATGTGCTACCTGTCTTGGAATATGATCGATGCTACGTGAATAGATACCGGTATACTAGTAAGGAGTGGGACATTTAATGTCTGATTTTGTTTTGTATCACCTAGAATGTAAACGAAGTTAGAACGATGTAATATAATGTAAATTAGTTTGTAATGTTTCTTTGTAAACAATATAGTTGATACCAGAGGTGTCTGTTACATTACCGTTTTACTCTTCCTCACTTGCTAGCCGGGGTGTGACATTAGCCGAGGGTAATCTTCGCATACTCCTCGACAAAGTGTGTATCGACGAGACAATGCAAATGGTTGAAAGACCCGTTAAAATCATGGATCATAATGAGAAACGAACCGAGCGAAGCAGCATCCGGTTAATTAAAGTCCATTGGGAATCACGGCGCGGCGCAGAATTTACTTGGGAACGCGAAGACACAATGAAGGAAAAGTATCTGCATCTCTTCGTCGCAACCACTTACTAATTTCGAGACAAAATTTCCAAAAATAGGGAATAAAATGATGGATTTTATGTTATGATCTTGTTTCATACTTGTCGTATTGTTATATTGCCCTTACATGTCCTTAACTTGCTTAATTTACGCTAAAAATTGGTTTTAAACAAGTCTAGGGGCCAAAATCGTCAAAAAATAAAATTTCTGGAAAATACCTCTCGTGGCGTCACGCGACCAGGTACCCCTTTGTTGTTCGCACGACACCACTTGTTCACTGCAGTAGCAGTAGTTTCATTTTTATGGTTCGTTTTCGTTCGTTTAAGCCCCGAACTCATGCTTTAAACATCCAAACCAACCAATAGTTAACACATAATTATTCTAGAACCCTCCAAACATGTGTTTATTTCTGAATATAATTTATTTTATTCAAAAATCATTTAAACAAAAGCATTAAAGTGTACCGGTTTATCCACCGGACAAACGCATTATCCATTTCCTCAACCCTAATGATCTCCCATAAATACCCCCTCAATCTCAGGCATTTCACCTGCTCATCTTCACCTTCTTTCCCTAAACTGTTTGAACTTGCAAGTTGTTTTGGCTAGTTTCGCTTAAGTTTGACTTTAAAAGTCAATGGAACCGAATCTTACATTTCAATCCTTTTCGGGTATATGTTTTTAATATTTTCAGTTGTTCTAAGTTATTTTACGTTATGAAAACTAGGATTGTTCAAAGGGTAAGACCCTACCTTTTTACTAATACCTTACCCGGACCCTTTACCCTTTTAGGAAGAAATGTGGACCCGAGACCCTACCCTCTAAACAATAAAAGGGTCGGGTATAAATAAGGGTTTCAATGGTCCAACCCTTTACCCTTTAAAGCAGTAATCGCACTTCATTTACTAGTTGCATGTCTCATATTGACTTTAATATATAAAACAATTATATTTTCATTTAATAACATAGTAAAATCTACCTTCAAAAGGTTATCAACCATTTGAACCGATGAAAATAATATTCACATTCACAAATTACATATAGAGAACAATTCAGTGATTTTCATATATATATATATATATATATATATATATATATATATATATATATATATATATATGTTTCTGCTTAGTAGTACGGCCTTTTATTTTTATTTTTCTTAGTAGTTGGGAGATTTATGATGAATCATATATAAAATACAAACCTCTCCTACAATTTAGATTAATCACGAATCTGATGTATATCTATCTAGATTCTAGTAAACGGGTCAAGGGTTTGAAAAAGAGTCGGACCCTTGAAGCCCTTTTACCCTTTAAGGTGAAATTTAAATACCCTTTACCCGACCCATTTTATATATTCGGGTCTAATTAAGGATTTTATGAGTCGAGTAAAAGGGTTTCAAGGGTATGACCCTTATCTTGCTCACCCCTAATGAAAACCATTTTCATCTTTATTTAAGGTTTTTGGACCTTTAAACATATATTTACACATTTTAGGCCCGTTTGGTCGTTTTCGGGAAGTTTACCCGCTTAACTTTCTTATTTGAGTTTAGATAGGAACTTTTACTTTATTTTAGTTCTATGGTTTTGGGCCTGTGGTAACCATCCTTATGTAACGCCCGCAAATTTTCATTTAAAAGGTTTATGTCTTGTAGAGTTTGTATTTTTAACCGAGACCCGATTTGGCGTTCTTAAAGGACCTCTTTGTCATTCTTGTAAGTCATGTTATTCAACTTTCGGCTCAAGACATTTCATTTTACAAGTTTGGGGGCCAGAGTGTAAATTTATTATATCAAAAACCCTAATCTTTCTTCCTCTTGTTGCTGGTCCGATCGGCACCTCAAGTGCAGCCCCCATCACGAGTTTTTTTTTATTTTCCAGCCATTATCAAGATATCTCCATCCAATTAAAGGTTAGTATCATGTCAAGAAACTTCGCTTTCACCATTAAACCCTTTGTTGAACACGTTAGGGTTGAGTTTTGATTATAACAATTTCTGACAGATTCGTACTCGTTTATTGTAGGGCCTGTAACTTGATGATAATCCATTTTTTTTATCAATTCTCCTTTCCATGATGTTCTACTTTGAGTCTAGTTTCCAGAAAGGTATAATACGGAATTTTTGGACGAGATTTGAATACTTTATATGATGTTATAAGATCGAGTGTCAAAGCTGATGCGGGATGACGGATTCTGGTCTGTCTTCCCGACATCATAACCCTTTTTCGACAAGTCCAAATTAGTTGGTTCCACTTCTGGAACTTAATATTTTGAGTTAAGAATCAAACCCAATTGGATTCATTTAATTTGGTTTGGTAATGAATTTTATAAAAATAAAACTATTTTGTTGCGCACTGAAATAGCTGCACGTACCTTTCTGTGTTGGAGGAAATTTTATGATTTTTGTGTCCACTAGAAAAATATAATAAAAATATTTTTATAAACTTAAGATATTTATGCAACTCTGTTAAAAATTTAATAATTTAATTCCATGGCTTTCCTATGTAATAAAATACATCTTTGCATGCTAAAATCTGCATGTTATATTCGTTATTGATCGATAAGTTCGTTTTAGGCTTAACCGGTGGCTGCCCTTTCTCGCATCTTTCGGGGCTGTTATAATTGAAGTTCATGCTCCGCCATCTTCATAGGTATGTCTAGTGTAATATACTTTAGTATCATGATTTTTGGCATTCGTTAGATTGGTCAACTGTTGATGAAGTGAAAACTAGGTTTCGGTTGTCTGGTTTGTCAATTGTTGCGTCTAGCGCGTTGTTTGAGGGAATTAACAACCAATTCGGATGTTGTAGCCTCGGTATGATTTGTTGGCTGTGAAAAACTATATTTTTATGTTATTGGGGCTGAATTGGTTGTCGGTTACTCAAACGGGTCGGTACGGCGCAAATTCGCGTTTATTGGTAATTTGTGCATCGTGCTTGCGAATTACCGACCCATCCAACTCGTGTAGCGTCGTGTGGACTTGTTGGCTGTGATTTTACTAAATTTAGTCCACACTAGGCTGATTCGGTATCTAAGTGCATAAACAACCCGTAAACGCGCGTATTCGATAAAGTCAACAACTTTCGGTGGTAAATTGGGAACCCTTTGTCCCCGGGATTAACTAAGGGTGGTTTTGGTAAATACATGGCCTTGGGGGCTGATGTAATTGGATTTGGTAATGTCAAGGCTTTAGGTCAATCAAATCATGTCAGAACGTCTCATAGGATAAGCGAGTCGGTACGTTTAGTGAGTAATCTTTGTGTGCAATCCGACAGGCTTGTAAACTGTGGATTGGCTTTGAAGTTCTCATACCTATGGTTATTTGATTGGCTCGTTTCAGGTGAGTTCATGATGCCCTTTTTACTCTTTTCAAGTTTTGGGCTAGCATGCACACCGTAATACAATTTTACACGATTTTACTCGTTACAACTATTTGGATGGTATTACATAGCCTTATTCATATTTGTGCATTTATGAAACTATTTGTGAACTATATTTTATGCCTTAGGATATTGTAGACTCGTTTATGGTCTTATATTCCATAAGGTTATACATATTACTTGTGGTCTAGGCTCGAGGTTGCTATTAGGCCTAGTACTAATTCCTAGTATTAAACGATTTTTCCTGATGAAACGTTTAAACTATTTTATATAGGCTTGCTAGTATATAGTTGGCCTTGGAATGTTATAGTATGTATATATATATATATATATATATAAATTATTGTATGGCCAATATTTGGCGAATGTTGTAGTCGTTATCGACTACGGAATGTTACGTATGCCTACTTCGTGTTTGCATGCGTTGAAAGGAATGTTACGTGTTGGGGTTGTACGTTTTCTCGGCCCTGAATGTTATTATTATACGGATGGATGGTGATCTTGGCCGGGCCAAACTATACGACTCAGGTTCTTAAATCCTGTGGCGGGCCCTGAAAAGCCCGTGAGGGGGGAGGCTCGTGTGGCATGATCATCATCGGAATGTTACGTGTTTGGGTTGTACGTGTGCTCGGCCCTGAATGTTATTATTGAATGTTATATATATATAGGAATGCACGTATAGAGATGTTCATACGTAAGGATGATTATTTATTCAATGTGATGACCTAACTGATGTATTTCCGTTTATAGTTTTAAAACCGTTGGAATGATTATTAAGACTTTTGTTATACATATATGGATGTACATAGATGTCTAAGTACGAATACTTAGTGTTGATGATGGCCTAACTGTTCGTATCCCGTATTACATTTTAGACTCTTGGAATGTTTTATAATCCCGTTTTTATATTTAAACCCTTGGAATGATTTATTTAAATGTCTATTATTAAAACTTGAACTCACTCAGCTCAAGCTGACTTTGTGTGTATGTTAGTGTGAGTTTTCAGGTTTAGATGAGGATGCTTACCGCTTGGACGTGCTCGAGACTACTTGGACGGTTGAAAGCATAACTAGTCGGAGATTAATACGCAAATTGTTTTCTTTTCATTTATAATTTAAACATTTAAATTATGATTTTGGGAACTTGGTTTTAGTACTTGTGATTTTCCGCTGTTTATTACTCTGAAACGATTTTAATAAGGTGAAATTGTTTGATTTTAAATTTTTGAGAATTTTTGTATATGATTACCAACTGTAGGATTCTCAGGATTCGGGGTCTTACACCTCAGTCTCTTAACGAGTCAAAGACCGAACCAAAACTGAACGCTCATTTAAGCACTTTATTTAACTTTTGAAAAAACATATTGTATGATACACCTTAGATCTGAACTTTTTTTCTTTATATTTTAGTTATTATATGGTTTGTATGGAAGTGTAAAACAAATATTGGCTTGCACCCAAGTTTCGGGTAAAAACCGAGTAAAACCGAACACTCGTCTTAACGAGATAGTCGATGTTTAAAGAACCAAAAGTTCAACCTATCTTTTTAGTTATGTTTTACTTCATAGTACTCATATTACTTAAGATTTTGGAAGTGTTGGAACAAATCTTGGCTTAAACCAAGTTTTGGTAAAAATCGAGTAAAAGTCGAACTTCTCGTCTTAACAAGCTAGTCACCGTTCAACTACCAAAAATCTTTCCTAACCTTTATTACTTATGTTTCACTTTATATTATTTATATTTCTAAGATTAGGGTATGTCGGAACCAAACTTGGTTTTATACTAAGATCGGACCAATTTACACTCGCTTAAACCCAAAATTCTCAAACTTATTTAAGCTACTGATTTTATTGAAGTCATTCATACATTTAAACATTTTGGTATGTTGTATTTGGATTTGGCACTTTATCAAGTCCCGAACCGACTAAACCGAACAACTCTTTAAAAGTCAGATCTTGATGCTTACATTAGCGGGATCGTGCACACTAACACTAAACCAACTCCCCTATGCAAAACTTAACAAAGGTTGAGTAATATTAAACATCAAAGACCCGGTTTCATGTAAAACTCATGTTATCTCATCCTTACTTTATTTAACCACACTTTTGTAACGTATAACTAAAACTCTCGAAAACCCAAGCCTTATTTTTTATGAACTTTTATACCATTTATATTCCATCTTCAAGACTCAGTATTAACTCAAGGTCTTTCAATGTAGGACATGCATGTTAAACCGTTGGGCTCGCTTTTCTTGAAGATTTTATTCTAAGTTTTCTTCATCGATGTAACTTTGTCCAAGTGAGTAATTTCGTCCCCATTTTCTCTTTTATACTTTTAGGAGTAGCTTGCATACTTAGGTAAACAAAAATGATTTAAGACCTTAATCCTCAAACTGCAAACTCTAGTTTTTGTGTTACTTAGAATAATTGTCCGATTGTCTGTTATATATCTCATATGATTAATTGTTAAATGTTTATTGCTTTTGTTGGTTGGCCTTATCCTCATCCTTAATAAGTATGATCATGCGCTCATCCTTGTAATTTGGTAGTTTTTACCTATTAGGATGGAGCATATTTATTTATTATTTATAACTGTAGTTGTCGTTATTATTTACAGTTTCACATAAGAGTTGCGGATTTTTGCCTCATATTATATATACAAAATCATGGAATTGCTCAACATACGTGTTGACAAAATATACCTTATGCAACGTTACAAGTTTGATTATGGTTGATTGAAAATTTGAAGATGTTATTTTTTTTTTTGGACTGTTAGGTTATTAGTGAAATGAACTATTTATTTTCTTGTACTTTGTTTTATTTGTAATTAACAAGTTGTTTTGTGTTTTGATGTTAAAAGAAATGAATGAGTTGTTTAAATGTTGTCACTTTAATAGTGTTGTGTACATTGAAACAATCACATCACGTCCCAGCATGTCACGCTGCTTTTGGTCGGGGTGTGACAACGGTGGTTATGGAATGACATGTGGTTGTGGTGGTATATCAATATTATTTGTTGTTTTGTTAGGTTTTTATTATTTTTTTTAATAAGGTATTTTCCACATAGCGTGCCATATTAGTAAAAAATGTCATGTCGGAAAATAACTAACAGAGTTAGGGTTCTTTAGGTTTAGGAGTGATAGAAGAAAATAGGTTACAAGTTAGGAGTGGTGAGAGACAAATCATTAGTTGAGAGTGATATCGTCAATGAGTTAAAATTAAGTGTATTAAAAACCAATAACTCTAATTAAAATAAGAGATACAATATAATAACTTTTAGTATATAATTATAGAGATGGAAATAGAACTCTGAATGCTATAAATGACTAAATGTATCAATTATCTAATTTACCATATAGTTCTTAAGCAATTTACAACATATCCTCTCATGTCTTATTTTTTTCTCTTTCTCCACTCACATTTCCTTTTTCTTTCTTTCTTTTTTTTTCTCTTTTATATTTTTATAGTATGATTTTTATTTAATTCATGATATACATTTAGGATGTGCTCATTTTATCTACGTTTAGCTGTTAATTTCGTTTGAAACGGAGTTGTACGTAATAATGCACATGCCATCAAAACACAAACGTACAAATTGTCAAAACTGTTTCAAGGTATCGTTTTTCTTTTTCTTTTTTTTTTAATTATTTAACTTCTTTAATGAATCTGAAGTTGTTACATACTTATTTGTATTAATGTCTTTACGATTTTGTTACTTTTTCTATGGCTTAATGTATCGTTACGCTTACTATGATTTAAGCTCTTTAACAAATTGGTGGGTGTCAAAATGCATAAATTCTATTAAAAAACGAGCCGTGTTTCCACCGCAAACACCCGAGACATAATAGTCGTTTATGTTAATGGGTGTAATAGTATATTCTAACTTTTTTATTAAAACATGACATCGCATACACTTTTTAATCGCACTACTAAATTTTTTAATGAGACCATTTCAAAAAGACAACTTTATTGGAGATGATGGTATCGCTAGGACAAATAATATTAGATGTCAAGAGTAGATCCAATAATAATAAATTGTGAACCAGGGAATATTCTTGGTTTATCCCGTTTACTTCAAAGAAAAATGTATCACATTCCTTCCGACATCATCGATATTTTGCACCATGATAGTATCCTAATTTCCAGTGTTCAAACCGTGATAGGGGTGAAGAATCGGTTTCAGACGGGTACTGCTCACCATCCATTGGCAAATCTCAGCAGGAGCTTCAGTCGGGTATTGCAGGGCCGGCCCAACTGCATTAGAAGCCCAAGCTAGGGCTTTGGGCCTCTAATTTTTTGATGCCTCCACTAAAAAAAAAAGTATATATAACTATTATATATATTATGTCTACTGCTAAAATTAGTAGACCTTGCGTTAGTACAGTGACAGAAGAAAGAATTAAGTTGTGGTGATTCGCTGCTGGGCACCCAAAGTTCGAATCTCTCTAGCCATTTTGTATTTTTTTCAATATTTTTTTTAGACACAATGACATAGGGTGTGAACATTTTTAAAAAATTTGGAGAAAAATCCAACTTTTTTATGGGTCCTTAACTTCAATTGTGCTAAAAATAGAAAAATCTTCTTTCTAATAACTTCACTATTCAAGTACGATTCATTTATATAAATGAAAGTTACCGTTACATAAAATGTCACCCTAAAATTGTTGAGATTACCATATTATTTAATCGTGATTTGTTATTTTATTTAACAAACTTACAAACCCCAACACATTTTATGTTTTCAAATGTAGTTTGTAAGTTGGCAACCAACGTTATTTTAAAAAAAAAATATCTATCCAATTTCTAAATTGGTTCGATGCTATTTAGTTCCTACTATGGTCAAATAGAAAGATAAAAAAATAAGAACTCACAATTTTTTGAAAAAGGGCCCCTGAAATTTTATTCGTTTTAGGCCTCCAAACTGGTTGGCCGGCTCTAAGGTACTGCCCACTAATGTATCGGTATGAAGAACCGGGTATGTGAACCCAAACGTGAAGTGGGAGAGAAAGAAATGTGAGGCTAAGCCGCTAATGAGATAGAAAAACATGATAATAAAAGCATTAACATTTCATCTATTATTTTTTATATGAAATTGGAAATAAAATAATCTCTATGTGTATTGTCCAATAATAATCTCATCTTTAAAAATCACTACCAACGGTCCAACCTTTCAACTATTTTTATCTTAATGGTCCTACGTTAAAAAAAACACTTACCGTTGATAAGTTTTTCTTTTGAGTTTCAAACCCACGTTTTAGAGATTTTGATCGGAAAAAAGAAACGAATCGACTAACTGATGTAAAATTTATCTCGAAACGATAAATGAAACCTACAATTTGTTATCGAATATCGAAGTTCCCACGCAATTAGTTAAAAATTCGGTAGTTTAAGCCTGCGCGCATTAATCAATCATATTGTGACCGACCCAAACCTACTAACTTTAATCAACAAATTAATTAGTCCATGACAAAACAAAACTTCAACAACACTTAAATACTCAAAAATATTTCTAGATTCAATTCCAAAAATAAAATCAATCTTCTATCGGTATACATATTTTCTCGTTTCACAAACTCTGCGTCTTAAGAGAAGTAGCCGATTCGATTATCTTGTGAGCAACCGAAAGCTGTTCCATCAAGATAAGCAGACGCTCTCTGTAGGCACGCGCCTGATCCACGGCCTCCGCTTCAAGCTCTCCCAGCTGCGTGCACAGACGCTCTTCGGCCTCCTCGGCCACGCGCAGCCGGTGCCACGTCATCTGCAACTCCACCTTCATTTTCTCTTCTCTTTCCAAACTCCTTTTCAATTCTCTCTCCAGCTCTGAGTTTCTCCTCCTCAACGCCTCCGACGACATTTTATATTCAATGTAATAAGAAGAAGAAAAGAAGAAGAAGGGTTTTGGTTTGAGGTACGGTCCTTCTCATTACTATCGGTTTATTTATACAGGTGGTTTGAGGATGTCCAGGTTCAATGTATTTTGTTTCGTTTATAGATTAGGCCTTTATGTTTAGGCTAAATTACTGATCTAGTCCCTCTACTGTTGTATTCTTATCTTTCTATGTGGTTGAAAATGTCTTAGGACCCGACCGCCTTTGTTTTAAGTGTTTAATAATAATTATTGACACTTAAAATAAGATTGCAATGCAAAAATAGGTATAGGGGTATTTAGTTTTTTACACTCTGGTTTACAATTGCGTAATTGTTTAGGCCCTCAATCGAACACACAAACACGAGATTGAAGAACTTGTTCGACTCATTTTATTATTATAAAAATAAAGCACTTATCCACAAATACACTAACACTGAACTATTTATTTATCTAAAACTTTAACTTGCTCACCAAACCTCCTAATTATACTCAACCTAGGAAATCAAATAAGTTAATAAAAATAATAAAATCGTATTCCTGATTAAATATAAAAAACTCAATAAATAATTCACTCAAGAATTATCTATAACCCGTTTGATCTTTATCTTCTAAATCCAAGATTAACGTCTTCAGTTTTTTCTTTTAATTTTCTGTTGATTGGTTTCTAGATTTCAATATAGGGTGAATGATTAGACTATGTATAGTGGGGCGATATTGGGGGCAATATTGTCCTGATGTCGCCTGAAACACCCCCCCCCCCTCTCCCAATCAATTGGGAAGGGGGGGAGCTCTGTCGCGCGTGGTGTATTTGAAGAATATTATTATTTTATTATTTTGACCGTTGAAAAACGGTCATATTCATAAATAAAAAAATAAAATTTAATTCACAAAATCAATATAAATACCCAACCATTTTCACCTTTTCATTTTATACCAACTCAACCTCCAAAACCTATTATTTTCACCAACTATGGATTCGACAAATACTACCGACATTTTCGAACAATTTATTGAGAATAACAAGACGATAAATAAGCTTATAGAAGCGGCGGAGGAGCAGGACGATGTAGTTACGAGTGCTTTAGGGTCGTAGCAAATAAGATAGCTTCTGGTTCTACTAGTTCTCGGTCGGGCACAAGGAGATTGTATATAATGAATTTTTATTTTAATATTTGTTTTTATAATCTTAATGTATTTTTATTTATTTATTTAGTGTAATGAATTTTATTTGTTTATTCTAATTATAAAAAGAAAAAAATATATAAAATGATGTTGCGATGTGATTGTGTGATTTTGGGTTACAAACCACTACACCTAAAATGAAAATCGTCCCCCTACAAAGGTGGCGTCATATGTCAAAAATCGCCCCTCCACTACACCTAGTCCTAAATTTATTATTAATGCCGGAGACCAACCGTATAAAATTAGGTTGGACCGTCGGCTATTTGGCTTAAGACCTATTTTGACTTTTTAATATATTTTAAATATGTGTATTTGTTTGTTTCAGCTTGATTCAAACCAGGTAAGTGTTTAATCTCCATGTGTTTTAAGCTTAACTGAAATTGATTTAAACCAGGTAAGTGTCCAATCTCCATGTGTTTTAAGATTAACTGAAATCATGTTGTTTGTATTTGTAGCATATGTAAAATATTATGAAATTTATTAATCAGTTAAACCAAATAATAAACCAACATACTATTGGAATTCTGTTGTAAGTATTAATATAATACAATCTCTCCTAAAACCAAGACACCACTGAAATTATTTATGATTTTCAAGCTTCAGTTTAGTCGGGTTCTTCGGCTACACTACCCTCGATCCCTCGAGTTGGGTGTTCGGTATGCAGAATTGGGTATGGGAAACCGAATGAAAAGTGAAGGGTGATGGATGATTGGGTATGCTTTGTAATCCGGGTAGCACCCAGATAAAATAGTAAAATATGATATGTAGGTTGATTTTTCATGATATATTGAAGTCGGTATGAAAGTTATGAATTTTAGGTTTGGTGTTCTTCCCTAAATCGAGTAACCAGCCCTCACCTGCAGCCCATTTTATGATTAAAGCCCACGTTAAACACTTCTAAAATTTAGGAACATCAAATGTATTGAACTTTATTATGTATGACCTCATACTTAATCAAAACTCCCAAGATAATGCAGAATGATCTAGGGAAGAAGATAATCTCTTCTAGCATTAAGAAATAAGTTTTTATGCTTTCCTTTACTTTCATATTCGGATTTACATGTACTTCTCTTCTTCGGAGTGCCTCACAAAAAACGACACAACACAAGAATTTTGCACAAATGAGGAGTAATCTAAACAACCAATACTCCTTTTTCAAGCCTTTTTTAAGTTTCCAAAGTGCCATATTAAGTCCTTTAAGGCTTGAGTTTTATACTTAGGCACCAAATCCCAAGTATTATTTGTTTGTGTTTGCTATATGTGGTGGAGACTACGACCAATAGGTTGTGGCGACAAACGATGATCGTGAGTGTTGCTCGTCATTTAAGCTCGTGCATTACTTTAGATCAACTTGTTAAAAGCTAGAATCTAGCCAACCTTAAACCTAAAAATAAGCTTGTAAATAGATAAGTCTAAGACCAAGCTTCACTACACTAAGTCCAAAGAAACCAATTATTTACATAAGTTTTATTTAATACGCTAAACGTATACTTATATAATAATATTTAGTATGTACATAAAGTTTTCAATAAAAACTACATAATATATATACATTGTGTTATGTTCAAAAATTATAGCTTAAATAATATACTATCTAGCTTAAGCTTTAAAAAATAGATTTTAAGCATTAGAAAGAGAACCGGAAATGTGTTGAACAAGAGTTCTTAAACTCTTGACAAATTAAAGCTATACGAGCTCAAGCCTGGTCAACCCAGGTTTGGAAAGAATAATTTAAACTTGATGGTTTATTTCAAAAGACACAAAAAACAACCAACCGATTTACAATGAAGTGGCAGGTAAACGGGCAACAAATGCACCGCAACCCCCTTTTGGATAGCAAACCTAATCCTACTAAAAACAAAGTTTTGGTTTTTATAGGCGATAAATTGCTATGCATGACTTTCTGAACTCTGTTCAGAAGGTCCACGACATCCGGAGCTAAATGTGTCAAAGGCAAAGGGGATAAACATGTGTTCATTCTCCAAATAGGCTTTCTCGTGTTTAACAACCTTGCCTGATGCCGCCTTCAATGCTGTCTGGCATGCTACAAACCCATTGTCCCCAAGCCCAACAAGAGGAGACACTCCTGTGAGATCCACACAAGCGTGTTTCCCCCTACCCACCCAAAAACAAGAATATCGGCCATTCGTAAAGTAGATCTTCCTTCAAGAGAATCCGTAAAAAAGTTTACGGGAGCATCCTTTTTAGCTGAAATTCCGGCCCGTTTAAGAACATCGCATAGAACATCCCTCACTAAATCATGTCTGTACTTAAACCCAGGTAACTCTTTGCAATGAACTGCGTCCTGGACAAAAGAATCCAAACAAACCTTGCGGCAAACTAGGCATGGCTCATCTACCAGGAACAAAGGAATCATTAGCTAGTACTTAAGGATGGTCTGGTACTCCATAGCCGACATATGTTGGCCTAATCCTTTAATAAGGATAACACTTAAGAAATCTTGAGCCCATGGAGCTCAAAGGCAATCAAACACGCTTTCTGACGAAGAGATAAATCAAACTTCACTTTCAGACTCCGGATGATTTCATTATTAATGGCACCCTAAACTTTAAAGTGAAAAAAAATCCAATGTTTTCAAACCCGGACCGGACGTCGACCCGGACGCCTTACCGGGTCACAGGTCGGACCGGACCTTGACCCGGATGACGTCATAAATATTATATATATATAATTCCACTTTCTTTCTTTTTTTTTCACATATGATATGCATATATAATATATAAATAGTTGAAAAGGTTATTGGGCCCAGCATAGTCCAATAGTCCAGTAAGTCATATGTGTAATTCTATATTTACTCTATTTTTATTGCAGCAAAAAACTTACAATACCTAATACACTTTTTTTCTTCTTCTTAAGTGAAGCCGCCGCCCACCAACTTTGTTCCCTTGTGAGCAATATCTTAATTGATTATGAGAATAATAAATCAATTATCATGAATTCCAATTCACTGATGTAAGCATACTTTGAGCAGCGAGTTGGGGAGCGGCTCACATCACTTCAGCAAGTTAGGGTTTTGTTTTAGTTATATTTTGATGTGTTTTCATTATTTTGGATTAAAAATAAAAATAAAAAAGACGTTTACCGGTTCGACCGCCGGGTCGCTGGGTCCAGGCCAACCGGAAAAAGCAAAAACCGGCCGGTTTATTAGAAAACGGGCCAAATACCATGAACCTGACCGGTTTTCTAAGCGGGTCCCGGTCGGACGGTCCGGTCCGGGTTTCAAAACATTGAAAAAATCTATCTACTCTAATAAAAGACTACCATTTTTGGCACTTGTCAATCCTATAGCCTTCCTCACCCTTTTTTCAACCAACTTCAATATATGGTCCGTATCTTTTAAGCTATTTAAATATATGAATTCAAGTTTATTTTTATTAAATGTAAATTCTAACCGATTCATTCATTAACATTAATGGTGACATAAGAAAATAAGAAATATCAAAATTGAAGTTGTAGATAAAATTTTAAAGTCACAGGTAACTGCAAATTAAAGAAAAAAGGCGCATTATTGTCGAAGAATTTAGATTTGTATGGTAAACTAGAAATTGTTTTTAAACTGAGATTCGAGCAGCAGTGCATAATTTTTTATATAAGATTTGTTTCAAATTTGGATTTAAAATTTTCTCATATGCATTTGAACTCAGGAAAATATGGATTTTCTTAATTTTCTCCAACCATTTTGTATAAATCTTGAAAACATGAAGAATACATATTATATACATCTTGGTGTTTAGCATTAAATAATTGAAGTTGAATATTATAATTATAATCCATATGTATAGGGATGTGCAACGATTCAGAACCACGAGAACCAAACCGGAACCGAACCGAACCGAAACCGTTAAATGCTAAATATAAGAACTTTAACCGAACCGTATTTTAACAGTTCTGGTTCGGTTCGGAACCGAGTTAAACGGTTCTTGTTAGAACCGGTTTTCAATTAAAATTCTAAATATGAAATATTAGAAGGTGTAAGAAACAAGCGACAACCCATAAAATAAAACAATATCATATCAACATATTATATTTTAATGAAGGGGATTGAAAATAGATTAGAATAACTCAAAATATTTAAGAAAACAATTATTTTATAAAACAGATTTAGGGCCGTGAAAGATGATTATCGTTTATAATATTGTAAAGGATTAAATGTAACCAGGAAAGTGAGAACGTGGATGGTCGCTCGTACATGGAAGTATGAAAGCCTACTAAATAAATAGGATTTTAAATATAATCTTCAAAGTTTAAACCTAACCCGGTTCTATAACTGAAACCGTCGATTCTGATCGGAACCGAACCGGGGACCGTTTTCACCCAAATTTAAGAACCAGAACCGGACCCGAAATACAATAATACGGTTCGGATCTAGCGGTTTGGTTCGGTTCCCCGGTTCTCGCGGTTCGGAACCGCAAATTGCTCACCCCTACATATGTATAACGATTTACTATATGACCTATATAGTAAACTAATGTTTTAGGGCTTTTGATCGAAAGGATGATACGAGTCGATTGATGTTAAACTTAGCTCGAAACGGTGATCCAGACGACTTGATTTTTGTTAATTGTAAGTTCAAACACCCAAATTGAAGCATTGTTTCGCCGTTTTGGAGCACCTTTTCGAGCTAAGTTTTACATCAATTGACTTGTATCCTCCTTCCGATCAAAAGCCCTAAAACATTAGTTTGAAATTCAGAAAAAAGTATAACGTCGTTAAGTCATTTTTAACGGGGGACCATTGGGGGCAACTTTTTTAAATTTGGGACCGCCAATGGTGATACAATAAATAGGGATTATTATCGGCCATGGGGATTATTAAAATCCAATAAACCTATATTTTATGACTTGATTTATGCTTTTTTTTATACATTTAAAATATATTTAGTTTAATATGTCTTATAAGACAAATTACTTAATAAAAGGCATTCAAAATTTTAAACCAAAAAATCTGTTTCAAACCCATTCAACTATTTTCGTTTTCCAAAAATCATTTAGGATATTGAAACCTATAATATCATTTTCATCAGTTATTTACATAATTTCAATATTATATTAACTTATTAATTTTATTTTTATACAAGTACGATGAAACGTGGCTATGTTAGTATTACATGTTGATTAGTGCATAATTAAAGTGTTTATTATGGTTTATATTCCAAATATATGCACAATTTTTTTAAAAATATATATATAGTTATAGCATTTATTATTAAAATATATTATAAAAATTCATTAAGATTCACACCTTAATTATAAGTTTATATATATACACACACACACACATACATACTAGCAGGGAACCCGCGCAATGCCGCGACAACAGCAATTTGTAATACAGGGCTCGTTTTTTTAGTTTGTCAATCCTCTCATGATGTATTGTATTGTACTTCAATTATTTTTCCTAGTTGTATAAGATTTTACAAAAGTTTATTATGTCTATTGTTTTTTTTTTAAGTTTTCGAGTTAGTAGCATAAGAGAAACGTATAAATGAATTTATGAAGTCAAGCAGAAACGAATAAAAAAGAAGTTGGTGTATGTGTTTTTGTTGACTACTGTCACACCCCAACTGTAAGGCCCTGATCCCGAAAATCCTACCTTGGCGTTGGATTTACTCATAAACACAGTTCTAAAATCAGAGTTAATTAAAACTTTCGCGGAATAATTAAAAACTTCATGCATTACATTACAAAACATCGAATCTTGTCTTAACATACAAATTATCCATTCATAGACATAACATAAAATAGTCATGACGCTTCTTCACAGATACCCGTCTCTTTAGCTCATGCCATGTGTCGCTCCTCAAGCCAGCTGCCTCAACCTATTTGCCTGCGTGCATACTAAAAGTCAGCTACGCTGAGTGAGTTCTAGTTAAGCAGGTACATACATTTCATTCTCATTCTTTACATTCTTACTTCCATACATTCCTACTTTTACTTACCTTCATTATTTTATACATACATAACCTTCCTACGTTTTTAAAGAGTCTTTCGCTCTATAACCTTCGCATATATTATTAGGGTATGCAACCCTTCATTCTTCGCCTATATTATTAGGGTAGGCAACCATTTATTCTTCGCCTATATTTTTAGGGTAGGCAACCCTTAATTCTTCGCCTATATTTTTAGGGTAGGCAACCCTTAATTCTTCGCCTATATTATTAGGGTAGGCAGCCCTTTATTCTTCAGCTCTACATATCATACATACCATTTATACATTACACATATCATACATACCTTCCTTTCATTAGCTATATATGTACTCATATACCTCTTCACACATACGTTTAACTCTTTCTACACTAATTAGGTATATTTATAAACATTCATACGGCATACACTTACCACTTGAGGTAAGTGTATTAACTAATCACATTGAATATGCACACAGCCCTAAAACATAACACAGAAATGGGGCTAGAAACTCACCTGGAGTCGGTTTCTCTCGCCGTTAATGGTAACGCCCTTCTTTAGTTGTGTACGGCTAACTGTGCAATACATTACACGTGTCAATTATCTATTACCACTACTTCCTACATTTAAGTTTACGAACTCTCAACTAACGGGGGTCTGGGGGCAGCGCCCCTGGTAGCGGGGTCTAGTGGCGGCAGCCCCTAGCAGGGTCAAAGGGGCAGAGCCCCTGGCTGGGGTTGAGCTGCCAAGTCAGCTCGGAAAAATTTTATTTTCATTAACAGTCCTTTAACAAAAGTGCATCGGAAAATGAATTTTATAAAATTTCGCATGGAAGAATTTCGCTTCGCATGACTTTTTCGCTTCGCATGCTTTTTCGCTTCGCATGGAACTGTTTCGCTTCGCATGACTATGCGATGCGAAATTACCTTTTTCGCTTCGCATGGTCATGCGATGCGAAATATCCTTTTTCGCTTCGCATGGCTTATGAGATGCGAAATTCTTCTTTTTCTTCGTTTTTACCATTTAATGGCCATTTTACTTCGTGACTCTTCCTTAGGACCCGATTTTACAATTTTTAAGGGTTTTGGGTTGTACCAACTTTGTATACTTGCGGTTTATAAGGCCCGAACATCACATTTTTACCATATAACATTCTCGTGGGGTTATAACTTATCAAGTTCATGTTTTTCTTCCATCATATACCCCGATCTATCCTTCTATCGGTTTGCATGTCGAATCCGACCTAAAACTTAACCTTTAAAACCAAAACTCACCTTTTGTTGATCTCTGGTTCGGATCTGGACAGATCCGTGGAGCTTGATGGTGTTTCTTGTTGTTTTATGGTGTTCACACCCAAGATTCTTCCTTCCTTTTGCTTGGATCCGAATCCAAATTGCTAGAGAGAAAGTGTGTGTTTTCTAGTGTGTGTGTGTTGTGTAAAGAAATGGTGAAAGGATGGGGAATGGCCTTATATAGGGAGCCATGGGTCCCACCATCCACCTCCATTCCAATCTTATCCAAATACAAACACGCACACAACCAAACTAACGACACATCGATAATAATAAAACTTTCCGTTATTTATTAATTCTAAAAATACGGATGTTACACCAACCTAAGGCGGAAATGTCGGGGCGTGATACGATTGCTCACAGTTCTAAGATACTATCATAATATAAATGTGACAATATCTATTTAATATTTTATTTCAAACGTACACACAATATCCAAATATAACAAAACAATTCAAACAAATATATATAACAAATTTAAATTCATGTTTGTCTTTATTAAAACCTTAAGGTCTTTCTAAGTGTTCATACTTCAACTTCAATTCAATAGTAACCTGCATATACGTAACAGAGCCTGTCAACAACCCATGTTAAGTGAGTTTATCACCAGTTTTGCAATAAAATAATGTTAATATAATAAATAAGAGAAATAAGCAAAACGTAATAAATGCGGTAATGAAATCAAACTATGAGCAAATAAGTTGTCGATTAAACCAGTGCCAAGAGAATCGGGCGTCGGTAAATCAACCATGAGCAAATAATAATAAGACCGTTGCCAAGCGAATCGGACGTTGGTCAATAATATGAGAACCCTATACATGGGCATATGCGAGACCTCTCCGAACACGAATGCGCACATAAACAGATAAGCACATAACAAGTATATTTGATTAATCACACACAATTACACGTTTGTTATTGTTTGATATATATATATATATAATATATATATATATATATATATATATATATATATATATATATATATATATAGGGTAAGGACCCTAAGAGAACCATTGGCAAATTGAGAACTTTGAGAACCATTTTAGACCACTAAAAAAATCTCTAAAAAAATATTTTAAAAAATTATAAAACAAAAAAAAACAAAAATTTTAAAAAAGTAAAAAAACTAAAATTCTTATATTTCATTCCGGTTTCAGTAAAAAAAGGAATTTTTTTCTTTTTAATTCGTATTATACATATACACATATGTATACTTTCATTTAATCTCTAGTTACGTGTTGTACACATATGTACATTATCATTTACCTTAAATTATACATATGTGTATAGGAAAAAATATGTGTGTACATATATTTACATATTATACATATATGTATAAATTAGCTAAACCGAGATTTTTTTTTACGTTTTTTTTAGAAACCGGGATGATAAAATAAGAACTTTGGTTTTTTTAGTTTTATGATTTTTTTTATTTTTGGGTTTTTTTGTGGTCCAAAATGGTTCTCAGTTCTCAATTCCCAAAAAATTCTCACATGATCTTGATCCTATATATATATATATATATATATATATATATATATATATATATATATATATATATATATATGATATACGCATATGTCCCCAAAACGTTGTGAAAATTGAGTAAAATAAGGGAATGATAAAACTCACCTTAGATTAATGACAAGCGAATATAAATACGAATAACCGAGTTAACGAATAAGCGAGTCATCCACTACACGTCAAACTATATAAACAAATCAGAATCTAAAACTTTAAGATATGATAATATAAATAAAAACGAACTCGTTGCCGCTGGAATCAATCCAAACGGACGTTTAGAACTCAAGTTATGTTATATTTAAGATTTAAGCGAGCTGGTACTGACCAGAATCCAAACAGCGATTCTGAAGTCGGGTTTTGGTCAGTAGCCTTAAAATTTCGTTACGAGAATAAAAATCTTCTAGAGCGAAAGTCAGTTCTGACCAGAAGCATGAGAAATTGACTAGTCAAAGATGTTGAGTATTATGCCCTTAAATGGGTTGAGGGCTTTTAATCTACGGACCAAAATCTAAAATATTGAAGAAGACAACTTACCCGAACGATGAATGGAACAAGAAATAATCGAGGTCAAAGTGGTCTTGAGCATCAAAGTCAAACCGTATATGAAAGAACTTGAACAAAATTTATGAAATTGATAAAGGGGAAGGATAATTTCATAGAAGAGGATGGTGGCTGATCTTTTCAGTAGTTTTTAGGGTTTAGAGGTTTGTTTTGATTAAGTATTATGAGTTATAACTTGTTTATGAAGTAATTCACCTGATTAGGAAACGAAATAAGCTATTTAATGAGAAAATCAAGTACAATAACTAACAAAATTTGGCTTGAGCACCAATAAAACGAAATTGAACCAGCTATAGCATTTATTGGAGTTTAAGTTTAGTTAATTTAATCAAAAATAAGAAAGAATTATCAAAATTAGTTCCCGCAGTACCCGAAAATGCGATTTTTAGCCGTTTTAAGCCATTTTAAAGGCTGTTAAGGGTTACTTAGCATAAATGAAAGTTATAAAATTTTAAAATACGTTAAACCAAGTTTAATATCAATAAATACAAGTTTTAAATAGCTCAAAAGATCCGAATTACATTCTCGAATCGGTTTAAACAAATACGAAAAATCCGAGATGTTACAACTACATAACAAGTGCACCATATAAAACCACCATTAAACTTGTTTTAGTTACACTCTTTGCTTGCTATGTACAAGATATCAAGCCTTGGAACTCTCAAAATATATAGTAAAAACTTGTGTAATAGCTCGACCATTGCTTGCTAAGCTACACTCTTCGCTAAATCCAGAATCTGCACTCAAATTATAAGGGGCAATTTATATGTGTTCATTGCAGCAGGTGTAGTTAGTTGTAACAAGTTGCAACAGGTCAAATTTGTTTGTTGAAAACGTGACATCTGAGAAGGGCATGTTTGACTATTAAGAGTCAAACTAAAGAGTTTATGATTTATCTAAAACTGTTTTTAGATCATATCAAACTAATTTTGAACAGTTAGTACAACAGGCAGGTTGCAAATTCAAATTTTGTTCACAAGGGCAAATTTGTCAAAAACATGTTTGACAATTTAAATCTGATCAGAAAGTGAACGTGTCAAATTTTAAGATCAAAGATTTCAAACTAATAAGGGAAATTTCGGTTGATTTAAAAAGTTTAGAATTGAAAGGACCGATTCATATATTTTTTCCCTGATCTAGTTGCATACCTATTTGGACAAAGGTTTCCCATATCTTTTACTTTGCTTATGCCTTTTTTTATTAAAAAATAAAAATAAAACATGAAAGTAGAAAACACAAGAACATTATATCTTATTTCCCTTTTGCTTCAAAAACACCAGCATCATGTTACATTTAAAAGCTCTACTCTTGAACTAACCTCTTTAAAAAATTGCAATATTCACCAAGTTAGCTTATTAAACCGATGTAGACCGACTTCAACAGTTTTTCACCCATCTCGCTACTTCCATCCCATTTCTGCATGTGAAACAATAAATTCCATTTGGATTAGCTTCTAATTACAAACAGGTCAAACATCCCTAAAAACAAAGTATTCAACAGAAAATTCACGAGTTAGTATGACAAAATTTATGGCTAGCACCTGATTTTATAGTTTCTATAAACTGCAAGTTTTCTATGTGACCAGAATGGGCAAATCCCACCTTAGTAAATTAGTAAAAAAGAACATACTTTCGATAAAAATAACCCTAATAAAAAATGAATATCAATTTCTTTACCTATGAACAGTAATGAAATCACAAAATTGAAACTTGCAAAATTATTAGCTATAGAGAATCCAAATGTTGATGGATCTTAGTTTCTCACGTGAACAAACAAAAGTCAAGTTCTCACAGGCTGGTAATGTTTAAAGAAACTAAATTTTTATAAATGCATTTAACAAACCTGAATTTTTTATAAACACGTTTAACAAGTTCGATTCACTTCGATTTTTTAGTTTCATTTCAGTTCAGTTTCAACTTATTTGATTTGTGTAGCCATAAAAAACACACCAAATACTACCCAAAGCCACATCAAGAAACACAAAAAACAAAAAAAACAAAAAAAACAAAAAAACATTTACACAAAAAGTTGATTTGGAATGGTTTATAATTATCATGAACAACAAGAGAACTATTACATAAAGACCCACCTGTTGCAAGTTCACATGTCATGTCACCCGTGCTTTCCAACGACCTTTATAGACACCCCACCTTCTCCTAGCAAATAATATACGGTCCAGATCCTTGCAATATGATTAGGCAAACTTTAATCAGCTGCACGTATTATTTAATAAGCAATTCGAACATCACATGCTCATATTTAGTCATATTACAAACACTTTTAGAGTCAACAATGACTATAAGTAAAAAAGAAACCCTACACATAATTCCGACTCAATCATATAACAAACACTTTTATATAAACTTAATGTTGAAAAAAGCCACAAAAAAAATGATAAAGAAACCATCGCAGCCTTAAATATCTCCCTTGCTATTGCATGCATGAGCTGTACAGTTTCGTAAAAGTTGCCAAAACAAATCAGTATACAGATGTTATTCAAGATCCAAACAAATTTTTGACGAAACGATAAGTACATGCGACAATTAAAATATACATTATTGATGATAAATAATACCTCATGAGGCTATCCTTCAACAACAAAGACATCGAATGAGAAGTGTAACATCCCAAAAATTTCCATACCAATTTTGTCAATTTAGAAAGTTGAGGGACCAATTTGTCATTTAGCTAAAACAAATATATAAAACTCTCATGAAGCGACACGTGTCCTAATGACTAATCGCATGAAGCGACACATGTCAGATGACTAATCGGATGAAATCGATATGTGTCCAGTGACTAATCATATGGAATGAAATGTGTCGCCACATGTAAAATGAAAGGACACGTGTTATCACAAGAATGAATGGTGGCAAGCGACTGTCTGACCGAGGGTGTGAGTTTCAACTATAAATAGTGGCCATTGGTTGCTCATTTGTGACATCCCGAACATCAAACCACTCTCACTTTCTCGAAGTTTGTGCCACCGAGTTGGAGTCCCGACACGACTATAGTCGAAGTACTCTTCGTTCGTCCTTAAGCATTATACCCATTTTAAGGTAAAAGTTATGTTTAAGATATTTTAATTCATAGCTTAGATCCTAGTCGAGGGAGCCTAAACCTTGAAAAGTTTGTTGATATAGTTAAGCTTTTTATATATATCAAGTTTTACAAAATAAGCGCTTCTTTATTACTAAGAAACATAAAGTTTTACATGCAAAGACTATTATTAATTGAATTTCTTCTAAATGAAGAAACATTAATATTTTTATTATAAAAATATATATATTTATAGATAATTAAACAGAAAAGCGTGTCGGGCATGTAGTAACTGGATGGGTAACAATACCGGTAGTCTAGTCTCTTGTCTAAGGAAAGTAATTCGTATAAATTCCAATCAACCGCGGACCCGTTTACTTTCCTGGAGAGCTTGATGAGAGTGTTCAAGCCTATTAGGCCAAAGCATGCCATACCAAACGCTAACGAACTAAAGTAATCATTTTGAATAAAAATGACTTTTATGTCTAAAGAAATGTTTTACCAAGGTTTAAAGCTATAAATTGGACTAAAGGTCAGAAGCTAGATCATTCGATATAGATAAATTATTAAACTATTATTGTCGAACTATAGGTCCGAGGTAATCGTTCATTAAACATAGAGAAATTGTTATTTGAACAACTCGTCAAAAGGTGAGTACGCCTAACCTTTTTAATATCATGAATATGTGCAATCTTTTTAAAAGTATATACTCCTTTAGATTATGGAGGGTTATCCATATGTAAAGAGTTAGAAAAGTATTTATATGAGGGTTGGTTCAAATCCTCTAAAACGTGTTGATACATGGTAGTACTAGACACTCAGGCTAAAATACACATGTGTCTGGATCTTTACATATATGATCTGTAGTGGGCACACTACAGACATACTAACCATGAGGCAAGTAACTATCTCTAGGGCGCGTAACCGTCCACTAAGTGGTCTGTGCGTATGTTTAGTTCCGATGAGATGGGATTGATACCCACTGAGTCGTTGAACTCTATTGGTGATTGTGTCATAACGAAGTATGAAAACTTTTTTTTGAGTCATCGTTATTCACCGGCATATAGCTGACGTATTTTTTTTAAGTGTTTTCAGGTAACCAGGAGTAAGGTATAGAAGTGGATATGCCGGTGGAGATAGAAGATCGCTAGGCATAGAATACAGCGGATGGCTCAGCTTGTTTTGTAAACGAAGCATAGAAACTTGTTTTATTGAGCAAGTAATTTTGTAAAACGAAAAAGGGTATTTAATTCCCTATATTATAAAAGTAAATATTTTATTAAACATTTTCCGCTGCGTAATTAAAATTTGACAAATTAACAAAACCGATACCAACTATTGGTCACACGGCTAGACCCCTGAGGCCGGGTGTGACAAGAAGTTATCAGCAGTAGAGAAAGCATGTGCTTCTTAAATGTTTAATCCAGTCTAAAAAAGTAAAGTCAACTATAGATTTGATAAATGTATATTGCATAGACCAAATCATAATCTGTACTACAAATCCCACATCAAGAAAACTGTGCTACAACTTTTGTATAATACTGGTTATTATGAAACATAATATTAAAATTTTAGTTATTGAGAAAATTGGGACTTTATGTAACATTTCGGGTTTTTCGTACTCATATTTGTATTTGTTTATCGGGTTACGAACCTTATTCGGATCTTTCTTATAAATAAAATTATGCATTTATTCATGAAATAATTATTTTTATCTTATTTTATAATTCCTTAACTTTCATTTGTGCCAAAAAGCCCTTAGAAACTCTTAAAATCGCTTAAAACGGCTTAAAAATGCATTTTTGGAACTACAGGGACTAAAACTGTCAAAAGTTGAAAGTCTGGTGAAGCTGCACCCGGCGCGAAGATGTCAGCCTTGCACCTTAGCGCGGCGCGAAGATGTCACCAGATCAGCCATTTTCGTTTCAGATCTTCGATTAATGCTAAATCTTTCCTAAATCATGAAAATTGAGCCACAAGTTATTGTATTTAGTGTGTAATGATATCTAGGTTCATATTTAGTAATTTGGTTAATATATCAATGATTTAAAGACCCGATTTCATCTTTAATTGTATGATTCGGTTACCAAAATCGACCCGTTTCTTATCCAACAAGTTGGTTTGACCTCTATATAAACACATCATAATTCCATACCCTAAAGGTTACTACATCTAAGTATTCCCAGCCGTCATATACCCTTAACTGACGTTTCTAGCTCATTCTTGCTCGTTTAAGTGAAGAGTCATTAGCTGCAGTTTGACTTTACCGGTTCTATCATCTTTGACCTTGATTTCCCGTTAATCTAAGCATATTCCGGGTAAGTTTTTAACTGATCAAACGTTCATTAATACTCACTTGTCGATAACCCTCAATCAATTTCTGAGATTGAGGGGTAATGACGAGTCAATTAGAGTCAAACCCGTTTAAGGGCAAAATAGTCAATAACTTTGACTAGCCGTTTTCTCATACGTCTGGTCGGATTCAATGTTCGGTCCAGAAGACTTTTATTCTCGTAACGAAATTTTAAGGCTACTGACCAAAAACAGACTTCCGACTCGCTGTTTGGATTCTGGTCGGTACCAGCTCGCTTAATTCTTAAATATAACATTACTTGAGTTCTAAACGTCCGTTTGGATTTATTCCAGCGGCCACGAGTTCGTTTTTACTTATATGAAGGGAAGACATCCCACATCTCATAGACCTTTATCCAGGGTGGAGAGCGAGACTGACCATTCATTCAACTATTCTAGAGCCTATTCTAACTCCACCATCATAACTCAAAGTTTCAGGTTCTAATCATTAATCTCCTTTGACGCGTAGTGGACTATTCTTTTAGATCTTAGTTCGTTTATCATATATATTAATCACTTGCCTTTAATCTAAGGTGAGTTTTATCATTCCCCTATTTTACTCAATTTTCACAACGTTTTGGGGACATATGTGTATATCATATTATATATATATGTAACAAAAATAGCAAACGTGTAATTGTGTGTGATTAATCAAATATACTTGTTTATGTGCAAATTCGTGCTCAGAGAGGTCCCGCATATTCCCATGTATTGGGTTCTCATATTATTGACCAACGCCCGATTCGCTTGGCAACGATCTTATTATTATTTGCTCATGGTTGATTTATCGGCGCCCGATTCGCTTGGCAATGGTTTAATTGACAACTTATTTGCTCATGGTTTGATTTCATTACCACATTTATTACGTTTTGCTTATTTCTCTTATTTATTATATTAACATTATTTTATTGCAAAACTAGTGATAAACTCACTCAACATGTGTGTTGACAAACTCTGTTTTCTACACATATGCAGGTTGCTTGAATTGAAGTTTGGATATTTAGTCAAGACCTTAGGGTTTTAATGAAGACAAACATGGATTAAATTTGTTATATGTGTATATATATATATATTTGAATTGTTTTGTTATATTTAGATATTGTGTGTATTCTTTCAATAAAATAATTAATTAGATATTGTCACATTTTATGTATGATAGTATCTTCGAGTTGTGAGCAATCGGATCACGCCCCGGCATTTCCACCTTAGGTTGGGGTGTGACACTTTATACCAGACTCGGGAGCTTTGGTCTGTCAATGGTTGCGACCTTGTTGCCTAATATAATTTGCAAAGAAAAAAAAGGCCTACGTTTGATATAAATAATCCAAATAAATTCCAGAGTAAAGAGGTGAATATACGAGGCAATAAGGCTATTATTATTATTATTATTATTATTATTATTATTATTATTATTATTATTATTAAGAACATTAATTTTTTTATTTAGTTAAACGAACGAACATTAACGTGAATACGCCTTGTTCGTGCATTATGTTCGTTAACGTTCATTCGTTTAAAGTCATTCATTAGTTTACTTTTGATTAAGTTCATCCATTTATGTTCATTACCAGTAATACCCAAATCGCCCTAATTATTAGTAAATGTTCCAATTGTCATCCACACATTCCATTGCCACCAGAAGTCAACTTTGGCATCATGACAGTCAAACTTGACAGAATTATCAAACTTAAACAGATTATTATTCTTGAACTAATATATACTCATTAATGTCCACTTGTGTCCATTAGTGTCCAGTTACGTTCATTTGTGTTCAGTAGTATCCATTTGTGTCCGTTTACAAAATTAACGAACGAACACGAACAAACATGAACAATCTCAATTCCTTAACGAATGAACAAGAATAGGAACAAGTGCAATTCCTTAACAAAGGAACACGAGCAAGGTCTTGTTCATTTCGGTTCATTTACACCCCTCTTAAAAGGTTAATCAGCAAGCAATTATAGCACTGACCTGAGAAGCAACAATAGCTACATAAAAGCATTAAAAGATGCCAGCCAACATGGATCCTAGAAAAAGCTCCAAGAACAACAAAAAGCCACAATAAGATTGCAAAACCTAAAAATGGCACATAAATATGTTTAAAAAATCGGGCCTTTGCCAAAAGAACCTTGAAACAAATGGTACGAACCTTTTAGAAACATAACATGGAATTTTGAGGCTGCAATAACGGTGATCACTGGAAAATCAACCACATATCTTAGCAACATAACAATAATCGCTATAGGCACACAAAATAACCCTCCAACACCAACACAAAAATACTTGAGCCTAAATGACCCAATTTTAACTTAAAAAACAAAACATTACAAATTCTTCACCACAAAATAGCTTATAAATATAGATACTGATTGTTAAAAAAACTATATGACAATGAAGTAGTAAAATAAGCTAAAAAC